>NW_024062816.1:1200000-1567030 GCF_006381635.1 Hibiscus syriacus | reverse complement strand
TTAAAAGTCATAAAACACATATGAAAATACTATATTCAATCCCAAAGACTTAGTGAGGTCCCCAAGCATTCTTTAAAGTCTTATGTGATTACAAGAAGTATAATTAAGGCTTTATATCATATTATAACATAAATCATATATCTACCCTTAACATATAACTCTAAGCTTTATAACTTACTCTCAACTAGAACTCATTTCTAATGACACTAGAAGTACGTAAAAGTTTGATAATGTGTTACCTTACTTTTTGCTTGCTAGAAACTATCTCAAGTTAACCAAGGGTAACTTTTCTTTCCCTCTTGCTTTAGAGTTTTCTCTCACCCACTTACTAAACAAAGACAAGAAAAGGGTTTACTAACTAAGCTCTTGAATTAAAGCTTAAGCTATGGTAACTTGAATACACTATAACCAAGCTTGAATTAATGGATCTCATTATCCTCCATAAACCCATTTGAAAACTAATTCTAAAACTCACAAAATAAGCTTAAAACAAGCTTAAATGATGGAGAGAAATATTCTTACCTTGACTAAACCAATCTAAGTTTGAATGTTTGAACTTGGCTCTTGAAAGGAAGAAATGGAAACTAATGGAAGGAAGAAGAAAAAAGAGTGGGTGAGATATTATGGGAAGGGTGGTTTACGTGAATGATATAAAATGAGGAAAAAGATATAAACTTTAACAAAAAGGGTAAACTCCACTTTTTGTCTCTCTCCTTCTAACTCACTTTTAAAACTATCACTTATCCTAACTATTGGCCTTACTTAAGCCCAATACCCTTATAACTTAGTCCAACTATCTTGGGAAGTCTAATTGGTTTGACTTAAATGTCTTGGTTGACCCAAATTACTGACCCTAAGCCTCAGGCTATTACAACTCTCCCCTCCTATAAGAAATTTTGTCCCCGAAATTTCCCTAGAGAAAATTTTCACTCTGAAACTCTATGAGCCATCTATGACAGGTCTTGACCACTAGAACATCTATCTTAAGGGCGATACTAGATCGATTAGGGAAGTTATTGGAATAGGGAACAAGGTAGGTTACCTGAGATCTCATCAGTTGCATCATCCTCTTCTCCATCTCTAATCACAAACTGACGGGCTGCAACTCTGGGAATCCCCACTGGCTCCGAGCTATACGACATTTCTACCAGTCTGACCAAAGAACTCTCTCTTCTCAGGAATCCTCTACCTTTTTAACTGTAGGTGTAATACCCAAAATTAGGGTTAGTGACTAAATGGAAATTTTGAAACTTTAAGGTTTGATTTTGAAAGATTGAAAAGTAAAAGTAATTAAATAGGAATATTTAATTAGTGGATTAAATTACAAGGATGGAAGAATGAAGGTTATTAGGGTCTTTTCAATATTAAGGATATTTTCTCCTTTATTTAAGGATAAACACGTGTGAAAGGGAAGAGTTATCTGGAAGACCTTCTTCTTCTTGCTTTCCTCTTCTTCACGTGGGCTTTATGTAAGGTAAGTTGGATTTTATTGTTGATTTCTTGAAATTATAAGTCGGTTTTGATTCTTTGGGTGTTATAAGCTTAAGTAAGCTTATATAAGCTTAAAACACCAAGAAGAAAGAATTAGAAATAAATTTCTATTAAGAGTTTAGAAATGAACTTTTGTTATATAAAGGTTTATGAAGTTCTAAGGATGAATTTGACTTGTCAAATGGTTAATTAAGAAGTTAGAGGTGATAGAATTGAATTTAAAACACATGGAAAATTTGATGAATTCTTTGATTCAAGAACTATGGTGAATTATGAGAGATAGTGAAGTATTATAGTGTTATAAGGAGTTTACATATGTATAGATAAGTTTTAAGGTATAAAGAGGGATTAATAGTAGAATTTAGGGTTAAAGTAAGTCATTTTCGTGCTTAAAATGTAATTTATGGGCTGTGCATCGGTACCATTCAATGGGTACCGATGCACTCTCAACGAAATAACATCGAATGCAATGAGTGCATCGATGCATAGGGTGTATCGATACACCCCTTAAATGGAAACATCGAATGTAATTGTGTACCGATGCATGGGTAGTGCATCGATGCCATGTTAAGGGATGCATCGATACACAGTAGAATGTACCGATGCACTTCAATGGGAAATGAAATATCTTTCTTTCAGTCTAAGAATGATAGATTAAAGTTATATCAAGTGGATATTGATAAGTATCAATACATGATTGTGTAGATATCGATCAAAAGTAATGTTCGGATAGGTCGTCAGTAGGATTCGCAAGAAAGAACAAGAGCTTGGTAGTGTTCATTGTGACCAGGTGAGTACATGATACTAAGTGCACGTTATATTAGGGAATTAAGACTTGCGATGAGTCAAATTCCGATATTATGTGATATGAGTACTGAAGCATAAACATGTAGTGATATGGTGCTAGATGTATTGTATATGTAAATGCATATGTCTAATTATCGAATGAATCTTTATATGTGAACTATGTAAATGCATGTATGGGTGATAATAGGCTATGTGATAATAATAAATAAAATATATGATAAAATATATGTGAAAGTGATATGACTCATATGTGTTTCTATTAGAATGTATATATGTTATGAGATAAGAATCATGACTATGAGCTATCTGGAAAAGAATACAAGTTAAAGTGAAAAACTATGTGATGTGATAAGAATATGAAACTCCAAGTGAGTATTACTCGATATATGTGATAAAAAGCCTTGAGCTTATATATGTATATGATATGAATATGTGAAAATGTGATAATTTAATAATAATGCCCATGTTATGTGTATGAGAGCTAGGGGTATAGTTGGCATGCCAAGAGTCGAGGGATTATCAACGGTCCTTCGGGACATAGTGGTCATACGAGACAAATTCTACGCGCCCCTAGTGGGTATTATACGAGCTGTGGTGACATCATAGTGCACAACCTCTATATACTCACATACCTTAAGTTCTCAGAAGTGTGCATGGCTTTAAAAAGAATAAATATGTGATATGATGATACGTGTGTTTCTCATGAAATGGTATATGTGATACATGACATGTATAAGTGATAAGTGAGGAAAATATGATAATCATGATCACCAATGAATATGTGTAATTTTGATATAAGGTGCAATGTGTTTGGGTATGATATGTTCATGTTAAGTATATGCTTATATGATAAAAGGAATTAATGATATGTATATGTGTGTATTGGTTATAAAAGGATATATGTTTTTTATGATATGATAATATAATTATTATGCATTGACATGAGTAGAGTAATATTATGGTTTTCATGTCTCACTAAGTCTATGACTTAGCGTGTGTCTTACACGTAGTGTGGATAAGTCAGAATATCAGCTTTGGATCCGTAGAGCAGCATATATCCGCTCAAATTTCAGATCAAAATATTTTGTAAAGTATGTTCTGTTATGTAAGTAGTATGTTGGCATGTAACCAAGTTATTATGAATGTACGCTCTGATGGAGGTTGATAATGTTTTAAACTAGTTTATGTAATATTAACTTTATAGAAAGAAGTTTTAAATTTTCTATGGGTTTATAAAAGTATGTGCTTTGACTAGTCAATGTACACCTTGGATTCGTATTCGGGTCGGATACGGGTTGGGGGTGTTACAGTAGGAGCTAATTGTTCGGTGGAAACTGGAGCTACATTCTGAGCTTCCGGAAAATCTCAGAGAAAATGATCCAGGATCTGCAATGGTAACAACCTCTGGACCCAAGCCTATAGGCTTATGGGTGCCTCCTACCACAAAGGGAACAATGAGGATGAGAAGGAGCTCTCGACGATCCTCAAATACTAGCTACTGATACGGTAAACAAGGTCATCTACGCTGACTGGTCCTACTTCCTCTCTCTACTCGCGCTCTGAACTGGTCGGCTAAACTAGGCTGTCAGGGCTCTTCTAGACTCTTGAGATTCTCTCAACCTCTTGGATAGCTGGGATAGTTTGCTGCTCAACTACTTCCCTACCCTGACCTAAAGTGGCACCCTCTTCTACTACTCTCCTTCCACAATTTTCTCTACCGCTTTTGCCTAACGAACTAACTCAAAAAAAACTTTCGATGGATTAGCGACTAATGTATTAATAAACCAACTCTAGGGCATATCTTCTAAACTGGAGAAATTCTACTTCATACTCGAACACTAATCTGTTCCCTTGAACCAACTGAGAAAACTAATCTCTCATCGCATCCATATGGACCTCCCCAACATACTTCTGATGTAACTCTTCTAAGAACCAACCCCAAGTAGGTCATTCAGGCTTTCCTACCAGTCTATCGCGTCGTCTTTCAGTAGGGAGATGATGCACTATATCATACCCTCTTGAGTAAGATACAACTGACGAAGAGTTCTCAATGTTTGTCCTAACCATTGGTTGGCTACTATGGAATCATCCCCCTGACCCAAAGAACTCGATGGTCCGATACCCCCGGAGCCTTTCTATTGGTGTTTTATGTGATACTATACGGAAGACCGGTTGGGCTGGTTGAACAAGCGTTCTAGGAAGGGCTCTAGCTATACGGTCCAAGGTAGCGATCAGATTTCTGAAAAGTTTACCTCATCTACCCCTGCACCCTTGGGCTCATCAAACTTGTGTCTGAGACAAACTCATCTCCTAGATCACCTGCTAAAGAAGCTCTACTCTTGTCTCTACCCTCTCTACTGCAGTCTGGGCTCTCATTCATCTCTAAAATCCTAAAATTAAAAGGAAACGAGGAATTACTACTACTACTACTATATATATATAGAAGTACGACATAACTCTGTAGGGTATGTATACTTATAAAATATTTTATCGACACCGACCCGCGGGCCCTAGGAACATCAAATTTGATGCTATGATACCATTAAATGTAATACCCTAGACCATATGACATACAATCGACCGATATAGGATGCCACACGGCACCATCGAAGTGGTTGACCAACGCCTTACTCTTTTCTTGTACTATAAAAAACCACTTCCACTAATAAAAACATCCATAAAATAAATATATTTAAATCTTTATACTGGGGAGATCCCAAAACAAATATTTACAATAAAAAATTATTGAACAACTCTTAATAAAATTTATGACTCAACTGATATAATAGGGTTTATAAAATATACATTCCCTTAAAAACTACTGAGACGTACTCTAAATCTGTACTGGGCATAGACCTTGATCTATCTACTACTCTTTGAACTCTCGATCTACTTACCTGCCCAAGGAAAGCAATCTGAAGGCTGAGCTAACTAGCTCAACGCCACACTAACAAGTAAAACATACAAAAGGCTATCAATAAAATACTCAATCTATCAAGTCTGCTGCTATCTGGTCCACTGTTATATGTCTATTTTTCTTTTCTTTAATGAGTATACTCGTATACTCACTCTCTACTCTATGGTAGATATCATGGCAGTTGAGGGTTCTACATCTCGGAGCTCACACACCCCTTTAGTCTACTGAGAATGTGGCCCTCAGAATCTTTGCATCGGACACCACACCTCGACTAGCCCACTCCTTGAGTGTTACAACTTGCTCCCAAACTAGTCAACTTAAAGTGCCTTGTGCACTCCCTAAGGATATCCAGACTAAATCTATACTTTCGACACTACTAGCTTTTCTAAAGAAACTCGAGTGTCCTGGTCGTTTCCAGAGAATTCAAACAAGGCAAATCTTATTTCACCTAACTTTATTCTCATTTCTACATTTGAATTAAGCAATACTATTGTTCTCACTTGTAGTCTTATTTAAGAGTAATTATAAACTTTTGGGAAACCTTACTTACTTCTATACTTTCTCTTGACTTAAAGCCCATTTCCTATCCTTGGTATCGATATTGGCCTTACAATATTGATACCCTCGCTTGCCACTACACCTACTCGTGCTTTAAAGTTTAAACCATACCCTTGGTATCGATACTGGCCTTATAGTATCAATACCCTCTCTACTGTATTGATACCCTACCTAAGGTATCAATACCCCTACAACTATTTCGTCCCATTGTAACCCAACTTTAAACACATTCTATAACACTTATTATAGTGTTTTACACCTATTTTATTCCATTTATGGTCATACTATGGGTATAGGGCCTCTTGGGCAACGTTTTGACTAAAATAGACTGAAAGTATTAATACTAGCCCAAGAGTATCGATACTTCTGCAAAAGTTTTGATACTTTATATAAGTACCAAAATTTTTATACATTTAGTTCTGCCCAGTTTCGAAACTTTCAGGGAGTTTCGAAACTATGACCCAAAGTTTCGATACTCTTTCCCAGAAACTCACGAATTTGCCCAAACGATGAGACAAAATAATTTCTTAAGGAACTCACACCTTGATGAGAGAAAGTCCCGTTAAATAAATTATAATAATGGCCCACATGGGGCCCACTAAACTGGGACTTTTAAAATAATATATCCAACCGAACTCGTCACCTCGAGGTGAAGAGTTCCCATTTACTGTAGCATTTGTCGTATATTGCAAAATAAAAACTGGTGATCTCTTGGGCCGAGTTTTTTTAGATATTGGGAAAAAACCACTTTTCGTGTCAAATTAGCTATTCAGCTCGATAACTTTTGTCAGATTAACCGTTGAACTTTGAGAAAGATTGAGAAAATCATTCATTCACAACCCCCGATAAAGAATTCCTGATGCTTAAGGATTAATCTTAATTACATAAAAATATCTAATAAAAATAAATTGATATGATTAATTTAATACATTTTAATGAAATAATGTCACACATGTTATTATCTTAAAGGTTCGCATGTAAATTTTAAGTTAAAATATATTGATAAAATCTTATAAATTTTTGGAATGATAATTGAATCTCATACCATAAACCCCTAATTAAATTCCGTATGAACATATATCCTGGAGAGTACATCAATAATCCCCATTCAAGTCGGTCATACGTTTTTTCTAAGTCGATCTTGATAGCCATCCACCCATGTTTTCTGGTTTTCCTCCTCATACTAGGATATATCCTGAGCAACAATAATATTATTGATAATTGAGCGTCCCAGGACAAAACTAGTTTGATTATCAGATACCCATATTGAAAGAAACGGTATCTTCGTGACAATTTTATAAAGGATCGTACCTAAACTAATCGGGCGAAATTGACTTTATCCATTATGGGGTGAAACTTTAGGAAGTAAAACAAGCAAAGTTTAGTCAGACTATCAGGTAAGGCTCCCTCAGCAAAAAACTTCTAGATGAAAACACAAACCACCTTGCCCACGGTACTCCAATTCTTCTAAAAAAATCGACATTTAAACAATCAACACCAGTCGAATTTAGAGGCCTCGTATCAAAAAGAGCATCTTTAAGTTCCAATTCAGAGATCGTAATAGCCAGATTATCAAAATCAGTCTGTGCAAGCTTCGGGAACAAACCACAACACTCATAAGTTCGGTTGGAATTACCCCCACTTGTGAAAAGGCCATGTGTGACTTCAGCCTCGACACAAATTCTTTAGAATGGTTCCATCTCTAATTTGTTCAAACCTTTTAGAGGTATTCGTCATGGGGATCCGATTTCTCTTTATCTATTCGTGTTGTGTATGGAAAGGCTTGCTCAAAGGATTCAGATTGAGGTCAACAATCAACGTTGGTAGCCCTTTAGAACCTCCAAACGGGGTCCGGCTATCTCCCATCTATTCTTTGCAGATGATATGATGGTATTGCAAAAGATTCTCTAGATCAACTAAAGTAATACATCTTTAACAGGTTTTGCATGGCCTCAGGATTGAAAGTGAGCATTGTTCTTTTCGAAGAATGTTCCTTTGGCTCTTCGCTCGCACATAAGCTCGACCTTTGGCTTTGTGGAGGTCTCGGGTCTCGGTAAGTATTTGGGGGTTCCATTGCTTCACTCAAGGTTTATCGCTGCCTCGTATGGTTATCTAATTCAAATGGTTCAAAAAAGATTGAGTGGGTGGAAGGCCAAAACGCTTTCATTAGTGGGAGAATTACTTTCGCTAAAGCTGTCTAGTTGGCAATATCGTCATACACGATGCAATCGACGTTATTACCCAAAAATATTTGCAATAAATTAGAAACACTTATTCGTCGTTTTTTGGGGGATCTCGTCGGATAACAAGAGAGTTCACCTTGTTCTCTGGGATGATGTCTGTAAACCAACCTTGCATGCTCGATGAGTACTCAGAATGAAGCTTTTATAATAAAACTAGCGTTTAATCTAGTTGCAAACAGAGATGCTCTGTGGGTTCGTTTCCTTCGCGCCAAATATAAATGCGAGGATGGTCTTTCGATAACCCTACGAGGTAGTAATTGATCAAGAATATAAGGGGATTACTGTTGTTTGGTGGGATGTCCTTAGTCATATGTATTGGAGTATTGGTAATGAGAGTAATGTGGACTTTTGGCGTGATGCGTGCATACCAAATACAGGTCCTTTAATCAATTACCTGCTGCCTTCTGAAGCTCAAAATGTTGGCAAAGTGCGGGTGATAAACATGGTGGATCAGCACGGTAATTGGTTTTGGGAGTCCTTCCAATTTTCCATTTCTTGGTCGATTTTACTTCGTATTGTAGCAATCAAGGGCCAAAACTATCGCTTATGGAGGACACTGTAGGCTGGTTGGGACGCAAGGATCTTAATTTTTCGTTGAAATCAGCATATGAGATCCGAAGTGGTATGGTAACAGTGACAACGAATCAACTATGGAAGCATGTCCATCGTTATCGTGGGCTACCACGCATTAAATGTTTATGTGGTTAGTGTGTTGTGGCAAGCTGATGACTAATGAGGAGAGAGTGACACACTTTACTACTGTTAGCCGTTGCTCGGTTTGTTCTGCGACGGTAGAGGATATTAACCATATGCTTCAGTTATGCCCTATTGCTTACTCTATTTGGTCGAACCTAATCAAAAGAGATAAGCTGGAAGAGTTTCTTAACATGGATCTTCGATGTTGGATCAATTTAAATATCATAAATGTGCATTATTTCGCTATTAAAGCAAATGATTGGGATTTATTCTTTGGCGCAATCATTTGGAATATTTGGTTGGCTTTATAGGAATATTGTAGCCCTTGGAGATCCGATGGACCTTGGTGGTTTAATTCTTGAGAAAAGTCGTGAACTGTTGGTATTCAGGCAACGTGCCTTTGTTGGTGTAGGTCCTTGTAGCCGGGTGAATGCTGCAATAAACGTAGTCCAAACTGCTGTCACCCTCCTCCTGTGGGATAATTAAAGCTGAATACTGATGGTACCAGAGCTGGTGATGATGATAGAGCGTCGTGTGGAGGTGTTTTACGTGACCATAAAGGTAAATGGTGTGTTAGTTTCTATAAGTTTATGGGGGTTTGTTCGACATTGGAGGCAGATGGGGAATTTATGTTGGATTGCTTTTGGCATGGGATCTCGAGGTTAGACAATTGATATTAGAATCTGACAACAAAGAGGCAATTCATCTCACACAAGAACCGAATTTAAGTTGTCGACACCGTTTTTCGCTCGAGCGGGGAAAGATCGATACCGACTCGGGGTTTTCTCTTTGAAAAGGTTTTCGAAATGTGAGGAGTCGCCACCAATCATTTCAGGTGAGATTGGAACACCGTAAAAACCGGATGATTTTAATAAAATATTTTATTTTAATAAAATATCGAGTTTTGGGGTTTGCGAAAATCTAGAAATTAGGTTCAGGACTCAGTTACGCGTGGGAAGAAAAACCCCCCACAAGCGCCCAAAAATTGGTACCTAGTTGATTACTCTGTATTTAAAATTGAAAATTTTGAGTTCGATCTTTATTTAATTTGAAAATCATTACGGATGCAAAGTTGAAAAGGAAATTCGTTTATTGAGACCGATAGCATTCGCCCTCTAGCGTAAATGCGGGAGATACCGAACATCGTATCGTTTTTAGAAAACATGATGTGGTTTTGAAAATGATGTCGACTTATTTATAGAATTACCAGTAGTCACTCCCTGAGCACGATCGCGGATGATATACTATTAACTTCTTAATAAGTGAACAGTGCCTTAAGTTTTAAAAACAATGAAATCAAGCAAAGTTTATTTAATCCTAATTATACTAAAAATAAATTAAGACTTTTTCTAACATATGACATCAGTTTATGAAAATTAAATAACCTAGGGGATCAAGCCTAAACTCAGGCTCTAATATAATCCTATTTAATTTTAATTAATTATTGAATCGAATAACCGAGATGGTCTCTCGAGCATTTATGCGAGGGCCAACTCGAATTATCTCCTAAATTAAAAGACTAGTTTGAAATCTAAGCTAAAATGGAGGCTCTATTTAACCTATTTAATTATGTTAATATTAAAAGTCTAATCGAAGTTCGGGGAGTAAATGTCAAAGATCTAAAAATACCGAGTTTTAAAAGATCTAAAAGCTTAGGACCTATATTGAAAGAAACTAGATTTAGAAATTAAAATTTAATTGAAGGATAAAAATTCGAAGTAAAGGAAACATGGATTGAGCAATGAAATCATTAACAAATAAAATAGCTCTAATTAACTAAATAAGCAACACATAATATGATAATAAAAATATATATTTATTAAAATATATGTATGTATTTTTAAAATTATTAAAAATGAATAAATGCAATAAAGATTTTACTACAGTAAACAAAAAAACTTGATAAATAATTTTAAAATTTGATTCATTACACATATAAATAAACACGTATGATAATATGGGAAAGTAATTAAAATTTAAATAGAATATATAAATATATTTAATGCATGTATAGTAACGTAAATATGTATACTAACAATTAGTAATATATAGGAAAATATTAAAGGATCAAATTAGGCATATACAAAGGTAAGTTGCAATATTAAAATGGAAAGCATATTTAAAGTAAATTATATGTAAATAAAAGGAAAAGTGAAATAAAGGGAAAAAACTAAACGCTATTCGAATGTATAAAACAAAACTGAGAGTAAATAACCTTTGAACTGCTGCTATTGATTTGAAAATGAGTTACAATTTTCAACCCCCTTCATTGCTGTGTGCTTTTGGGTTTTATAGTACCTATTTTTACATATAAAATAAGCTGATATGGGCGTAAGTATGGGCGTGGAGCTGGCTGCTCGGTGGAGGATGTGCATGGGATGGGTTTTAATTAAAAGGCATAGTCAATGCATGTGCTTGATGAGTAGGGTATGGAGCATGGCAGCAACTTGGTTATGATGCTATAGTGGTCTTCACGTCGGCAGCATAGGGGAGTAGAGTATGTGTAAGGCATGTGCTTAATTGAAAAATAGTGCTCACAGCTGCCCCTCTTTGCTCATTACCGTGAAACAGAATGAAGCAAAGATAATATAGCGTCATTTTTTACTCAATCTCTTATCTTCAAGTCATGGTTTTTTCTGGAAATGTTGATCCCTCAAGTGAGGTGTTACTTATTCAACTCCATGTGCGATGAATGAGCAAGAATGACCATGTTGATGATGATGATCTAACTCTTTCTGGTATGGATTTGAGCGAAAAAATGTCGATCCCTCTTTTTTTGATGGAATCTAACGAGATATCGGTGCTGATCTACCTCATTCTACGATAGAATCAAGTTGAAAGTTGACGCTGATCCAACTCCTTCTGCGATGGATTTGAGTGAAAATAAAATGTCGATCCACCTCATTCTGTGATGGAATCGAACGAGATGTCGGTGATCTACCTCCTTTCTATTATAGAATCGAGCTAAAAGTTGACGCTGATCCAACTCCTTCTGCAATGGATTTGAGCGAAAATAAAAAATGTCGATCCACCTCCTTCTATGATGGAATCGAACGAGATGTTGGTGCTTATCTACCTCCTTCTGTGATAGAATCAAGCTGAAAGTTGACGCTGATCCAACTCCTTCTGCGATGGATTTGAGAAAAATAAAGAGGTCGATCCACCTCCTTCTGTGATGGAATCGAACGAGATGTCGGTGCTGATCTACTTTCTTCTGTGATAGAATTGAGCTAAAAGTTGACGCTGATCCAACTCATTCTGCGATGGATTTGAGCGAAAATAAAAATGTCGATCCTCCTCCTTCTGTGATAGAATCGAACGAGATGTTGGTGCAGATCTACCTCCTTCTGTGATAGAATCGAGCTAAAAGTTGACGCTGATCGAACTCCTTCTGCGATGGATTTGAACGAAAATAAAAAGGTCGATCTACCTCCTTCTGTGATGGAATCGAACGAGATGTCGGTGCTGATCTACCTCCTTCTGTGACAGAATCAAGCTGAAAGTTGACGTTGATCCAACTCCTTCTATGATGGATTTAAGTGAAAATAAAAAGGTCGATCCACCTTTTTCTGTGATAGAATCGAACGAGATGTCGGTGCTGATCTACCTTCTTATGTGATAGAATCGAGCTAAAAGTTGACGTTGATCTAATTCCTTCTGCGATGAATTTGAGTGAAAATAAAAATGTCGATTCACCCCCTTATGTGATGGAATCGAACGAGATGTTGGTGCTGATCTACCTCATTCTGTGATAGAATCGAGCTAAAAGTTGACGCTGATCTAACTCCTTCTGCGATGGATTTGAACGAACAAAAAATGTTGATCCACCTCCTTCTGTGATGGAATCGAATGAGATGTTAGTGTTGATCTACCTCCTTCTGTGATAGAATCGAGCTGAAAGTTGAACAAGTTCTTCTCATTATGAACTCTCCCTTGATAACTATTTTACTCTCTCTGAGAAGTTTTAAACAGTCTTTGAACTTGCTGCAATTTGTGAGTTGGCTCTCGGAGTTCCTGTCATGTTTTAAAAATTTGATGTATGCATATGCTCCTATTAAATGAATGCATGAGTATGCATTTGATCCTATTAAATGAATGCATGAGTATGCATGGGTGTGTGTGTGTTTTTGTTCTTAGGGTCTTATAAGCCTTTGTTTTCCCATTTTTATCCTTGAATCTCTGTCTTTGCCGACTCTTTGTTTGATTTGTAATCCTTTCTCATTACTATCATTCTCGTTTCACCCTTTCATTTGTTCTTTGTTTTAATTGGTGTAAATATCGGCCGAATGGACAGCCTTGGATTCCTAGCATTTTACAGGTCGATCAAAAGTAATATCGAGAAATTTCTGGAATTTGTATTATGCTAAGTTACTTATGGCACGCATAAAAGAATGAGTCAAAGATTGAAATGATGCTCATGAAGTTTATTGACAATAGAAGTTTTATACAAAGTCATGGTAATCGACAAAATTGAGCAAAGACACTGGAAACAAAGTAACATATCCTAATAAATTATAGCACAATTATTCCTGCACCATTTGATTTGACACCCCGAGGTGGTCCTCTGTCTGGGATCTAAATGTGTAAAGTTGTTTGTTGAAGTGAAGTCCTTCATGAACTACTAGTCTCTCGAGGGTTTACTTGTCAGATGCCTCCATATCAAAATGTATTTGAGCCACCCTTTTCGGGTTTTCAACTCAAATCATCGTTTTGTTTCAAGGCGCCCTTTGCGGGTTTTCACCTCGAACCTCTCATTTTCTTTCTATTTTTTATTTTTATTTTTATTTTTATTTTTCTTTTCTTTTTTTTATTTTATTCTTGTTTAGGCGTAGTATTTCTTGACAGAGTCTGAATTTATAGGGTTTTTACTCTTCTGTCCATCTCTGCCAAAATCAAAGCTCCTTCAGAGAATGCCTTTTTGACAACATAGGGCCCCTCCCAATTAGGCACCCATTTACCGTGGAAATCTTTCTGGATTGGCAAGATCTTCTTTAATACTAGATCTCCTTCTTTAAACTCTCTCGGACGTACCTTCTTGTCGTGGGCTATCATCATCCTCTTTTGATACATTTGCCCATGATATATCTTTCAATCTTTTCTCTTCAATAAGATTCAACTGATCAAAGCAGGACTGGATCCACTATGCTTCGTCCAATTCAACCTCTTTCAAAACTTGAAGAGATGGTATTTCAACCTCAATAGGCACAACTGCCTCTGTTCCGTAAACCATATAGGGCAAATGGTAATCTTGTGCCAATCTCTATAAGTTTCTGTATTCTTTGTGATTATCTTTTTGAGTTCTTTGCTGCTTCTACTGCCCCATTTATTTTGGTCGATAGGTTACAGAGTTGGTATGTTTATCTTGAACTGCGCACAAAGCTCATCCATCATTTTTTTGTTCAAATTAGGCATTATCTGGATGATTCTTTCTGGTAATCCATATCGACAGATTATTTCCCTCTTTACGAATCTACATACTGTAGATCTTGATACTGGAATATGAAGCCTCCTCTACCCATTTTTAAGTGAAGATTACACTAAGATGAATCGACATTTGAAGCTTTTGGCGTAATTACCCCAATGACGTCCATGCCCCACAAGAATGGCCAAGGTGAGCTCATGACGTGTAAAGGTGACGGTGGTGTCTGAATTTTATCTGCATATATCTGGCATTTATGGCATCTTCTCACGTAATTGACACAATCTATATGCATCGTGGCCTAATAATCCATATCTCATGATTTTTCTGACCATGGACAAACCATTTGTATGCGTTCTTCACATTCCCCCATGCACCTCTTCCATCATATTCTTTTCTTCTTTGGCAGTTACATCTCAGTAAAACCTGGTCACTGCCCCTTCTGTATAAAACTTCCCCATCAAGGAGGTATCCGATGTCCATTCTTCTGATTGTTTTCTTGTCAATTTCATATACACCGGGGGTGTATGTTTGGTATCTCATATACTGCACGATATCGTGGTACCATGGATGACCATCTATTTCTTCTTCCAGGTGATAGCAATGTGCTGGGGACTCGTATACTTGCATTCTTATGGGCATCATGCTCATTCCCTTATTAGCTTTAAACATTGCTGCTAAGGTAGCTAATGCGTCTGCCATTTGATTATCCTCTCGGGGAAGATATCTGAATGTGCGTCACATCCTCAAATTCTTTTAGTAATTTGACTAAACTTCTGTACTTGACTAGCTTCGAGTCTTTCGTCTCCCATTCTCCCCTTAGTTGGTACACTACTAGCGAGGAATCTCCATATACTTTGAGCGTTTTGATATTTCTTTCAATGGTCGCTTTTAACCCCATAATGCAAGCTTCGTATTCGGCCATGTTATTGGTGCAAAAGAAATCTAATTTTCTTGTGAAAGGATAGTAAATCTCTTCTGGGGAAATCAACACTGCCCTAATTCCATTTCCTAAAGCGTTAGAGGCACCATCAAAGTACAAAGTCCAAGATTTGTTGCCTTCAGAGCTCTCCCCCTCGGTAGAAATATACATTAAATCTTCATTTGGGAAATTGAAGTTCAGAGACTCACAGTCCTCTGAGGTACGACTTGCAAGAAAGTCAACTATAACGCTCTCTTTTATTTCTTTTGACTTACATAGACAATATCAAACTCGGATAACAATATTTGCCACCTAGCCAATCTGCCAGTCAAAGCAGGGGACTCCATCAAAAATTTCAACGGATATCCTCGATATTAACCATGTAGTATGATATAACATGTAATGCCTGAGTCTTCGGGTAGCCCAAACCAAGGCACAACACAACTTTTGAATCGATCAGTATCGAGTCTCGCAATCAGTAAACTTCTTACTCAAGTAATAAATGACTCTTTATTTTCTTCCTGATTCATCATGTTGCCCTAGTACACAACCCATTGAATTCTCGAAAACTGTTAAGTAGAGAATTAATGGTCTGCCAGGTACTGGTGATACTAATATGGGGGCATTGGACAGGTACCTTTTGATGACTTCCAAAGCCTCCTGGCATTCTCCATTCCATACCTCAGGAATATTCTTTTTGAGCAATTTGAATACAGGATCACATTTGTCAGTAAGCTGAGAAATGAATCGCGATATATAATTTAACCTTCATAGGAACCCTCGAACTTCTTTCTGTGTGTGGTGCTGGAGGTCTTTAATTGCCTTAACCTTATCTGGATCTATCTCGATTCCTTTCTGGCTTACCACGAAGCCTAATAATTTCCCAGATTTTACTCCAAACGTGCATTTAGCTGGATTAAGCTTCAATTGGTACTTCCTTAATCGCTGGAATAACTTTATCAGATTTTGTACATGCTCTTCTTCCGTTTTGGATTTGGTAATTATATCATCCACATATACTTGTATCTCCTTGTGCATCATGTCATGGAAGAGAGTCACCATGGTTCTTTGATAGGTTACCCCAGCATTCTTCAACTCGAATGGCATTACTTTAAAGTAGAAAGTCCCTCATATGGTTATAAACGTTGTTTTCTCCATGTCTTTAGGGTTTATTTTGATCTGATTATACCCTGAGAAGCCATCCATAAAGGAAAGCCATGAATGCCCCGCACTGTTATCCACCAGGGTGTCTATATGAGGTAAAGGAAAATTGTCCTTTGGGCTAGCCTTGTTAAGGGTCTCGATAATCTACGCACATGCAGACCTTCCCATCCTTCTTAGGTACTGGTACTATATTAGCTACCCACTCAGGATATTTTGGCTCCTGAAGAAAACCTGCATCGATCTGCTTTGTTACTTCTTCTTTAATCTTTAGTAACACCCCTGGTTTCATCCTTCTGAGTCTTTGTTGGATTGGCTTGCATTCTGGCTTGATCGACAACGTGAGGACTACTATATCAGTACTTTGCCCTGACATATCTTGATACGAACAAGCAAAAATGTCATTGAACTCCTTAAGCAAACTTATCAACTCTAGCCTTATTTCTATGGATAGAGTAGTACCAATTTTTATTTCTTTCTGTATTTCCCCGGTCTCCAATTTCACAAGTTTTATTTCCTCCTTGTAGGGTAAGATCTGTTTCTCGTCTCTTTCCACCAATTTTAATAGCTCAGTAGGGACTTCAAAATCTTTTTCATCTTCACATTCGTTGACTTCTTCCAGACACAGTGGTCGCTCGAAATCTGTCTTGCAACTAGCTTCAGGAACAATTATGCTAGCATTATTATGACATCTGCATGAAATTTGACTCGGATATATTGGAAAGTAAAAAATAAAGAATATGATGTAATAAAAAATACGAAAAATGAAAATGATTGCCATTTGAGAAAAATATCTTTTATTGATTGATGGGATACGCGTGAAGTTTTACAAAAAGTTCAACAGATATTTTTCAGATGCTAATACAAATTATTTTTTGGCATTACTTTGGATTGACCCTAAAAACTAAAGAGATGTCATCGGCTATCCAATTGTAAAGCTTTTCACCAGGTAAGCATGGACGGATTTCGGTTAGAAACTTCCTGGGTTGGTTGCCCCCAGAAATCATGTTGATTGACATTCATTCTAGATCTTCGCCTGTCATCCCGGTTTCGATGGCACTAGTCAGTTGTTGTTCTGCGTTGTACACTCCTCCAAATTTGAAAGAGCTCTTGAGGGAAGGGAAAAAATGCGTTCTCCAGAGACATCATCTCCTCTCAATCTGGCCTCTCTTGCCTCATTCTTTTTCTTCATTTCTTGGCCCCGTTGATTGAAAGTGGGCTTAAATTCAAGCCCGAAACAGTATCTCTTCCACTCAACTATTATGGGTCGCACTTACTCCTGTAGCTCTTTTCCAAATCCCTTACCCATTTTCGCTCCTCTCCCTAGGGTTTGCCTTACAGTCATCTTAGTACAATTCGACAGTGTGAGACATGGAATTCTACTACCCTCGGCCACATAAGTTGCGTTGATAAATTCCAAAGCCCTAAATGAGCACTCTAAGGCATCCTTATTGATGTCAATATACAGGGTCTCGAATGTTACAGAAGCTATGATTTCTTATTCAGCCCCAATACTGACCAATCTTTCATTAATTACGAATTTCAGCTTCTGATGTAGGGATGAAGGAACTGCCCCTGCAGCATGGACCCAAGGCCTCCCTAACAAACAGTTGTATGTTGGGTGGATATTCATTATCACAAAATCAACATTGTAAATAACATGCCCGATCATTAAGGGTATTTCCATTTTTCCCATCACATCCTTCTGGGTTCCGTCAAATGCCCTGACAATGTTATGATACGCTCTCATGTGTGAGCTATTAATGGACATCCTCTGTAGTGTAGCTAAGGGCATTACATTCAGTGCTGACCCATTATCTATAAGAACCCCCGGCAGGACATGACCGTGGCAGTGCATCGTGATATTTAAAGCCTTAGTGGATCCCATCCCTCCTTCTGGGATCTCATCATCAGTGAAAGTAATATAGTTGTCAGTAGCTATGTGTCGCACAATTCAGTCCAATTTATTCGTCGAGATATCCTCAGGGACAAATGTTTGGTTGAGCACCTTTAGCAAGGTGTTCCGATGAACTTCAGAATTGATCAAAAGATCCAAAATTGAGATTCTCGCTTTCTGTTTGTGAAGTTGCTCCACTATATTGTATTCACTGTGCTTAAGGAACCTAAAAAATTCACGCCCTTGAGCCTTTGTCACAGGCTCGTTAATGATTGGTGGAGGTTCTTCATTGAAAAGTTTTGGCACTACGACAGCTTTGGTTTTAGATTTTCCTTTGTCTACCTCGGTGGACGTTTCTGGTGAGTAGCATCTTCCACTTCTTGTGAAGTGGCCAACCTCACCAACTTCTTCTGAGCTTGATTTTTCCTCATTTGTTCTTTCAGACATCTTTGACCCCACTGTTAATGATACGTTGGCTTCATAACTCCAAGGAACCTGCTGAGTATCCTTGAATGGAAAGGGGGACGGAGCTGCAATCACCACCCTTGGAGTTGTTGATAATGACATCTCTTATCTCTGATTAACTATGATGACTACCTGTCTTCTAGTCCCCAACATCCTGTCCGAGCCATCCATCATACATATGTCTATTTCTTGTGGTTTTTCCTCCTTACTGAAAAATTCCACTTCTCTACTATCCATCATTTTCTGAAGTAATCCTCAAAATTCGGGGCAATTCTGGATGTCATGTTCTTCAGTTTGGTGATATTCGCAGTATGTTTCTTGTACCAATGACCTTGATTCAGGACTACCCTCAATCATTCCGGATGTACACATCTGCCTAAACACCCAATAAAGGGGAGACTTGACTTCTGATATATTTCTCTTGGTTGTCCTGATCTCTCTTTCATCAACCATATTGATTCTCTGCCCCACATGATTGGGCAAAGGGTGAGTGTTTACAGTTGGTTTTTTGAATTCCAAATCTCCAGAGTTGATGAGGTTTTGTACAACCTTCTTAAACCGTAGGCAATTCTCAATATCATCCCCATCGATCCCTGCATGATATTCAGAATGGGCATTGATATTATACCAGTGAGGGTAAGGTGGCTGTATCGGAGTCAATTTATAGGGGAGCACTAAATCCACCTTCAATAGCGAGGCGTAAATTTCTGAATATGGTATTGGCACTGGTGCGAAAGTCTGTCTCATATTCTCCCTTCTCGGTCCCCTGTTCTCATAGGTGTTCGCCTTCTCCGCCCTAGGCTGGGAGATTGTAATACTGGCAGCGCAATTTTTGTGGTGAGCGCTCGTGTGGTTCACCTTACCTTCATTCTTTTTAAGATAGGGTTTCTTCAACCCTTCCCCTTCTTCAATCTTTCCATTCTAATGGAATTCTCGATTAGCTCACCAGAAATGACCAAGTCGGCAAAATTCTTGGTAGCATTTCCTAACAGATGCCCAAGATACGGAGCTTTCAGGGTATTCATAAAAATGATTATAGCCTCTTTTTCCAACAATAGGGGCTGCACTTGGGATGCCACATCCCGACACCTTTGGGCGTATTGCCTAAAGGTTTCACTATGTCGTTTCTCTATATTTTACAGTATCCACCTGTCAGGTACCAAATCAGTGACGTGACGATACTGCTCTAAAAATGATCGGGCCAAATCCCTCCATGATTTGATATGAGACTTGGTCAATTGGTTGTACCATTTGGTCACCGATCTAGTCAAACTGTCCTAGAAGCAATGTATCAGAAGCTTCTCATTCTCAGTATAGTCAGCCATCCTCCTACAGAACATGGTGAGATGGGCAAATGGACAAGTGGTCCCATTGTATTTTTCAAAATCTGGCGCTTTGAACTTCAGGGGCAATACGAGATATGGAATTAAGCTTAGCTCCCTTGCGTCCATTCCATAGAATGGCTCCACCTCTACTGACTTTACCCTTTCCTCTAGACTTTTCAGTTGCTGGGTTATTTTGTTGTCCGCCTTTCCTTTTTCTGATACTTCCTGAAACTCATGGGGTAACTCTTCCGTGCCTGATTCAACAGGTCTTACCCTAGCCGTACGGTGGGTAATTAGTTTGATATACGGGCTCAGTATGAATATGTTTATTTGCCATGTAGACTCCTGGGCGAGCTTCCTGTAGAGCTGGCGATCTAATATAAATGTGCACTGGGGTAAAACTGGGAGGATGCAAAGGTCTTGGTGTAAACCCCGGTGGGTGTTGGGATTAGATGTAAACCCAGCAGGATGCGACGCTTCTGGTTCAAACCGTGGAGGATGCAAGGGATCTTGCTAGGATAACGTTGGTTGGTCAACCTTAGCCTTTCCACTCGTAGCGTATTCCTTAAACATTTCTTCGATCTTTTGCAAGATACCGACTTGCGAGTTTTCTACTCTGCTTCTATCTTACTTAGTCTCTCTCTCATTTCTTCTTGAGCCTGTTTTTGGTCTTGTTCGAGTTGCTGCATTCTTGCCTCCATTTTCTTAGTCGTTCTGCAAGTACCGTACGGGTGTGAGGCGAGTTCCAGGATAACTACAATTGGATGGAAATTATATTTTATTATTTGGTGAATTTTAATGAATTAATGAAATGTTATAATATAATCATTTAGTCTTTTAAATATAAGAAAAAATGTGAAAATGCAAATGCAACCCGATATTGATTCCGAAATAACTTAATTTATACAAAAAAAAGTACTCAACAACACACAACGTCTAAGCACTTAGGCAAAGAGAGTACATCAATCATGGAAACTAAACATAGAATCTTGTTGTATCCCCTAATCTTTCGAGCTCTATCATCAATCCGATGATGCGTCGTTCTTCTACTGACTCCGGGACCATAAAAACTCTCAAGGCTGTCGCTTCTTCAGATAATTCGAATACTTCGGAGCAACACTGTGGGCCTGACTCATGGCTCTCCCCATTGATTCATGTTGACTCTGAATGGTGCCCCGAGCCTGTCGTAGCGCGATTCCCAGCTCTGTATTAGTCAATGGTCGGCTTTCTTCTAACTATTGGATTCGCTGATGACCTTTCTGTACAGTAATTTCTAGCTCAGTAATCTTGGCTTTTAAGGCCTCATTCTCCTGCCTTGCTTCTTCTAACTCTGCTATCTTTTTCTTTAACATCTCGTTTTCTTTTGAAGATGGGACCCATCGTTGTACGAGTTTTGAAAAATCTCATCCATACTAAGCAACTGTGCTTCGAGCCGTTCAATCTGTTCCCGCCTCTGTGTCAATTCTTGGTTAGTCTCATATCTTTTCTCTCTTAGTCTTTGGGCGTGCTACATGGCTTATTTTTTCTTCTTCTTGATATCTTCTTGCGTTCTTTCTATCGAGTTTTATTTTTAGGGTCTTGGCAGTATGATATAGACCATGGGCTCTCATATTCTTCTCTAAGGCCCTAAAATCTTGATTTAGCGCATCAAAACTTTCCTGAACCTTCTCTTTATCTTTGGACAATTATTTTATCACTTCATCCATCTTAATCAGCTCGAGCTCCCACATTGTCTTCTCATCTGAGAACTTTCTGTGTTCTTTTTCTCTCTCCAAATTTTTCAGTCGCATTTCATCTCTTAACAATTCAACCTCTGTTGGGAGCCTCTTCAATCGCTCCTCCATAGTCAACTCATCTTATAAATTTGGCTTCGTGTGTTGTTATTAATCCTCTGCAACCTCCAAACCTCGCAGGCCGACGTGAATACGGGCTCTATCATCTTGAAGCTCATACAGTGAGGTTTCTACCAAGCTGTATAGATCTTTGAAATCCTCTCTCGGTAACCTAGAGTGGAGAAAGAAAACTGCGCCTCCTTCAGGCCGTGGGTAGCGGGTACGAACTGCAGAGTACTGAACTGTTTGAGTGCAATTAGCGGAGTATACCCGATCGCTCCCCATAACCCGTGTAGCATTACAAAACTATCGTTACCGCATCTGAAAAGTATGTCTTCTTTGGGTAACCAGTAAGCCTTCCATACTACCTCGGTATCTTTTATGTTACGGAGAGCTTCAACCCATTCATTCCTCTTGCGATGCTATGGTATTTGACACTTGCTGAGGAAATCCACTAGAGGCGAAAAATTCGATTGATGTCTCCGAGCCCAGCCTTTCTCGACTATCCAAGAGTGGCTCCATCACCAAACTAGTAACAATGAGGCACATCCGGTGAACTAACCTCCCCCCAATTGTCTATAATGGTTCAGTGACAATAATGTTTCTGCAAGGATGGCTGGTGCGGGATTCTTTCTGGAAATAGCTTCGACAAAATCAATTAAAGCGATGTTGAAGTGATCCTCATTCCTGGGGAAAATGACCAAGCCATATAATGCAAGTGCAAAGTAATCTCTTCTTCCTTTTGATGGGTCTGCTCATAAATCAAACTCTTTAGTTGAGGCTAGGAGATTCCCTCATCACGAATATACTCTTCGACCCACTACTTGGTCTTCCCGGTCAGCATGACCATTTTGGTAATGAATCCCTTAGGTTGGATTGCCTTGGTGTAAATGGAATGTCTTTTAATATTTGGGATATTCAGTAAAGTCGTATACTCCTCCAAGGTAGGGGTTATATCTACTTTACCAAAAGTGAAACACCTGTAAGCTGGATTCCAACATTCGGCCAGGGCTCGAACAACCACTGCGTCTATTGGTACTCTGAGAAGCTCTACGATGTCACCGTATATCTCTAAACAGTATCTTCTCATTATCATCCCACGTGGCCCAAATTATTGACAAATCAACCCAATGTGTTTGTCTGACTCGGATAATCACATTCTCTGGCAAAACTGATTCTTCAGTAGTAACAAGACTATCCCCGAATCACGTCTGCCCATACTCAGACCATATCTGAACACGATTGCATTCTCAATCCCATCGGAAGACATTGATGCCTTAAGCTCTCTTTATGACAACTAGGTAATCTGGGAATCAATACCGTTTATGAAATATGTGATATGACAATGATATATGCAAAAACAATGTTAATAAGAGCAAGTTAGCTCAAATAATTAGTCAAAAAATTATAATCTTACATATGACTTAAGGTTGAGATAAAAAATAAAGCATACAGGAAATTAATAGTCCTAACCACATGCGTTCTAGTTCTCCTAGGTTATCCGTATGGCTCTAGTGGGGTAGGCTTACTAGATTGTCTATGTGAGGCTGGGTTCTAACAAAGGTTCCAAAGCCATTTTTACAACCTGCTAAGGTTGCCCCCGATTCTGGCCCATTACAGACTTGCGAATTGGGTTCAGCTCAAGGGATCACACCACTAAAAGCGTACCTCAGAACTGATATCCGGATAGGCAACTTAGGGTGTTTTCCAGAGATACTTTGTCAGACCCACACAAGGAAGCCCAATGCTCCTCGTGTGGTGTGACGTTTCTCCTTACTTAGGTAAACCGAGATTGAGCTCGGGTTTAGAGCTATGATATGCAACAATCCTAAATATTTCACAGAAGTGTAAGCATTAACGGAGAGAAAATCCTTTTTTTAAAGAACATAATGAACCACAAATTAAACAAGATCAACTCATAATTTCCAAATAATAAATATAGGGTAACCAACTCGTGGCTCGACTCTCAATTTGTTTAAAAACAAAGTCCCCAACGGAGTCGCCAGGTTGTCGACACCGTTTTTCGCCGAGCGGGGAAAGACCGATACCGACTCGGGGGTTTTCTCTTTGAAAAGGTTTTTAAAATGTGAGGAGTCGCCACCAATCATTTCAGGTGAGATTGGAACACCGTAAAAACCAGGTGATTTTAATAAAACATTTTATTTTAATAAAATACCAAGTTTTGGGGTATGCGAAAATCCAAAAATTAGGTTCGGGAGTCAGTTACGCGTGGGGAAGGATTAGCACCCCCACAAGTGCCCAAAAATTGGTACATAACAGTGACACCTCAACACCCTAAACATGCTAGATTAACTTTCCGTGACATGGATATTGGATTACAACGCTTAACAGTTTAAAGATCGTTTTCTTACAACTTGAAGATCTTAAACGGATGTCTAAGCAAAGGAAACCTAATATAAGGTTAAAAAAATATGTTATTGGAAATGTTAAAATTTTTGTAACATTTTCAGTAAAGCGTTGTTATTTTTTCTACAGAAATATTAATATCGGACGCTACCGAAAATGTTATTTTTCTATCAAAAAAATATTAACATTTCTGGTAGATCCTTTCTTTAGCCTTATATAAGGTTATTGTACAGCAAAACTACCCGATCTTAATGACCATTTTGTAATCTTTTAAACTTTAGGGTAAATTACACAGTTGGTCATTTTTGTTCCATTTTTTAAACCTATGGTCACTCGACCATAAATGTCAATACGTAGTCACTTTTGTTTTCATTTTGATTAAGACGTGGTCAGTAGACATTAGCTGTTGTGAGTTGGATGACACGGCACGTAAGTAAAAAAGTTTAATTTTTATTTGAACCCTTAAACTTGAGATAAATTACTAATTATGGTCTTTTTGTAAATCCAAAATAATTCATGGATAAAAAGTCAATTAACCATTTTTCCCCCATATGTTCTATTCAAATGGGAAATACCTAAAACCAAACCCCCAAATTTCATTTTAATCCTATCACCATTCCATCGATCCCTCGCCATCGTTCGGTCGTCGATGACCATCACTACCGATGCCATCGTGAGCGCCTAATCAAAGTGATCAAAACCCTGTTGAGAGTGTCCTATGAGCCACTACCGTTCGACGTGGAAAGCTCGTCGAAGTTATGTCAGAGAACTCAAAACAACCGCATTGTTATCAATGAATTCTGGCAGATCAAGTCGTCTTTAGGCCTCACCGTCACTATCCATGTGCTCCCCGACTTCTTGCGAACCAAACCCAACCGATGTGAACATCCGGTCGCTGTCGTGGAAGGGGGTGAAGCGTGGAGGTTTCGGGTTTGTTGATAAACATATGGAAGAATGGGTAAATTGACATTTTATCCCTAGACTATTTTGGGTTTACAAAAATACCCATAATTAGTAATTTATCTCAAGTTTAAGGGTAAAAATAAAAATTAAACCTTTTTACTAACGTGTCATGTCATCCAACTCACGAAAACTAACGTCTCAGTGATCACGTCTTAATTAAAATGAAAAAAACAAGTGACCACGTATTGACGTTTCTAGATTGAGTGACCATAAGTTTAAAAAATGAAACAAAAGTAACCAACTATGTAGTTTACCCTTATTAGAATATTGTTAGTCCCAACCAACTAAATACTGAAGAAACTCTCCACTACAACACCAACGATTTTTTTAAAACGAAAATCAGCTTTGCAGAGAAGAGCTCCCTTTCAATGGCAAATCCCAGGCTTCGTGCGTTGACTCGATGGGGAAAGTGGGCAAAGAAGGATTGGGCCATCGCAGCCGTAGGATTCACCATCATCCTCTTTGCTCTCACTCTTCTCTTCGATTCTCGAAACCCTACCACTCCCGATCTCTCCGCTCACGATCTCGTTCCCCTGACTTTGCTGCATAGGGCCAAAGCTACAGGCGCATGTACCCACTCTTCTTCTCCAGAAAATTCGAATTTTTTTTTGTTTTCGATTTTCTACTCAAAATTAATATTTTGTACTCACATTCGCTTAATTTTCTTTTTCAGTATGCTTAGATGGAAGTTTACCTGGATACCATTTCCAGAAGGGCTTTGGATCTGGCTCTAACAATTGGCTTCTCCACATTGAGGTAAAATTCATTACTTTCACTTTATGCCCTGTTTACTAGAATTTAGCTTTGTTTCAAAGTTCTAGCTTCGAGTAGCTATATATGCAGGTGTGTGTTTTTAATAGCTCAGAAAGATTATGAATAGATACTATTTTGAAATCACTCGGAATATTAAAAGCTTTGTTTTAAAGTTTTTCTTGTTTGGTTTATAGGGTGGAGGTTGGTGTAATTCAATAGAAACATGCAATATTCGAAAAAGAACAGCTTTAGGTTCCTCAAATTACATGGACCGTCTGGTCCCATTTGCTGGGATTTTAAGCCGTCAACCTTCACAAAATCCTGGTATATTTTTGCGTCATTTACTTTATTTTATTTGATAAATTATGCTGTTCCAAGAATCTGCTTTCAAAATGGGTAATTTTCTTTTTGTAGATTTTTATAATTGGAACATAGTTAAGATACGTTATTGTGATGGTGCATCCTTGGCTGGCCACCCTGAAAGTGAGTTCAAGGTAAATTTTGCTAGTCTATTTAAAAGCGGAATGATTATTTGCTTTTAAAAAATGGATTTTTATTTTTCGCATTTTGTTCTTATTACCGTTTGCAGAATGGAACAAAGCTTTTCTTCAGAGGCCAACTCATTTGGGAAGCAATTATGAGTGAACTCTTATCACTTGGCTTGTCTAAGGCGAAACAGGTACCGACATCGATTTTTTTAGAGTTTTATTATTTAAAGTTGGGATTTTTAATTGCTAAATTGTTTTCACTTTTTCACAATTGTTAGTTATTCAGTTGTTCGTTGTGAGGTGATGGATTTTTTTGACTTTGCAGGCACTTCTTTCAGGATGCTCTGCTGGAGGTTTGGCGACTCTTATACATTGCGATGACTTCCGAGATCATCTCCCGAAGGATGCCATTGTCAAGTGTCTTGCTGATGCAGGTTTTTTCCTTGATGAGTATGTTTTGTTTTTTGGCACAAGATCAATGCCTTTTAAATTATAAGCTAATGCTTAAACTGATCATAGTGGTCTATAATATATGAATTTAAAACTACAGGAATGTATATTTCTAAGTATTTAATAATATATCTATGTAGCTATGTATGCAAGAATGCATGTTAGAACGAGTCATTTTAATGTCGCCAAAATATAGTAGGTGCGAGATACTTGCATATGCATATCCAGATTTACGGAGTATTACTTCATTTATCTGTATAATTCAAGTTAATGCATCCTAATTAAAGTTAGTCTTGAGTCTTGACTGCATATGTTAGTTTATTTTCTATTTTCTGCATTGCAGGCTAGATGTTCTTGGAAATCGCACCATGAGTGCTTTCTACCATGATGTTGTCCAACTGCAGGTTGAGATTCAATCTCCATATGACATATATATCCTGCCATGTATCATTCATCCTCAAAAAATGATATATCATTTGGTTTTAGTCATTTTGATAATTGCCATAAAAATTTAAGGTGATCCGGGTACATCCCCTTGGGTCCAGTGTTTCCTTTTTCTTTTCCCCTTGCTTCTTCAATTATTCAATCATTTTTGAAGTTGATCTCTAGTCTTCATACATGTCAGGGTGTAGCAAAAAGTTTGCACAAGAAATGCGTCAGTAGAATGGAGCCATCCAAGGCAGGTTTTTTTTTCTTTTTTCTTTTATTTGCTTCTAGTTTCCCTTTGGCATCCGTATCACTCTTATATTTATATTTGATCATTTTTCTCCTTTGCTGTTGACGTTCAACAAGTTTGAATCACAACATTTACCTGCTGTCATCTGTTATTGATTGCTCTTCCAGTGCATCTTTCCTCAAGAGATTATCGAAAACGTTAGGACCCCGTTGTTCATCGTCAACCCCGCCTATGATTTTTGGCAGGTAATTCGTTCAAACAGTACTATTTGCTAATGACATGATCCTATTTCCTAATATTTATAGGCTCTAACACTGACTGGATAATCATTAGATACAACACATCTTAGCCCCTGCTGGATCAGATCCTCATGGCTACTGGAGAAGATGCAGATTGACCATTAAGGAGTGCGATTCTACCCAGATCGGAACATTACAAGGTAGTTGGATGTGTGATACGTACCCAATTTACTTTGCTCAACAATCCAATCAAACTTTAGAACATCGAAATCAGAGATTTTTCGTGCAATTATAATCTACAAGCATTGAAGACCTCTTTGTTGTGGCTTGGCCTGATTTCTTTTTTTCGCCTCTGGCGTAGGTTTCCGTAGTTCCCTGCTTAAGGCACTAAGTAAGCTTGAGAAAGACAAGGAAGGGGGTATGTTTATAAATTCTTGCTTTGTTCATTGCCAAACATGGATGGCTGAGACATGGCATTCACCCAATTCTCCAAGAATCAACGATAAGGTTAGCGATGCTTTTAATATTCAACATGTTTCTCTATTATAGAATATGGATATCAAATGATAGATTTCAGGACCCGTCATGATTATCCGAAATTAAAAGAGTTGATATTTAATAATCATTAACCATCTCAGTTGTTTTTGAAACAGACCATTGCAGAGTCTGTGGGTGATTGGTACTTCGGCCGTAAACCATCGAAGGAGATTGATTGCCTTACCCCTGCAATCCCACTTGCTATAACATGGACTTCACACGAGGTTTATGAGACATGTCTCGAATACTGATTAACCTCTGCAACTTCAAAACCACAGCTAGATATTATCCCGATTTGCAGTTAAATGAGGACCTCGGATATTGAAACACAGTATGTCAAATCAGTTTTATGTAAACTTTGTATATCATCCTTCTATTGTTACATTTTCGCCCATCTTATAGCCTTTTCTAATGTTCAATACTGGTGGCAATGTGAGATAAAACTTAAGGGAAAGCAAGTGCAACTATACAGTGAAAATGCAGAGGCTAATAAACAGTCCTTTTAACTGGACAAACTCGACGAAACCTCGGCCGACTTTGATATCTTTGATCTTGCTCATTAGGTTTGACAGCCATGGTAATGCAGGCCTGCTTTATCAGATTGAGGCAATTGTTTTCACTTCATTGCACATGATGGGCATGCTGTTGGTCTCCTTTTAGCCCGTTCTTCTTTGTATTTCTGGTATTTGTTTGTGGGTAAATTACAAATCCCATCCCTCAATTTTCATTTCATTCTAGCTTTGGTCATTGAACTTTAAAATTTTTTAGTTTTCAGTCAACTTTGACATTGCTTTCGTTCTGGTCACTTGAGTGTTAAATCACAAACGGTATTATGGTATGATAGATGACACACCCAAAGGACTTCATTTTAGAACTCCACAAAAGCCACCGAACCAGCTCTGATTCCAACTGTCACTCCGAACCAGAACAACTAATTATTGGTTATGTCGCATGCTATGTGCCCGTCCAACTCAGTTGGTAGAGCGCAGGGCTCTTAACCTTGTGGTCGTGGGATCGAGTCACACGGTGGGCAATTCATAATTTTAACTGTTGGAGGTCTCCCACGGAAGTTACTCTCAACCTGGCGTTGTGAGCAGCCTACTATCCTACCTCCCTTTACCCCATTACATATGAGAATAGAGTCAGTTAATTTTTATTTTTCTACTACGTAGGTAAAGACGAACCCTTTAATATGTGCCTTTCAGTGAACGTGTTTTTGTCAAAAAGGTACCAGTTTAATCAGTAATATTATTTGGATTACATTTTAATAAAATGGATATTATTACCCTAATATTATCAATCAAATGAATGAAATGTACAAATCAAAATCATCGTAGACCTTGGATTTCAAGCACATGCAAAACATTTATTTAGATAAAGATGGGTGGCTAATAGAATCGATAATTAACAACAATCTGTATTAAGAATTGAGCATTGCCAACTGGAAGGGTTGCCAGCTGGAGCCGTTAGCTGTTGGTTTTGCTAACTGTTTCTGGTAAATTGTCAGGCGGTTAA
The DNA here is from genome assembly GCF_006381635.1 of Hibiscus syriacus. NCBI lineage: Eukaryota > Viridiplantae > Streptophyta > Magnoliopsida > Malvales > Malvaceae > Hibiscus > Hibiscus syriacus. Next base: position 1,537,309 of record NW_024062816.1, on the reverse strand, counting down.
GCCAACTGTCTTTTGTTGTGTAACACCCCCAACCAGTATCCGACCCGAATACGAGTCTGAGGTGTCACATTGACTTTTCAAACTTTGATACTTAAAGAAAACAGAGAAATTTAAAACTTTCATTAAAATAAAAGCGGTTTATTTACATAAATTGACCAAAATAACCAAAATCGATCAGAGCATTCATAACTTACACTTTACTTACATGACAACATACTATACACGACAAAATACATACTTTATCAGTTACTTCTGATCTGATCCGCTAGCAGTGTTGCTGTTCTTGCCACCCTATTTCCGTTCTTCCTGATTCTTGGTACCTACATGTAAATCACTTACACACTAAGTCACAGACTTAGTGAGGTATGATATAAATGTATGTATTCACATGTATAATCATGAATTTATGAACATGCATTCTTACCATTAATCAGGACATTCCAATGTTCATGTATCGATTACACGATAACATATATGATGATAACATGTACATATAACACATACATCTCATTCCAATTTCACTTTAATTTATCTTTGAATTATCCATGTACATTATTGAGAACAAAGGTATGCGAGTACATAGAGGTTGTGCACTATGTTGTCACCACAGCTCGTATAATTCCCTCAAGGGGCACTGAATATTTGTCCCGAAGGACCACTATGTCCCGAAGGACCACTGATTGTTCCGAAGAACCATTATGTCCTGAAGGACCACTGATAATCCCTCGACTCTTGCCATGCCAATTATACCTATAGCTCTCGTATCATATAACATGGGCTTAAATATGAATACATTTCTCATTTCATATCTCTTTCATCACTTTTCATATAAACAAATATAATCATTTCCATTAATCCACATACATGGATTGTTTCTCTTGTAATGGCATTCGTTCCCATAATATCATATTGAAGCATAATGAATTATACATGAAATCACTAAAAAATAATACATGTATGCATGTACATGAATATTAAATCATGAATTCAACTATCAGAGATAGACTTATCACAAGTCTTATCTCTATACACTTTAACTAGAAAATGCACTCACCTTGGCCTTGCTTGTTTCGACTTGATCCTAATCCGTTGTTTGTTCCGGAACGAAATTATGTTCTATATCTACATAGTAATACATTGATACTAATTAGTATATTAATTAATATATTCTAAACTATCACTCCTTAGGCTAAAAACAAAGTTAATTTCTAACTTTTAATGAACGTATGCATCGATGCACTATACCATGTATCGATGCATCCATTGACAGGTGAATCGATGCACTACCTATGCATCGGTGCATAAATCCCATTCGATGTTTGTATTTTAAACAGGTGCATCGATGCACTCCTTACACATCGATGCATCAATGGCATTCGATGTTCATTTATTTGAGAGTGCATCAATACACCTTGAAGGTGCATCGATGCACTCAACCCAGAATTGCCATTTTCAACACGAAATTCACCCCTTTCCAACACAACTCTTCTTATTTCACTTTCTTTAAGATTTCTAACTCGCATACATATGCTTACACTCATTACTATTCAATAACCACTTCTTTAAACTTAAAATCCAATCTTCCACATAGAATTCAAGAATTTCACCCAAATTCCAACATGTTCAAAATCTAATTTTAATTATTCATCTTCCTTAATTAGGTAGATGACAAGTCAAATTCAACTTCTTATTCCAATTATAGACTCTATTTCGAAATTTCATTCAAAAACTCCAGATCTTTAAATCCTTCTACACTCTTCATTTTGTTGTTTTACAACAAACTAAGCTTTCCTTAAGCTTAATTAGCATCTAAGGAGCAAAACCTAACTTAAATTTCAGCAAACAATTAGCTTATGAAGAATCTCACCTATGCTATAAGTCTCACGTTTGGGAGAAAAGAAGAGAAGAAAAGAACTCTAGAACCTTTGTTTTTCTTTCTTCTCTTCCACGTGGAGCTAATATATATATATATAAAATCCCTTCTTAATTATTTTCCTTGCCAAAAGACCATTCTATCCTTCTATTCCTTCTTCCTTGCAAATTAACCCTATATCAAATTACATTACTATTCAATTATTCTACTTTAATCACCAAGTTCTGAAATTTTACAATATAGTCACTAACCCGTTATTGAGGCTATTAAAAATCTCCCCCTAAAGAAAATCCGTCCTCAAATTTTCTTTTCACGAAGATATGGGGGTATTGAATCCTCATATCTTCTTCACGCTCTCATATTGCTTCTTCTACTTTGTGATTTCTACATAATACTTTAACTAGTGGAATAGTCTTGTTTCTTAGTTGCTTAATCTCATGAGCTAAGATTTTAAACGGTTCCTCTTCATAAGTCAAATCCAGTTGAACCTTAACCTCTTCTGGAGTCACAATGTGGGAGGGGTCAGATCGATACTTCCGAAGCATTGAGACATGGAAGACATCATGAATCTTTTCCATTTCAGGTGGCAATGCCAATTGATATGCCACTGGTCCCACTCTCTTTACAATCTCATAAGGTCCAATGAACCGCAGACTCAACTTTCCTCTTCGACCAAACCTCAAAATCTTCTTCCAATGAGACACTTTAAGAAACACTTTATCTCCAATTTGATATTCTATCTCTTTTCTCTTTAAATCTGCGTACGATTTCTGTCTATCAGTTGTTGCTTTGAGGTTACTTTGAATTACTTGAACCTTTTCTTCCACTTCTTTGATTAACTCCAGACCAATAATTCCTTTGTCTTTAAGCTCGAACCAATTTAGAGGCGTACGACATCTTCTTCCATAAAGAGCTTTATAAGGAGCCATTTTGATGCTTGATTGATAACTATTGTTGTACGCAAATTCAGCAAGTGGCAAATACCTCTCCCACAATCCTTTGAAACCGATAACACAAGCTCTTTAACATATCCTCCAAAATTTGGATTGTTCTTTCGGATTGTCCATCGGTTTGTGGATAAAATATTGTACTAAAGTTCAACCGAGTTCCTAACGCTTTATGTAATGACTTCAAAACCGTGATGTAAACCTAGATTCTCGATCCAAAACAACGGAAACAGGTACACCATATAAACGTATAATCTCTCTGATATATAACTCGGCATACTTATCCATAAAAAAGTCAACTCGTACTGGAATAAAATGAGCTGACTTAGTCAATCTGTCTACAATAACCCATATCGAATCTCTTTTATTCGGAGTCAAAGGCAACCCCGTTATGAAATCCATTATTACATTCTCCCATTTCCACTAAGGAATAGACATAGGTTACAACAGTTCTGACGGAACTTGATGTTAAGCTTTAACTTGCTGACACGTCAAACATTTGGATACAAATTCCGTAATATCTCTCTTCATTCCATACCATCAATATCGACTCTTGAGATCCATATACATTTTGTTTCCTCCCGGATGCATAGTCAATGGACTGCAATGAGCTTCCGTTAACAAGTCTTTCTTTAATTCATCATCATCTGGAATTGCTAGCCTCCCTCTCCATTCTTTATCTGTTGTAGTTTCTTTGAACACTTTTCATCTTTAGCTTGCAATTCTTTAATTCGATCTAGCCATGATGGCTTGAGAGTCAATTCCGCACATATGGCACCGTCTCCTCTTAGTGATAGTCTGGCATCCAAAGCTCGTAATACTGCAAACGTCTTTCAACTTAAGGCATCCGCTACCACATTCGCTTTCCCTGGATGAAAATCGATCACTACATCATAATCTTTTAAAAATTCCACCCATCTTCACTGTCTTAAATTCAATTCTTTCTAAGTCATCACATACTTTAAACTCTTATGGTCCGTATACAGGCAGCATCGCTCGCCATACAAGTAGTGATGCCAGATCTTAAGAGCGAACACTACTGCAGCCATTTCCAGATCATGTGTTGGATAATTCTTCTCGTGCGGTTTTAGTTGCCTCGATGCATACGCTACCACTTTGCCTTCTTACATTAACACGCATCCCAAATCGTTATGAGACGCATCACTATACACTACAAAGTTCTTGTCAGACTCGGGTTAAATCAACACTGGAGCTTCTGTCAAGGCCTTCCTCGGTCTTTCAAAACTTTCTTGGCACTCCAGAGTCCATACAAAGTTTACAGCTTTCCTCAATAATTTAGTTAGGGGTAATGCTATTATCAAAAAGTTTTTAACAAACCTTCGATAATAACCAGCTAACCCTAGAAAACTTCGGACTTCTGACACATTCTTTGGAATTTCCCACTCTAAAATAGCTTTGATCTTTTGAGGATCCACTCGAATTCCTTCAGAAGAAATCACATGTCCAAGGAATGTCACTAACTTCAACCAAAATTCACATTTAGAAAGCTTGGCAAAAAGCTTATTTTCTCTCAAAGTCTGTAGAACTATCTTCAAATACGAACTATGCTCTTCTTCCAACTTCGAATACACTAATATATTGTCAATGAATACCAAAACAAACCGATCCAAATAGGGTTGAAATATTCGGTTCATAAGATCCATGAAAGCAACCGGAGCATTCATAACTCCAAACGGCATCACAATAAACTCATAATGACCATACCTCGTTCTGAATGTTGTCTTTGGAATATCTTTATCTTGAATCTTAAATTGATGATAACCAGAATGTAAATCAATCTTCGAAAATACTGAAGCTCCCTTTAACTGATCAAATAAATCGTCAATTCGGGAAAGTGGATACTTGTTCTTGATGGTCACTTTATTGAGTTGCCTATAATCAATGCAAATATGCATGGATCCATCTTTCTTTTTGACGAACAAAACTGGAGCTCCCCATGGTGAGACACTCGGTCTAATAAACCCTTTGTCCAATAATTCTTGTAATTGGATCTTTAATTCTTGTAACTCTTTCGGGGCCATTCTGTATGGTGACATGGCAATAGGTGCAGTTCCCGGCATTACTTCAATCTGAAATTCTACCTCTCTATCTGGCGGCAAACCCGACAACTCTGCAGGAAAAACGTCAGAAAACTCTCTGACTGTAGGAATTTCTTCCATCCCCTTCTCTTTTACTCTCACATCAAGCACACTTGCCATAAACCCTTGACATCCCTGTAGCAATAACTTCTTTACTGACATCATCGATATTACATTAGCCAATGGGTTCCATCTTTCACTAAATACAATAACCTCTATACCTTCTGAACTTCTCAACGTTACTCTTTTCAGTCTACAATCAACATTAGCATAGTAATGATATAACCAATCCATCCCCAGTATCACCTCAAATTAGTCAAAAGGTAATTCCATCAGATTACCAGGGAATTCAATTCCCTGAATCCGTATGGGACACCCTCGACCCACCATATTGACTCGAGCATTGTGTCCTAACGGATTAGTCACTATTACATCATTGCTAGTAGATTCTAACGGAATATTCAATTCTTTCACCAACTTACTACAAATATAAGAATATGTTGACCCCGTATCAATCAATACAAATACATTCTTGTCATATAACTAAAAAATACCTGTTATGATTTATGGGTCATCTCTATCCTCGCTAGTCCTGAGATTATACACACGAGCTGTAGAATGTATTTCTTGCAGAGCTGACGACTCTGATTGACTTCTTCCTCTGCCTCTACCTCTACATCTCTGTGTAGCCGAGGCAAACCTCTCTGGCTGAGCAGATTCACCCGCTAATATGGGACAATCCCGAACAAAATGTCCAGTGTCCCCACATTTAAAACAGGCTCCAGAAATCATCATGCATATCCCCGAATGGTTTCTTCCACAATGTGGACATTGTTTAACTTGGCTCGGGTTAGATCTCCCAGCTCCAGATCCCACTGATTGTGTCTGTCGACCCCTCATCTGATTTGATCCCCTTGTAGAAGATGTAACTGACTCCGATCTCGCTTGGGGTCGAGGACCAGCATCTCTGCCCCTTTTTTATGGTGCCGAACTCGATGATGCACCTGTTCTTTTTTATGTCTGAGCCCGCGAATCTCCGAACCTTTCATTCTGAGCCCTTTCTAGAGCTTTAGCACGGTTCACCACTTCTTGAAATGAAGATAGATTTAACACAATTAACATCTCTTTCAAACGAGGACGTAATCCCTCCACAAACCAATCATAAACATCCTTTTCGGTAGGGATCAACTTCGTAGCAAAACAGCTCAACTTGTTAAATTCACATTCGTACTCATAAACTATACGATTCCATTTCTTCAAATTCATGAACTCTTGCTTTATTTGTCGGATGAACTGATCTTCGATATATTTATGTTTTAACTCTTCTTAGAATAAGGACCAAGTTACTTGATCACCAGACATTCTCAATGTAACGTTGGTCCACCAAATCCTTGCTTGCCCTCTGAGCAATGAGACTATTCCATCCAGCTTTTCTGGATCGGAACAATGGAGTCCCTCAAGCATGATTTTTACATCATTAAGCCAAAGATCTGTAGCAACAGGACCTTCTTCGGCTTCACCTCTAAACTCTGGTGCTCCTAAACCCTTCAACTCCTTTGTAACATTCATTCTTGGAGTTGAAGTAACAGAAGGTTGAAAACACGCCAATACCGCGTCCAGTGTTCAGAATAACACATCTTGATCATTTACAGGCACTCCAGAGGGTGCCTGATCTTCACTCTGCCTGGCCAAGGCATGTGAATTACTACTTTAAGTGAGCCTATCATCTCCCGCTTCACTTTTAGAGCTACCATGTACATCTATAAAAACATACACATATCATTCTATCAGGAAAACAACATACTTACTATTATATCAGATCAGAAGTTTTCACTATTTTGTTAGCATATATACTTTGTAGGACTCTCTAGACTTCGGTTTATGCCGAGAATCGACTAAACCGTAGATCTGATACCATTAAATGTAACACCCCCAACCAGTATCTAACCCGAATACGAGTCTGAGGTGTCACATTGACTTTTCAAACTTTGACACTTAAAGAAAACAGGGAAATTTAAAACTTTCATTAAAATAAAAGCGGTTTATTTACATGAATCGACCAAAACAACCAAAATCGATCAAAGCATTCATAACTGACACTTTACTTACATGCCAACATACTATACATGACAAAATACATACTTTATCAGTTACTTCTGATCTGATCCACTAGCAGTGCTGCTGTTCTTGCCACCCTATTTCTTCTATTCCTGATTCTTGGTACCTACGTGTAAATCACTTACACACTAAGTCACAGACTTAGTGAGGTATGATATAAATGTATGTATTCACATGTATAATCATGAATTTATGAACATGCATTCTTACCATTAATCAGGACATTCCAATGTTCATGTATCGAATACACAATAACATATATGATGATAACATGTACATATAACACATACATTCTCATACCAATTTCACTTTAATTTATCTTTGAATTGCCCATGTACATTATTGAGAACAAATGTATGTGAGTACATATAGATTATGCACTATGCTGTCACCACAGCTCGTATAATTCCCTTAAAATGCACTAAATATTTATCCCGAAGGACCACTATGTCCTGAAGGACCACTGATTGTTACGAAGAACCACTATATCCCGAAGGACCACTGATAATCCCTCGACTCTTGGCAAGCCAATTATACCTATAGCTCTCGTATCATATAATATGGGCTTAAATATGAATACATTTCTCATTTCATATATCTTTCATCACTTTTCATATAAACACATATAATCATTTTGATTAATCCACATACCTGGATTGTTTCTCTTGTAATGGCATTTGTTCCCATAATAACATATTGAAGCATAATGAATTATACATGAAATCATTATAAAAATAATACATGTATGCATGTACATGAATATTAAATCATGAATTCAACTATCAGAGATAGACTTATCACAAGTCTTATCTCTATACACTTTAACTAGAAAATGTACTCACCTTGGCCTTGCTTATTTCGACTTGATCCTCGTCCGTTGTTTGTTCCGGAACGAAATTATGTTCTATATCTACATAGTAATACATTGATACTAATCAGTATATTAATTAATATATTCTAAACTATCACTCCTTAGGCTAAAAAGAAAGCTATTTCTAACTTTTAATGAAGGTATGCATCGATGCACTACACCATGTATCGATGCATCCCTTGACAGGTGCATCAATGCACTACCTATGCATCGGTGCATAAATCCCATTCGATGTTTATATTTTAAACGGGTGCATCGATGCACTCCTTACACATCGATGCATCAATGGCATTCGATGTTCATTTATTTGAGAGTGCATCAATACACCTTGAAGGTGCATCGATGCACTCAACCCAGAATTGCCATTTTCAACACGAAATTCACCCCTTTCCAACACAACTCTTCTTATTTCACTTCCTTTAAGATTTCTAACTCGCATACATATGCTTACACTCATTACTATTCAATAACCACTTCTTTAAACTTAAAATCCAATCTTCCACATAGAATTCAATAATTTCACCCAAATTCCAACATGTTCAAAATCTAATTCTAACTCTTCATCTTCCTTAATTAGGTAGATGACAAGTCAAATTCAACTTCTTATTCCAATTATAGAATCTATTTCGAAATTTCATTCAAAAACTCCAAATCTTTAAATCCTTCTACACTCTTCATTTTGTTGTTTTACAACAAACTAAGCTTTCCTTAAGCTTAATTAGCATCTAAGGAGCAAACCCTAACTTAAATTTCAGCAAACAATTAGCTTATGAAGAATCTCACCTTTGCTATAAGTCTTCACGTTTGGGAGAAAATAAGAGAAGAAGAGAACTCTGGAACCTTTGTTTTTCTTTCTTCTCTTCCACGTGGAGCTAATGTATATATATATATATCCCTTCTTAATTATTTTCCTTGCTAAAAGACCATTATATCCTTCTATTCCTTCTTCCTTGCAAATTAACCCTATATCAAATTACAATACTATTAAATTATTCTACTTTAATCACCAAGTTCTGAAATTTTACAATATAGTCACTAACCCGTTATTGAGGTTGTTACATGTTGGGTTAAACTATCAGGGTTAAGTGTGGCTATATTAACAGGCCTTTTGACCAAGGGCTGAACATAGTCTTTAGCCTACATTCTATTTTCCTTCACTCCATTTCAGTTCTCTGTGTTTTTCCCAGAAGATGTTTTTCTAAGTTTTAACATGGTATCAGATATCTAGCGATCCAAGTGCCAGTGATTCAACGATGATCTTTCTTTGATGATTCTATTTTTCTGCTCATCATACCTGACTCGTTTGTTGCTGTCGAAGCAATATCAGAAGGAAGCAGTGCTGCTGCTGCCAATAATCAGATGGTGGAAACACCATTCATGAACAAGTATGTTAATATTCGACTAGATGACAACAACTTCCTTCTTTGGAAGCAGCAAGTTCTCCTTATGATTTAAGGACATGAGCTGGAACATCTACTGGATGAATCGTTGCCGATCCCACCTCAAACCATTATCGATGAGTCTGGTGAATTAATAGTGAATCCGGTGTAATGGTGGCACAAAAAGTAGGATAGTTCTTTGGCATCCTCGGCTTGTAAGAGCACATACCTCTACTAAGATCTGGAATACGGTTCTCAGCATATTCTCCAAGCTCTCCACTACAAAGATTATGAGCTTGCATGGAAGACTCAGGTCTCTTAGAAATGGAGACCTATATGTGCGTGAATTTTCCACAAAAATCAAAGAGATTTGTGATTTACTTGCGACAAGTGGAAGCCCAGTTTCTAAGATTGATCAAATTATTACATTACTCAATGGGCTTCCAAGCGATTTTGAACTGTTTGTTGCTGCCATAACAGTGAGTCGTGACCTTTATACCTTTTACACTATCACTTTGGTTTTCATTGATGTTGAATTGCAGATTGGTGACCTTATGAAGACAGTGGTCAGCATAAACTTGACCAGTTATAATATTTTCAATGGAGAAAATGCTAATAGTAATCGTGACAGGTATTACACTAGTAATAGGTCGAATGATTCTCGTGAAAAAACTCAAAACATGAATAAATACAAGGGCAAACCTAGGCATCAATGTCAATTATGCGGGAAGATTGGTCATCTAGTGGATAGGTGTTGGCATCGCTTCGATGAGAACTTTAAAGGCGTAGCTTCAAGGAAGTCCAAAGATACCAATGAGATGCAGGCCAATGTGTATAAATATGATGCTAATGATTCGTCATATAATATGTTTGTTCATACAGCTGCAAGAGGTGAGGTGCTCGCTGAAGATGCCACCACTAACACTGTACAAATCAACTCTGTCATTGCTAAAGGAGTTTTGTCTGCTGCTGACAAATTGTATCCCGACTCTGGTGCTACACACCATGTGATCTACGACAAATCTAGAGCATCTTTGGGTCGACCATACTCAGGAAAAGGTAAGGTCTACCTTGGTGATGACTCCACATTACCAATATCACATATAAGTAATGTGCCATTGACTGCCAATACATGTGATTTACAGCTAAAGAATGTCTTGTGCGTTCCAAAAATAACTAGGAACTTGTTATCTGTGTCTAAACTTACACAAGACAACAATGTATATCTTGAATTTCACTCAGACAAGTGCTTTGTGAAGGATGAAGAAACTGGTAGAATCCAGTTAGAAGGTAAACTGGAAAATGGGTTGTATTACTTTAATAAAACTGCTCGAATGGATGGCATGCTTCATCAGGTTATTGCTTCTGCTAAGGAAAAAGATGTTAAGTCCAATAAAAGCTTATGGCTCTGGCATCGACGGTTGGGACACCCTGCGTCGAAAACTATATCTTCACTCTTTCACATTAAGATTGGTGTTCATAATAATAGTGAAATATGTGTTGCATGTCAGCTAGGAAAAAGTCACGTGCTTCCATTTTTGCAATCGGATACAGCTTATAGTCGGTTGTTTGAGCTGGTAGAAACTGATGTATGGGGTCCATCACCGATTAAGTCTGGTGGCTGGTAATATTATGTTTCGTTTATAGATATGTACATCATGAATGTATAAGTATACTTGATGTGTAATAAATCGGATATTACTCAAGCTTTCAATTTATTTCATGCTCTTGTTAAAAATCAATTTAAAACAAACATTGTTGCATTACAAACTGATGGTAGGGGTGAGTATCGAGGTTTAGAGCAGTGTCTTGCAGCTGCAGGAATTAAACACATGGTTACATATCCACATACCTCGCAACAAAATGGTGTAGTTGAGCATAAACACCGGCACGTCATTTATACAACCTTAACACTTCTAGCTCAGTCAGCCATTCCCTTCAAATATTGGTCGTATGATGTCCTTACTGCATTTTATCTAACCAATAGGTTACCTGCAGACTTGCTTGGAGGGATCTCACCATTTGAGAAGTTGTACAGTAAGAAACCCGATTATCAGTTTCTTCGAGTATTTGGCTGTCAATGTTTCCCATGTCTTCGACCTTTCAATTGGCACAAGTTTGACTTCAGGTCCAAGCCGTGCGTGTTTCTTGGCTACTCTCCAAAACATCATGGATATTAATACCTTGACAAATCAGGTCGTGTGTATATATCTCGGCGCGTGGTGTTCAATGAAAATGTGTTTCCATGTATGTCTCAGCGTGTTAGTATCAATCAACATGTTAAACAAGTCGACTGGGTTGTTCATTTTCCTTGCAAGGAACTCAGCATGACCGATCACGAGGATACTGGGTGTGATAATCCGGTTAATATACCTGATCTGGTGGAATATACTATATCTGATTCATCTGACACACCTGGTGTAAGTGTTGGTCATGATGATAGAGATCACACAATGGAGGCAGAGCCAGATGCTGTGTCGAGAGCCGTTGCTCAACTAGAGGATACTCATAGTGAGCCTACACATTCAAGTGCTACTCCAAATGATGCTCATAATGGTTTAATAAGTGTTCAGGAGCCAGGTGCTTCAAGTAGGCCTGTATCTAATGAATATAATTGTGTGAATGCTCAGCATATCACGAATAAGCATCACATGGTCACACGCAGCAAAGCAGGAATTTTCAAACCTAAGGTTTATAATGATTTGTTTAATGAGACTCCTATGAATGTGCAAGATGCTTTACAACATAAGCATTGGCGTATTGCAGTAGAAATGGAGTTCAAGGCGTTGACTGATAATAACACGTGGAAGTTGTTTCCTCTGCCAGCTGATCGAAAGGCCATTGGGTATAAGTGGTTGTTTCGCATTAAACACAACTCGGATGGTTCTGTTAATATATTCAAAACAAGGTTTGTCGTAAAAGGGTACTCTCAAGTACCAGGATGCGACTTTGTTGACACCTTCAGTCATGTGGTGTGATTATTCACGATAAATGTGCTACTATCAGTTGCTGCTTCACGTGGATGACAAGTCTATCAAGTAGATGTTAATAATGCCTTCCTCAAAGGTAATCTACAGGAGGAGGTATACATGATTCAACCAGAAGGGTTCGAATAGACTGGTGATCATGGAGAAAAGCTAGTGTGCAAGCTTCAAAAGGCCCTTTATGGACTTAGACAAGCCCCTTGCAATTGGTATCAAAAACTTCAACAGTGCCTGTGTGACATGGAATTTCGACTTTCTAGAGCTGATAACTCGTTATTCATTCGTGGAACAAAGCATGATATCACATATGTTGCTGTGTATGTTGATGATATTCTTGTCACGGGGTCTTCTGAAAAATATGTTAACGAGGTTAAGAAGCAGCTACATGACAGGTTCTCGTTAAAGGATCTCGGGCTTCTTCACTATTTTTTGGGCTTTGAAGCTGTTTATACATCAACTGGAATGTTTTTGAGTCAAAAGAAGTATGTGCAGGAGCTATTGACCAAGTTTAATGTTCATGCTAAACCAGTGGACACACTCTTGCCTATTACACCCAAGCTGAGTTCAGAAAATGCAGGAGCTCCAGTCAATGCTCAACAATATCGAAGTGCAATTGGTGCACTATTGTATGTGTGTCATACTAGACCAGACATTGCTTTTGCGGTTCACAAGGTAGCACAGTTTATGCAGTCCCCTTGTGAAGCTCATTGGACAGGAGTTAAATGCATTCTACGTTACCTAAAAGGTACAATGGATTATGGATTATGGTTGATCAAAGGATAGGGGCAACTTTAAATCAAGGCCTTTACAGATGCAGATTGGGGTAGTGATACCGATGATAGGCGATCAGTTTCCGGGTATTGTGTTTACCTAGGCAGTCATTTGTTGTCATGGAGTTCACGCAAGCAAAGGTCAGTGTCCCGATCAACAGTTGAGGCGGAATATAGAATCCTTGTTGATACAACTACTGAGGTTCTGTGGGTTAAAGCAGTTCTAGATGATATGAATATTGAACTGTTTCAAGCTCCGGTTATATGGTGTGATAATACCAGCACCGTAACCATGGTTGCTAATCCAGTCTTGCATGCTAAAGTTAAACATGTGGATCTTGATGTTCATTTTGTCAGGGAGAAGGTCATGAACCAGCAACTAATAGTCAATTATGTTCCTACAAATTGTCAAATTACGGATGTATTAACCAAGCCATTAGTTACAACTCGATTTCAGGAATTATGCCAAAAGCTTAATGTTTTCTCGCTGCAGAGGCTTCAGCTACACAAGAATCAAGTTTTTTTACCTCAAGAAATTGAAAAACAGGGTGAATGTTAAGAATTGAGCATTGCCAGCTGGAAGGGTTGCCAGCTGGAGCCGTTAGCTGTTGGTTTTGCTAACTGTTTCTGGTAAATTATTAGGCGGTTAAGCCAGCTTTCCTTTTTTGGGTTAAACTATCAGTGTTAATCCATGAAGGAGGCAATCAGTGTGGCTATATTGACAGGTCTTTTGACCAAGGGCTGAACATAGTCTTTAGCCTACATTCTGTTTTCCTTCACTCGATTTATGTTCTCTTTGTTTTTCCCAGGAGGTGTTTTTCTAATTTTTAACAATCTGTACATCTAAGCAAAAACAAATGTATAAAGGGAAGTGGAAAGATCCGATTTGCTTTACCATTGTGTTAACTTATAACTTTACTATTTATGGAATTTAATTGTAGATTTTTTAGGAGTTGAATATATCAAGAAAGCTTAAGGATTTGATTCGTTACTTCTTTTTTTTCCGTTTCTTTTTATAATACTGAGTATAAAAGGAACACTAAGGGTCTGTTTGGTCTTAAGAAATGAAGGGTATTTTCATTTTCATTTTTTAGAAAATGAAAAAAATATCAATAAAAATGTGTTTGGTGGTAAATATAGAAAAAAAATTATAAAATGAAAACAAAACATAGTAAAAAAAGCTAAAAACGTAAAAAATGACATTTTCGATGTTTACCTAGAAAATTGTTTATAAATTTTAGAAAATGAAAAGAACACGGATTTTCATGTTTTAATTTACAGGGGAAAATCCATTGGTATCTCTATAATCGATCAAAAGAATAATGATGCTTTGTAGAATCTAGACTTCAATTGCAGAATCGACCCTGAAAGTTTCAAAGCTTGTGTTCCCCTCGTCACTCACAATAACTTGGAGTCTTATATTCAAACGAATTGTTGATTGTTCTTCTTCCCCGATTCTTACGAGTAAAGCTGCTACCACCCATTCTCTTACTTTTTTTTTACCTTTCTTTCGTTAGTTATCATTTAATCGATTTTTTTCCAAGGAAAACCCAATTTTGTTCCTTTTTCAATAAAGAATTAGGGTTTGTTATAGTTCATCCAAACTAATTTTGTACCGAATTAGCATGGGAGATAGATCTATTCTCCAAGCCGTGGTGTCATCCCAAGGTGTGATGGTTAGGAAGCTTTTGCTAATTATATTTCGATTGGTTTGTTATAGTTCTAGTCTATGTTGCATTGATATTGATACGGGGACGGGGACGGGAAACGACAATTTTTAAAATTATAGGATACGGGGATAGCAAGGGTACGACATATAAAATAATTTTAAAATAATATATATATAAATCATAAATAAAGTCAAATATCAAGACTCAAACCATAATATTAAGTTTAGAACAATAAAATCCATAAACAAATCACAATATTAAAATGTTAAATTTCAATATTCAAACCACAATATTAACTCTAGAATAATAAAATTCATAATCAAATCATAATAGTAAAGTGTCAAATCTTAAGACTCAAATCATAATATTAAGTCTAGAAAAATATTAAACCCAAATCAAACATTATTAACATCTTCCGAGATTAACTGGCTCTCTAAATCCAGCTCATCAAGCGAGAGTTCGGCAAACTCTAAAATATTCAACATCTCCCAATGAATCAAAATCATCTCCACCAACATCCCACATCTTGGTTTTCTCATCCTCATATTGACTAGAACTCCTTGATAAAAGAAGAAGATTGTAGTGGTTGTAAACTAAATCTTCGGCGCGACTCAGATTTAACTTATTTCTCCTAAGTGAGTGGATAAAAGAATAAGTGCTCCAATTTCTTTCACAACAAGAGGATTAAGTAGGTTGTCCAAGCACTTTGAAAGACAAAGATTGGAGCAATGGAATTTCTGCACCAAAGTTAGCCCACCAACTTTTCAGATCCGAAGAATACCTCTTTGTAAGAGACATCAAATCTTCAAAAGGCACGAGCTTAAGTGAGAAACAAGCAAATTCATCCAAGACTTTGCCATTATCATCATCATTTGGAAATAACCTACGAAAACATTTCATTCTCTCTCGAGACATTTCACCATCTCTATGAGGAGCAACTCTACAAGGATCCTCGCTTAGTCAACCATCACTATAAAACCTTCAACATATTAATAAGAAAATTACACATAGCATCAAAGATTTAGGAGTTGAAAATATAAAATTCAAAACTAACAAAGTTATGTATGTACCTTGGATTTAGTGAATGAGCTAGACAATGAAGAGGAATATAACTCTTTGTCCAACGTGCTATAAAAATCTCATAAACAACATGATAAAAAGGACTGAACTCTGAAAGAATATATGTTTCCTTCTTATAAATTTCACACTTCACTTTCTCAATCATGGAATCCCACAACTCATATATCAAATGAAGACGTGGCTTATCAGTGTCACATATTCTAAGCATATCATAGATGGGCTTTGTAAAATCAATGATGTAAGCTGCTTTATCCCACCAATCATCACTCACAAGCTTTTCTTTCACATAGTTTGCTTTCACCATGTCATACTCCCTATAAGAATTTTATTCATCGCTAATGACCATTGCTTGAAGTTCCTGCTTGATGAGCTTAAACCTCTTAAGCATCACAATGATCAAAGCAAAACGAGTATCGACAACTGAAAGTAACTTGAGAGGACTAAATCTTTGAAAGATTATCAATCTCATGTTATGGTTCATGATGAAATTCTTGATTTGTATGGCATCCCCATGAATATCAGTAATCCAATGGCACAAGTTATATGTTTCCTCATTTCCCTTGACATTTTTTCCAGAACAAATGTTCTTCAAGGAAAGATTAAGTGTATGGACAACACACAGTGTCCAATAAATATGAGGATACATGTTCTCAATAATCTCTCATGCCCCCTTGCAAATTAGCAATTAGTTGCATTGTCAGTAATAATATACACTATATTTTGATGACTAACCTCATCAATCACTTCTTTCATCATATTAGCAATGAAAAACTTATCTTTGACTTCACCAAAATAATTCACATCTTTAAGAAACATAGGTCCATTTCAAAAGCAGCCATGAAATTAATGAGAGGCTTTCTTGTTGGATCACTCCAACCATCACACACAATAGTTAACCCTTTTTTGCCATGTTGCTTTAATCAGTTGCAAGAGCTTCTCAACATTATTTTTTTTCTTGTTGGAGCAATGTGGTTCGTAATTTATTATAACCAGGGGAACATAACCATGAATATTGTGAGTTGCAACAAAAGTGAAAGCCCTATGATAATGAGGATTTCTAGGAATATTAAAGGGAAAACCATCGGTGTAGAACATTCTTGTAATTTCTTCATCTAATTGGGCTCTTGTATTCATGTCGAATGATCTAGAAAGAGGTGACAATCTAGGTTTTCTCTTCTTAGAAGAATAATAAATCTCAATTTCAGCTGAAGATTGAGAGGGAAAAGAAACTTCTCTAGTTACTCCTTGTTTCTTTATATTCTCCCACTCTTCTACCAACCTTACCATTTCAAGTTTTTGATTTGTAGTTATCTTTTTGCAAATTGCATCTCTTTCAAATGAAATTTGAAGCAAATGTGCCTTTATCCTAGTATAACTTTCATTACGAGTTTCGCCGCAAATGTTATATAAAAAATTCCAAGTTCCTCCAACAGTCCCTCACTTTTCTATCTTTGTCACATAATTCCACAATGGAGATAAATTCTCATTTTGGGACAATGAAATTGACCCACTCCCACTATTACTTCCAGTCCCACTACCACTTTGAGATGCCATATTTATACTAAATTAATATGTTTACATTAAACAAAAAGTAGAATGAAACAAATCAATGAACACATAATGAAAAAGAACTAAATAATTTAATAACATAATTAATTGATGAAGTACCAAACTCTAATTTCATCTCGTAATGAAACACCAAACCCAAAATATTTTTAACAACAATAAATAGTTAAACTAAATAATTTAAAATTAATTTTTCATTATATTTTGCAATCCCCATGTGTTTCCCTTTCTCGTTCCTTCTTTTGATCCTCACCTAAAGGTCATTTATAAATGTCAAACATTTATTCAATACCAACAACTTTTGTAAATTAAAATGGTAAATGTTTATTCTTGTTCTGGAATTCAATAACATTTCTTAACTCAAGCATCTATTTTTTTTTCATCTTAAATCAACGAAACAACGACTTTTGTAAATTAAAATGGTCAATGTGACAGTCCACTCAACCCCACCATTTTGTAAACTAAAATTATTTTATATAAAATAATTAAGAAACAACAAATATTTAACATCTATTTTTTTTTATTTTTTCCTCTGCAATTATTTTTTTCATGTTTAACATCTATTTTTATATAAAATTATGTAAACTAAATTACCAACGAGTTAAAAATTGTTTTGATTGACATGCATGTGTAGTAAATCTTTAAAGCTAGAATTGAAACAACTTTGATTGGCATGAACCAGCGAAGCTTTTTTTTTCTAAAAAAAATTCTCTATGGGATGGATCTACTGATACGAAACTTTGAAATACCACAATGAAACTTTGCATAATTGAAATAGAAAAGAGAAGAATGACTTACGAGCAACAGGCTGGCTGGAGAGCTGGAGAGAAATGAGAGGATACGGGAGCAGGAAGGTTACAGGAAATTTTGAATTTAATCCCATTCCTCGATAGTGATTAGGTTTTCTTTTGTTTTGTTTTTTTAATCTATTAACGCAAAATACCAAAATTACCCCTGGAGATGCATGTGATAGACACATGCCGTCCCCGAAACATCCCAGGTCTCGATTGAAACATCCCCGACCTTGTACGACTGTACCCCGTCACCGTGGTGCGTCCCCAGCCGTCCCCGTGCTGTCCCCGTGCCGGGGACTTTTGGGTACTTGAAACGCCCTCCCTTTGCCGTACCCGTGCTTCTTAGGTTCTAGTTAGGCTGATTATTTCTTTTTGTGGGTAGCCTGCTGTTGTTTCTTGCTTCATGTTGCTTCTTCCCTTGTTTGTCTTTTGGAATTGGAGTCTTTGTTGTTCGAATTCCTTTCGTTTAAGGATGTTCTGTTAAACTATTTTCATTGAGATATGTACTAAACCAATTTGAATGTCATTCTGACCCATAGAATTGCTAAAGCTTCATTATTTTTCGACTGATTTATGTAATCATTTTAAGTATCGTCCCAACATGTAATAGAATAAACGGAATTGAAATTAGGAGGCATGTTGGTGAGTTGTTTGCTTATTGGATTCTCTGGAGGCGAAAACAATAGCATTAAATTTTCAGAATCGTCCAATAGACAAAGGAAGCTCCGTCGATTTTTCCAACTTCTCACAGGTATCATTGGCCTTAGATAAGGTCCCCAGTTGCTATTATATTATTGTTTATTGAGGTTGTTGTTGGTATTGTCTTTCAAATTTGATGACACAGAAGCAAATTCATCTAATTCGAACGAGGAGCATATTACATTTGTATGTCACAAACTGACGAGATGGCTCAAGTTTGAGAAGAGATTGCTACACCATTATGGATTAATTAGACTTAATTAGAAATTCAAAACAAATGTAGTGATTATGAAGTGATAATGGTGAGTATATCTTTTGAATTATATTTAATTATTATTTTTATTAAGAATACAAATTGAATTCTTTTTATTGGATTCAAAAATTTCAATTGTTTAATCATAGTATTATTATATTATTCTAATAATTATATTTTTATTAATTAATTAATTATTTATTTGTTTATTTATATTTAAAAAATTAGATACCATACACATTTTCACTATTTTCGTTTTTGAAAACGAGTTTTCATTTCTTTTGACCAAGCATGTTTTTTCACTTTCAGAAATTTGAAAATGAAAACTATTTTTTGAAAATAAAAATAAAAAAATAAAAATGGAAAATGTTTTCTAGAATCAAACGGACCCTAAGTTTGCATTTTGTCTTGAGCTTCCATCCAGTTCGAATCATATCAGCTACATTTTTTGGCAGGATTTCGAATACATCTTTTTTGGATTAAAAATTCATAATTATAAACACATGTTTATAATGTATAGTGATCTAATAAAATATGACACATTCAATGAAAAATCGATAAAGTTTGCAATATCTTCGTATGCTGCACTCTACAATAAAGTTCACAATATCTTTCTAAAGCAAGCAAAAAACAGATATGTCAACTTCGATCAACAAAGGGAACGTTGGAAAATGTGCATCGAGGGGGGCATATGGGCGTGTAAAGAATTCTATACTAACATCAAGAAATGGATTTCTTATTCACTGCTTTTACAAAGGCACTAGGCCATGCTTATATAGGTACATCATAGCTCACATACTCCTGGCATGTAAACGTAATCAACTCTCAACAAACTCTTAACTGCTCTCAACGTTCTCAACTGTATAATAACCTATAGTTCTAACATTCTCCCTGCTTTTTTTTTCCTCTCTTCTATCAAATGAAAACACTTGAACTTTAGACCTAAACTGCTCAAACAATGGTCTGGACAACGGCTTAGTAAACCCATCTGCAACCTGGTGACTTGCTGGAACATAGTTAACAACCACTTGTTTAGCAACAACCTTCTCTCGCACAAAATGCACATCAAGCTCCATATGCTTAGCCTTTGCATGATATACTGGATTGCTACTCATGGCCACAACACCATTGTTATCACACCAGATAATTGGCACTCCTTGTCTCACAACTCCCATATCTGAAAGAAGTGCATCAAACCAAGCCACATTTGTTGCTGCATCAGCTACACTACCATACTCAGCTTCCATAGTGGACCTTGAAACTGTCTTCTGCTTCTTAGAAGTCTAGGACACAAGAATATCCTCCACAAACACACAATGCCCATAAATAGATTTCCTATCATCAAGATTACCACCCCAATCTGCATCAGCAAATGCCATTATCTTCACATTCACTCAATATGGAGATATCACTAGGCCATACTCAAGTGTGCCTACAAGATATCGAAGTATTCTTTTAATAGCAACCAGATTACCCTGACGTGGTGCATGCATGTACTGAGCTACTTGATTCACACTATAGGTGATATCATGTCGAGTATGACATGCATACAATAACGCTCCAACGATGCTACAATACTCTCTCTCATCACACAGTAGGTCACCAACAACAGACTCCAGCTTGCCCATAACCATATGCGTTACCACCTAACTGGCTTTATCCATACCCATTTTTATTAACAACTCAAGGACAAATTTACGTTAACTTAGCACTAACGATCCTTCTTAGCTTCTTTTTAAGTTTCTAAGTGAGTTAGTAACTTCATTTCGTGACCTTTGATTAGTGAAAGAAGTTGAAGAAAACTTCAAGGTCAAAGAAAAGCTATCACTTAGTTGAACCTTGAGTTGTTATCAGCAGCTTAGGATCAAGGTAACATATTTCTAACCCATATATACCACTTGTAGATCATTAGACGTGCTTGGTTAGCTTGTATGTGTTTATAAAACATGTAAGTGCATTCATGGTAGATTGTGTTTTAAGATGTTATAGAACATGAAAAATGAATTATTATGACTCATTTAATCTTACATAAGCTTTTAATAACTCTTAGGGGCCTTAGATAGGCAAAAGGGTGAAGTTGGGTGTCATTTCTGTGGAAAATAGAGATTTATAGGGTTTGGTATCAGTATTGGAAGAATAATATCGATATTGTTCTTCAGATAACCAAAACAAGGGGTTTTTGGTTGGGTAGTATTGATATCCTATTCATAGGGTATCGATACCATCCTTCGAGTATAAATACCCAAGGGTGAGATATCGGTACCATCGTTAAGTTATAAATTCCAGTAGTCAGATTTTGTATTGGTACTCGACGAGTATTGATACTACTTAAAGCATAAACATTAATACCCTAAGTAAGAGTAACATCGAATCCAAAATTAGTATCGATACCTAGAATGGCATTGGATCCTAATATAAAGAAGTATCAATACTCTACTTAAGGGTATCGATATTATAGACATCTGTTTTTTTCCGGAGTTTATTATTATTATTATTATTATTATTTTACAGGACCAAATTACAAGCCCGAATAGGTCTAACATTTGAAAACCCTAATAGCCCATCATGTTAACACTTTGGCTAACCCTAACTTAGGGTTATCCACCTACCACCCGTCCCAATAGCCACTCACATCGCCAGATATGTTCCCAGCTCCCGCCGCCCAAGCCGACCCATTCCCACAACCAACTTCACATCGTCGCCTCTATTATTTGCTCTGACGTCGCCATTTCAGTTAACGGCGACAAGAAATCAATCAACAGTGGAAATGAGCTTAGTAAACAACCAAATCAAGCAAAAAATCAATATAATAAAAGGAAATCCAAAGGCAAATCTAGGGTTGTCAAATGCTTGAGTTAGGGTAATTATTCCTTAGGATTGAGGCTTATTGCTTCACCAAACTTGGATATAACATGCAAAAGGGAACACTCGAAGGGGGAACGAAAGACAAGATGGCAGATTGGGAGATCAGTTCGGGGGAAAATTGGGAAAAAGACAAAAAAAAGAAAAATGAGGAAGCCATTTCGAAAAATGGAAAGATCCGAAAAAAGGAAAGAAAAAAAAACGAGGGAAAACCTTACCATATTCGACGCTCGTCAGAAGTCAAAGGGTTGTTGAAGTTCAAAACTTTTGAAAGACATTGTTGTAGATCTAAGCTCCTAGGGTGGGTCTTAGGACAAAAGAGGTTTGAATTCGACTTAAAGAAGAGGATAAGAGCATTTTGGGGTTGTTTGATTCCCTTTTGGCCACCATGGACGACAGTGAAGGCCATCGGTGAACGGCAGTCATCTCCTCCGACGAAGGGAACTTAAGAGCGTCTAAGAACTCTCTCTCTATCTTTTTCTCTCTCTCTTTCTTTGAAACAAATGAAAAAATGGGAAAGCCTTAGGAAATAGGCTTTATTTTTAGGGTTATATATCACTAATAAAACGACGTTGTTTCACCCTAGCTCTCACCCTTTGGGTCTTCAAGGGTAAATAGCAGTTTTGATCCTTCGAGTTTATGTAATCTTATGTTTTAACCACTGAATGAAATTGGATTTTTTCTTAATTCGGACATGTGGTTTTCCCTGACTTTAATTTTAGTCCATTTTACCTTTTAATTTACCAGCTTTTATTTCCTTACTACTTAATTTTAGGTATTGTTTTTTTTACTCGTTTAGCATAATTTTGTACATTTAATTTTTAGTCAAAGTAGCGTTTTTTCATTCCTACATTCAAGTGTTGTTTACTCTTTCATTTTTCTTTATTTAGTTTTCCTTTTATTTGCATGTAATAACTTTAAATTTACTTTCCAGTAAAATGTACATTTGCATTAACTTACTCTTGTATATTCCTATTTTGATCCCTTTAGTATTTGCCTATTTATTACGAGTTGTTTACATACATATTTACGTTACCATTATATATGCATTAAATATCTTATATTCATTCAAACTTTTATTGTACGTGTAATTATAAGCTTTATATATATATGTTAAGTCTATTATACATATTGTTTATTTCGCAATATACCTATGCTATACATTATATTTAGATTTTAATTACTTTCCTTTATTATTTATATGTTATGTATATAATGCAATTACTTATAAATATATTAAGCTTTCTTTATTTTTTTTATTTTTCTTAAGTTGCACGTATATTTTAATTTTTATTAAACTTTTTATTTGATACAAATTTAAGTGCTTTACTCGAATACTTTCAAGAACATCTATTGTAGAATGGGCGTGAAAAGCACTACATGATAGGAGTAATGTGATTCGACAACATTCAAACAAAAAGCGAACTTAAAATAAATTAAGTCCATTTTTGGCAATTTTTATGATTTGAAATAATTAATCAATGTTCAATATAAAGGATCTCATTTTAATTTTGACTCGAATTTGCAAATTCCACTGCAACGACAACGTATAAGCGATTAGGTACCGATTTTGGGCGTTGTGGGGGGTGTTTACCCTTCCCCATGCATAATCGACTCCCGAACTCTTAAATTTCTGTTAATACACAAACCAATTTTTGGCTTTAAAATGATTTTTCTTAAAATTGTTTAAAAGATGTTTTTAGGTATTTGACTTACCTAATCCAAATGTTGATAGCAACCGGTTATGACAGAAGCTATAAGGCATCATCAAAACATCGAATGTATTTTTTGTATCGATACCAAGAGAAGGTACCGATCCTGTCAGGTCAATACGAATACTAATGAGTTTAGTATCAATACCTTCGTATTGAATTAGGCAAAAAAACTAATTTTGACTTAAGGGTTCAAAAAGGGTTCTAGGAAGGTTAATACTTCTTTAATGAGCTAACAAGTGAGAACAACAAATTAATACAACAAAATCTTGAAAATCTTATGAAATCAGATGACATAAAAGTTATGCCTTTATATGACACTCGGAAACAACAAGGACACATGAGATTCTTTAGTAAGTATGATGATAGTCTTATGTGATTAGAAACATCTGGATATATCTTAGCTAGTGACAGGACACTTATCTTTATTGACTGGACGCAAATGTCTCAAGTACTCCAAGGGGTAAGCTAACTGGGTGTATGTTTCCAATGCAATTACATATCTCACCTCATATACCCAATGAAATCATAGGCAAGTTAGAGGGGTATGAGTCTCGAGATACAGTAAACCCTTCGACCACACCGTCATGCCTACTTCAGCTTTGTGTGTTTAATGTTCCTGTATGCTTATGTCTCTACCTGTCAACATGCTTATGTAGTGAATGCATATCCGAATTGTGAGCTCATCATTAGGAATTTGTTTTCGAGTGCAGGTTATTAGATCTTCCGAGGAGCTTATCGTCGATTCTTGGAAACTCTAATGTCTAAACGAATTTATTAAATCTCACATTATTTACCCACTGTAAAATTTTGGGTCCCAAAGGCGGAAACAGAACCAGTTATATCAGAAAATTTTGATACAAGTTCACATTTTTACTACCATCTTCTAAAAATTCAACAATCAGTACAATAATGAATGTACTGCATGAATACACTTCTACAGTTCTGAATTGACAGACCAAGAAAATAGTACACAAAACATATTACTTAATAATTCCTTTTGCAGCTCTGCTGAACAAGTTGTAAACCTGCTTTGATGAGAGGCCAATCTTTTCCAAGTCACTTAGCTGCAACCAAAGCCAAAAGCTGCCTACTAAGCTTTTTACCCATAATTCAAAAGATTATGCATAGGAAAACTTCCCTTACCGATTCTAAAGGTGATGTTTCTCTAAGTTCAATGATATACTCTGTCATCTTCGTTCCAATACCCTATGTACAACAAATAATGATTATGTGTCATGAGAAAATTGGGAAAAAACTGCTTAGTCTTACTTGGCCGAACGGTACCTTTAGGCCTAGTAGTTCTTCCCTGCTAGCTGTATTTAAGAACTCAACATATTCTTGAATAAGAGTGCTCTACAGGAAGGTTTATGAAGTTAGAGCAGATGGAAATTTATCAAGTTGGAACAAATGTATGACACGTATATACACACCTTCAACTTAGAACTCCATGCACTACGTTTATCGAGTGGGGTGCCACCCACAGTTTGGAATTTGTTGGCAGCAAAGATAATGGAAGGCGACTGGGGAGATTTTGGCTCATGTGACAAGGAAATTTGATCCTTGGATGATTGCTCCTTGATGGATTCTGGAATTATATTGGAACTGATGGGGCACAAGGCCTTTCTTTGGGGGCTTTGCATTGCGGTTTTCCTCTCACTAACCGGAGATAATTCAATGGTATCGACCGATGTTTCGACTGCGGTAGTCTCTTCCTTGCATGATGATTCTTCTACACATAGAATACATCGAGTAAGAACTATTCTACTAATAACTCAAACGATTTTGCCAATAAATTTCATACTAGATTAACATACCAGCTAAGTTCATAGTTGATTCCAACATAATCTCCTCAACATCAACACCTCCATTACTGAATAAATTTCTGGTAGTCAAAGATATGTCCCTGCAGACATGTTCAAATTAAGCAATGGGTCTATGAACTCTGCTCCGAAGGGGTATTCAAATACCAGTCAAGTTATTTTGTACCTGGCTTTGGCATTAGAAATTTTGGCTTTACAAGAGCTGTTACAGTCGAGCTTCTTCATATAATGTATGGAACTTGGTACCATTCTTAGTGCACTCTTTTTCTTGCCTTTCGATTCGAGCCAGGCTTTCAATTTTGCTTCCATATCAACTTTTTCCTTTGGTGTCTGTTGTGTTTTTGTGTTGGAAATCCTATTTCCTCTTTCATCTTAGATATTTAACAATTCTTGTTAGTTAAACAAACTTATTCTTAAAATATATAAACTATTTCAAAATTATCATTTTCTTTATTCTTTTAAACTTTGTGATAAATCTTTTTCTTTATTTCCATTATCCTTCGGCGCATAATTAATTAATCCTATCGAGAATGGGATTTATGGTTTATTCATAATTTTTATTCTTTAAAATATTAAAGTTTTTGAATGCATCATAATTATTATTTATAACTTAATAAATTACATTATAATGATGTAAATTTTAAAATATTTTTAGATAAATAATGTAAAATATAATATTAATAAAGATTAAAAAGAATAACATATTTACCTTTTAATCTACCTATTTATTATTTAAAATTTATTTTATATATATATATATATATATATATATATATATATATATAAATTTAGACTTTATAAATGAAAATATATAAATTAAAAATAATATATTTTCTATATTTTTTCTATAAATATTTTTATTTTAATATTAAGAATTCAACTTATTACAAAGAAAATATACCACATGAATAATTTGATAAAATATACATTTCAACAATCTTATATTATTCAACAAAACATTGTAATATTACATTATTGTCAAACAAATCAAACAAGATAATACAATATTCTCCATAATATATCAAGTAATGGAACAATCCAATAATCTTATTCCCAAAGTTAAACTTAAATTTCATGAACCAAACGTAAAAGTACGATGCAAAAAATGGAACTGTGTAATATTGTAGTGGCAAAATAGTTATTTCTCTAAAGCTTAGTGCCTAAAATCATGCTACCAAAACAATGTTATTTTTTTACTATCATCACACATTTTAACGGCACAATGACATAATTGAAGCGAAAATCAAAGTTCAATACTATAATTAACAAATTTGAAAGTTCAATATATAAACAATATGACGTTTAAAATTCAATAGTATTTGGTGCAATTTATCGTTATATTTATTTTAATATATAAGTAGTGGTGTAAATGAATTATGAAAACATTTATGTTTGATTCATGTTCATTTAAATATTAAATAGCGCATTCAATTCGTTTAACATTCGTGAACATATTCATTCATGTGTTCACCAACATGTATATTTTCACCGTCACGTTTGTTTAGCGTCCATCAACATATTCACTTATTTATTGATAAATGTTAACTAAACAAACAAATAAAAATGATTAAATTATGCCACTAGTCCCTAAAATACCTAGGTTTCACAATTTGAACTTCAAAGTTCACATTGTATTCAATTTAGTCCTTATCGATACCATTATTTAAAATGTTAAAAAAATCAAAGGAATATAGAACCGGATATATGAACTAATAAACGAGTCAATAAACGAGCTTTCAAATGAGTTTATTCGTGAACATAAAGGAACTAAACACACATCTTCAGATTCGTTTGTTTATTAAATGCGAAAAAAATTAAATAAATTACACCATATACCACTAAATTTTATCCATGAATTTGTTTATACCATTAAATTTCAAATTTTATCAGTTATATTAATAAACTTGAAAATGAGTACACTCATTTTCAAATTTTATCAATTATATCACACTCGATTATATTAATAAACTTGAAAATGAGTACGCTCATTTTCAAATAAATTACACCATATACCACTAAATTTTGTCCATTAATTTGTTTATACCATTAAATTTCAAATTTTATCAGTTATATTAATAAACTTGAAAATGAGTACTCATTTTCAAATTTTATCAATTATATCACACTCGATTATATTAATAAACTTTTCAAATAAATTACACCATATACCACTAAATTAAACATATTTTATTCAATTGGTAAGCAACTTGATATCACTTAAGTAATATCTCAGATTTGAATCATTGTGTATACAGAGAATCCCCGCTTGGAGATCCATTCACCAAAGTCAAATATATTATCCGGATAGATCCAGATTATTTAAGTCGAAATCTTAAAACTGGTATGGTGAAAAATGAGTAGGCGAAAAACACATTGGAATCCTCAATTTTAGGAAGATATTAATTAAGATAAGATTCAGTCGATATATGTGAGTGGTATAATCTAATAAGTTGTCTGTTTATCTACGCTAATTATCTAGTAACAATATCCCTGGTGATGTCAGAAAATGGTAGTTCCGTTTCCTTCCGGTCGCAGTGCCACTCGCGTCGCGTTCACGCCCCTATTGTCAGACACTTTTTTCGGTCTAAATTTCACAGTGCGTTTGACAACGCTCTAATTTGAGTTTTCATTTACCTTTTACTCTCGCTGTTCCTTTGTTGCCTTTTTTATCCTAATCCCACCATTCTAGTGATTGTTTATGGGAATGATTCCATCCCATATTCACTTTTGCTCTACGTAATCATCATTCTCAAGGAATATTATTTGGATAAAAAAAGCCCCCTTTCTTTCCTCTATCCGCACTCTCGCTTTTCCCTTTAGCCGCTATTTCTTCTCTTTGGGCTCTCGGTTTCGGTTTATCATTTTGCTGTTCTTGTCGGATATTATAAGCTTGAAGATGCAACGAACACGGAGCTTGAATTCGGGCACTTGAACCAAACACAATATGGTGAGCTTGTTCTGTCAAGTTTTTACTCCCTTTGTCGTTGTTAGTAGATTATAAGAGAAGAAAAGCTTGCTCTGGGATTATGTTATCGCTTCAAATCATCTGTTTTTTATGCTTTGTTTTGTATGAATTTTGTTGGCTTTTCCTTTTCATTTCAAATAGAATCCTGGGTATGCGTTTTTTTGTTGTCAATTATTGTACCATATATCATCTTTTTTGGCGCATTGTTTTGCTGTCTTCAATAATGATTGTCATCACTACCTGTATACTAATAGCTTTTGTTTATGGCAGAACTGTGTCTATGTATTCAGTCATTGCTTAAAAGCATTCCTCCAGTGATATTTGATCTTGTTATAATATTATAATATTTGGTTTTTTGTTCTGTTTTCCCCATTCAACTTGTCTCTCTGTGCAGTGTTTGGTAGCATCGTGCTGGTCGGATTTTGCACTTTATAACCAATCCTTTTTATTGGTCTACCAGCATTTAGAGTGTAACTGTTAGCTATCCGAGTCAAGCTAATTTGGGAGGCTTTTGGAGTTATTGATTCGTACTTTTAAATTTGTCTGGAAATTTATTCCTGAATTGCTCCTGGTTTCGGTGCGGAGAAGATTATGGCGTATATTGTGGCCAATTATGTTACAGGTGGTGGTTATGATTCTGCATGAATATTGCTGTTTAAATAGGATTGCCTGCTTGTGTTGTGCACTTGGGTGTTTTCTTAACATCCATGTGTTTGTACCCTTGGTTTTATGATACTTATTTAAGGTCTAGAAAGTGCAATGGAGAGACTACTCTATGTGCTATGATGTTATAAGTTCATCTTTAATTTACTAGTGTCATCTAGTTCCGTGTTATTAGTGAGTTTGTTACTGTTTTATCGGTCTATTATCAGTCTGGTATTAGCAAAGTGATGGTTGAACTTACTGGTTTTGTTGCAGATACATTATGAGGATCGTTGTAGAGCGATGGGAAGTGGTGTTTACCCCTGGATATGAAGGAGAGACAGCGTTGGAGAGCTGAGGAAGACGCTTTGTTGTGCGCATACGTGAAACAATATGGACCGAGGGAGTGGAACCTTGTGTCAGACCGCATGAACACACCCCTAAACCGGGATGCGAAATCTTGCTTAGAAAGGTGGAATAACTACCTCAAACCTGGTATTAAGAAGGGATCTCTTACGGAGGAGGAGCAACGTCTTGTAATCCGTCTTCAAGCCAAACACGGAAACAAATGGAAGAAAATTGCTGCTGAAGTCCCTGGCAGAACTGCTAAAAGACTAGGCAAGTGGTGGGAGTTATTTAAAGAGAAGCAACAAAGGGAACACAAGGAGAACAATAAGACAGTTGAACCAGTCGAGGAAGGCAAGTACGATAGGATATTAGAAACTTTAGCTGAGAAACTAGTGAAACAAGGTCATAGCTCAGCCTTTCCCATGGCTGCTTCCAATGGGGGCTTTCGTCCTACCAACCCACCTTCACCTGCACCAACTTTTCCACCTTGGCTTTCTAGTTCAGGCAATACCTCAGTTGTCAGACCACTTTCCCCTTCCGTGACATTAAGCTTATCTCCCTCAACAGTGCCTGCTGCTCCTCAAATCCCATGGCTGCAACCAATGTTGGGAAATATGGTTCCCCATGGATCATTTCCTTCTAGTAGTGACAACATGTTGATATCTGAACTGGTGGATTGCTGCAGGGAGCTGGAAGAAGGGCACCGTGCTTGGGCTGCACATAAAAAGGAAGCAGCCTGGAGATTAAGGAGGTTCGAGTTACAACTTGAATCTGAGAAGGCCTGCCGCAGGAGGGATAAAATGGAAGAAATAGAGTCGAAGATCAAGGCTCTAAGGGAAGAGCAGAAGACTGCCCTTGATAGGATTGAAGCTGAATACAGGGAACAACTAGAAGGGCTAAGAAGAGATGCCGAAGCAAAGGAGCAAAAATTAGCAGAGCAATGGGCCTCTAAGCATTTGCAACTCACTAAGTTTCTTGAACAAATGGAGTGCAGACCAAGGGTTGACGAGCCTAATGGCCGGTGAGCAAGCTCTTTCATCTGCGTCTGCTTACAACAGACTTTGCATTGGAATGGAGCACATTGTTTTCTATTACATGCGTCCATTCTCTTCCGATATTCGACTATAGATGTCTATTTATAAATGCTATATACTTATATGGTGGAACAGTATGAATGGGAAGAGAGCATTACCTGAACTAGGACTTTCTTTTGTGTTTACCACCTTAAATATTAAATTTACATTCCAACTCTTGGACCAAACTGTTTGAATCCTTTGACGCCGAGTTATAAATAACATATATATATATATATATGATCGTTTCACGTTTAATGAATCCTTGACAGCTTCTGTAATTGTAATTGTAGTACATAGAGAACAACATTGAAACTGTTAACTGTAATTGGACCAAACATGAGCACACGAAGAACAACCCGAAATCATTGCAACTGTTCTTATCAAGTTTTGTAAGTTTCAAAGATATAGAAAAAGTCTTAACCCCTTGAAAACTTCTAGAACCAGTTTTTCATTGATGTCTGCTCATGTTTTTGCACCAGTTTTTACTGGTGATTGTTTTGAGGTTGCGATTGAGGTGGTTGTTGATTGTTTAGTTGCCCTCCCCTTGCTCGCAAGTATCTATGAACATCCTTCATTCTTCGGAACTGGCTCCTTTCCCCTGGCTGCAATAGAGGATATAGGCATTAAGCAACCAAGACGTTAAAACTAAGATACAATAGTCATTCGATGCTTGCCTCGAATTCATCTCCAAGTTCTAGAGTCACTGGCTTGCGTTCATGTTTTTCTCCTAATGCTTGGTTGTGATCGCTTTCGGACTGCGGTCGAGGCAGTTCACGGTCTTGCTCGTGATCCTTCTTGGGTCGCGGTTGAAGTGGTTGCTGATCGTTTTGTTTTTCTATCATCTCTTGCACATGCTTCAGAGCAGCCTTCAATGATCGAAACAGTCTTTTTGTCCCTGGCTCATAATAAAACTGCAATTGGGATACAAGTTTTATCAATCCATAGTTCCAATCAATTGACATAGTGAACAAAGCTTAGTTAATTAATAGTAATTCACTATATGTCAATTTTATTTGGCAAAACACACGAGATTGGAAAAGGATCCAATACACATGGAGCCCTCTTTAGAAATATAATGATTTTAACATTATTGTCACATATATGTTGACCTAACTAGGGGAGATTTATAAAATACTCTATTTATTTGGATCGATTTCGAATAAAATATTTCAATTATTAATAGGATACCTAACGATAAATACCGTTATAGAATAACGATAAACATACTCATTCACACGTAAATACATTAAGTGATAATAAATACTGTTATAGAATAACGATAAATACCGTTATAGAATAACGATAAACATACTCATTCACACCTAACAATCATACAATGACGAATAAGTATATACCTATATATAAAAACGTCTATATTAATATATGTCAATAATCTTCAAGGTAATTCTTTGATTTATCACTTATTAACGGGGAGATTTAGAGAGAGAATACACATCAGTTCTTCCTTTAAATTAAAATTGTTTCTACAAGTCTAAAACAAAGGTTTCTAGCAGCTAAACAAGAAAAAAATTCACAGCCTACAAGTCTAAAACAAATATTTGTAGCGGCCCGAATGACAGACCAAAGAAATTCAAAAGTGTCAGGGACATACCTATTCATAATGAATGGATATGATCATTTAGGTGAAGAGGTGTAATGAATGGTTATGACCATTCCAATAGTCACTTAAAATTCCTATATATATATATATATAAAATGGATTGTAAGTGATGAAGCAAATCATTGTATTCCAATTGAAAATTCCAAGCGAATTAATACATTCTTCTTCCTCGGTACAAGTTTGTGTTTTATACTTTCATATCCCAACAGAGTTCTTCCTTTTAATTATAATTGTTTATACAAGTCTAAAACAAAGATTTGCAGCAGCTAAACAAGAAAAAATTAACGGCTACCAATATATATATATATATATATATACACCAAAACCTTTCCCATAAGCTCTTTCCCTACATTGAATTAGGAATAAAAATGAGTTTTGAGTAGGTTCTAGGCTAGGGTTTTTTTTTCAAGCTTACATTTAGGCATAAAATCAAATATTCTATGAACCGTAAAAAGAAAAACCAAGTAGTGAATCTAACAATGCATCTGTTGGTGAAAGATTAAAGGGGTGAAACAAGTTGAAAAATAATGAAGTTACCTTATCTACTTTTCCAATGTATTTCAATGAAGTTCGAGGTCTTCGCTCAACAAGCCATCCCTCTGGTAATCCAAAAGTCTGCCCATTTACATAAGAAGGCATCAGCATTGGGTGTTGAACCTGATCTGCTGGTGGTCTCCAAGCCAAAGGCTCAGCTTCAGTTATAAACTGCACGTCTTCTTCAACCATGGGCACATCTTCTTTTGGCCCTAATGTTGAATCCTTTGTAGCATCTTCCATTGAAACTACTTCAAGAACTCGAGACAAAATCAT
Organism: Hibiscus syriacus; assembly: GCF_006381635.1. Lineage (NCBI taxonomy): Eukaryota > Viridiplantae > Streptophyta > Magnoliopsida > Malvales > Malvaceae > Hibiscus > Hibiscus syriacus. The sequence goes on along the minus strand of NW_024062816.1, from coordinate 1,504,347 downwards.
AATTGTAGAACAAAAATGGATTTGCTCAACCTAGCAGAGGTTAATGAATAAGATATAGAGTACCGAAAAAGGTAAATAAGGAGAGGCAAAACCCCAATTTAGGTTTGAAAAATTGATATTCTTTTGTGTTGTCTGAGACATGCAAAAGAGGAGAGGCAGGAAGGAAGCGTTATGAACAGACTTTTTGAAGTTGGACAAATTAATTAAGGTTAAACTACTTATTTACTCACTCAACTATCATTTTAGTTCCATTTTGGTTATCCAATTGTGATTTTTTCAAAATCATACTTATAGGTACATTTTAGTCATCGTCCATTAAAAATTAGCGGTGTTGCTGATGCGTCATCATAAAGTAATGCCACATCATCATTGGAAATGTAAAAAATTCCACATCACCAGTTTTATTTATTTTTTAACAACGGGTGGTTGAAACAAAACCAAAATGTAACGTTAGGTATAATTTTATTAAAAAAAATTGGGTGACCAAACCGGAATGAAGGTGATAGTTAGATGACTAAATATGTAGTTTACCTATTAATTAATTAATTACATATACTTAACAATTAATAAGTACTAACTGAATTTCATGTCAAAATTTGCAAAACCTTACTTTGTTACCATGTATGTGAAAGGGTACATTTAAGGAAGGTAGTAGTTTTACATGGCCTTATAATTTTCTTGTGATTAATATTTCAACAATCATATTGTTGTATTTATGTTTCAAATTCCTATCAAAATTCTCAGGAGCTGGCTACACATTTTATTATTAATGATAGTATACGTTGCCTAAATATCGTTTTAAAATAATAAAAAAACAAATATTTCCGAATATTAATGTATGTGACAATGCACGAATCAAACAACCTCAGTAGTAAATCATTCGTTTCCTCACACCTACTAGCAAGAACAGTTTCAAAAGCATATTGAAAATAATCGAATTTATTGAAGGCCCATTCAAACTTTTCATACCAAGTTTTGGAAGTTTTGAAGATAGCAAAAGTTCTTAGTTGTTTATGTTGTCCAAAGCTAGATTATGCCGAACGCATTACAACATGGAAGCTTTGTTCTTAAGAGAATCCAGGGTCTCATTAAAAGTCTTATTCATGCTTCGACAGCTTCTGGAACCAGTTTTTCATTAATATCTGCTCCTGTTTTTGTCCCCAAAGTTTATTGGTGATTGTTTTCAGGTTGTGTCGTAACCGGTTTTCGCCCGGGCACAGAATTATTTACTTAGCGGGAAAATAATGTGAATAAATGGTTTTTAAAATATTTTAAGGAGTCGCCATCGGCCTTTTGGGTCAGGTAGGTCGAATACCTAAAAATTATCTTTTAAAAGAGTTTTTAGGAAAACATCAGTTAAAAGATAAACTGGTCTGCGTTTTAACCAAAAAATCATTCTTTTTTAATAATAAAAAGGGGTTCGTGGTCGATTACGTTTGGGAAAGGATTAACACCCCCACAACGCCCAAATTGGTACTTATTAATTATAAATTGTCTCTATTATTAGAAATTTAAATATTCAAATGTATTTAATTTAAGATCTTGTTATTCCACACTTATTACTATAAAAAATCTATTAATAAATAAGATATTTATTTATTTAGAAATATCAGAAAAGGGCTTATAGGTGTTTTAAGACAGCTCATTTCTTAATATTAAAAAATAAATAAATATTAAAATATTTCTATTAAAATAAATTAGTATAGTTTATAAAAATTTATTTAAGAATATCAGAAAAGGACTTCTAGGTGCTTTAAGACAGCCCATTTCTTAATATTAAAAAATATAAATATTTAAAATATGATTATTATTATTTTTTTTAAAAGTAAAAAATTTAAAAAATAGGATTTAAATAGAAAACAAATAAGATAATATATATATATATATATATATATATATTTATATGACTTAAGATAATACTAATAAAATAATAATAATTTAAACATATATCAAAAATAATAATAAAACAAAATTATAAAATTAACTTAAATGAATAAAAAAAGATCAAACTATTAGGGATTAAAATATAAAATATAAAATTTAAAGATCCTAATTCGAATTATTCAAAAGATATGTACTAATAATGTAATTTAGCCTTAATTAGTCATTTCGTGGTTTAAAATAAAAGTTGTTAAAACTTAAAACTATAATTCGAAACATTAATATAATATAAACATTAATAATGCAATTTAACCATAACCCTAAACATATATATAAACATATATAATTAGTGGCGAAAATATAAAAAAAATAAAATTGAAATACTAAATTAAAAGACATATAAGCTGATTTTGGTGACCAAAATGTAAATTTATAGAACTTGAATGAATGCAGAAAGGGTTTTACCCTTATTAAATTACAGACATGCCCCTCCCCAAAACGACGTCGTTCGGGTAGGGTATTAAAATCCAAAAACCGGCCTCCTTGGGCCAGTTTATTTCATTTTCTAGTTTGGACTCTCGTCTTCTTTGGCCAGAAAGAAAACTGGCCACCGGCCGGCAGCCATTTTCCGGCACCGACACTCCCGCCGGTCACCGTGAACGGTGGCCTGAATTTTACAAATTAACCCAAATCCTCCATATTTAAACTCTAAAGCCAAATCCGATACCATTTTCTCCTAAAACCCTCCAATATTTCCTAGATCTAAGGAAAATACCTTCGGTATTTTCGGTTCGACGGTGGTTTGGAGGGCTCCAACGGACGTGGTAAGTTTCTCTCCCTTCTCTTTGTTTTTCTTTTTTGAATGTTTGTTTGTTGGTGTGGTATTTGGTTTGTTGTTTGGATATTTTGCCTCTGTTCGTGGTGGTTTTCTGCTCTCTGTTGCCCTCTGTCGCTGTTTGTTTTTGTTTCTCCCTGGCTGTCTCCTTTCGTTTTTTGCAGGACCGATCCCAAAGATGAGTTATGGTGAGTCACCGAACCTGTGGTGACTCACTGAAGAACGAGACATGTGGACGGATGAAATGCTTCTTTTGGGAGCTTCAACGGTTCATGGCAGCGTGGTGGCATCGTCGGAATGGAGCACCTGGCAATGGGAGTATCGGCAACGGCTGGAGGTGGCATCTGGCATAGGCGGCGACGCGTGTTTGCCATAGGGTATCATAACCCTAGGGTTTTGTTTGGAAGCATCAGGACCATTGGATCAGATTAGATCCAACGGTTGAGGATCTGCGGCGACTGGGGCTAGGGTTAGAAAACCCTAGCTGATATGTTACAAACCCTAAAGGGTTTGGGTCATCTGTTAGGCCAGATGTTGGGCTTCGGGTTTTGTAATATATTTGGGTTTGTTTTGTATTTATTTGTAATAAAATAATAATAATATTATTATATTAATAATAATAATAAAAATAATAATTAAGAATAATTTTAATGAAATTGAAAAATTTGTGTGTACAACTGCCCCTCTTTGCTCATTCTTGTGTTAACAAGAATAGAGAAAAGACGAAAAAGACAATAGTTTTTCATTTGGCTTCTTTTAAGTAGGATGCAAATGTTGAAAACATTCTGCCTAGAGGTCTTATGAATGGCTCTGAAGTCTTATCATCTTGCACTGTAGGTCTTATAGATGACCCGGAGGCTTTAAAAAACATCAAAAAGTTCCCAAAGGTTTTAAAAACATCGTGCACTGAAGGGCTTACAGATCACCCGAAGGTTTTGAAAACATCATGCACTGAAGGGCTTAAAAATGACCCGAAGGTTTTGAAAACATCATGCATTGAAGGACTTACAGATGACCCGAAGGTTTTTGATAACATCATGCACTGAAGGACTTACAGATGACCTGAAGGTTTTTGATAACATCATGCACTGAAGGACTTACAGATGACCCGAAGGTTTTGAAAAACATCATGCACTGAAGGGCTTACAGATGACCCAAAGGTTTTTGATAACATCATGCACTGAAGGACTTACAGATGACCCGAAGGTTTTTGATAACATCATGCACTGAAGGGCTTACAGATGACCCGGAGGTTTTGAAAACAACATGCACTGAAGGGCTTACAGATGACCCGAAGGTTTTTGATAACATCATGCACTGAAGGACTTACAGATGACCTGAAGGTTTTTGATAACATCATGCACTGAAGGACTTACAGATGACCCGAAGGTTTTTGATAACATCATGCACTAAAGGACTTACAGATGACCCGAAGGTTTTTGATAACATCATGCACTGAAAGACTTACAGATGTCCTGGAGGTTTTGAAAACATCATACACTGAAGGACTTAGTGATGACACGAAGGTTTTTGATAACATCATGCACTGAAGGACTTACAGATGACCCGAAGGGTTTTTGATAACATCATGCACTGAAGGACTTACAGATGTTAGAAATAGTTTACTACGTAAAAAAAACTATGGAAATCATTTTCTTATTTTTCAACAATTTCATTTTTAGAAAAGATTAAATGAGAAATTTTGGAAATCGTTTTCTCATTGAAATAACTTGTTGATTGTGTAACATGACCCAATTAAAATAATGTCTCTTCTGTGGATTACATCCATCTATTCTTCAGTTGTTTGTGTGATTCTTGCATTTAAGGTTTTGAATTCTACCTTCTTCTTGTAAGGTATTGTTCATCATGAATCTTCTTTTTCATACGAAGATCTGTAAAACTTCATGTTTGAATGCATTTAGATGTATCAATGTAATGCATTGTCTATTGTGTAAATGATGTTCTTATGAATGCATGAATGTTTATGCAATCTTCATTTGACTTCAAAGTGGTGAACTCGGTCTTCTTTCACTTCATCATTTATTGCCAGGGTTACCTTTGAATATCAGTGTAGCAACTTATGCTATCAAGCTTGTATCTCTGAAGAGCCATCTGATCAACTTGTATCTTTGTGTCTTCTTTGTTTCATTTAAGTCTCAAAAGAAGTGTTTCATTTATGGAACTCTTGTCGTATTCATAATTATGACCTTGATACCCATTTTGTCTTTGATAACATCGACTTTCTTTTCTTGGACTTGTGTAAAAATCCAATAAAGCCTTCATCTTTAAAAAGAGAATCTATCATCTTTGAGAAAATCTATCATCTTTGAAGAATGTAGATGTAGATATACCTGACTCAGCAGGGATTGATTAGGAGATCAACATCTGTTTTGATCTGACTCTTGCAACACATTATAAGGAGGATGTATCTTAATTCCTTCATGTCTCCACATCTAATCAAATCTCAATAAGGCAACTTGGACCATATCATGTCGAGATACTTAACAACAACCTGTCGTTCAACATTTGTTGGCTCCACTAGTTTCTTGTTGTTAAAATTTCTTCTTCCCTTTTGTGGAAAAAAATCTTCATCATATCTCATTTCAAACTTTGGGGTTGAAGAAAACTTTATCTCAGATCAATAAATGAAAACACCATATGATAGCAACATTGGTTCAGCACCATAATCACTGGTTCAGAAAATATTTAACAATATATTTATCCTCTCATGTGGTTTCTGCCCAGATGTTCATAAAACATTTGACAACACATTTATCTCTTCCTATGGCTTCTGCATAAATTTCTGGTCAAGGAAGCTCTTTGCTCAGTGTTCAAAGCTTTTATATGATGTCACAAGACCTCTTGAGAACAAAACTCAGGGGGAATATAGGTGAGAGGTTGGTGTGTTTCGTGACCAAAACATTGGTCAAATTCACAAAATATTCTAGTGATGAATTGAATAAGAGATTCCAATTGATCTTGATATCGTCTCAGGTAAGTACCAGTGTGATACTGGTCACATTTTCTTCCATAATGAGTGTTGTAGAAAGTAGAAACACATCAACTATAGGAACCATGTACAGAAGGATGTTCATGGAATTCTTGCCGCTAGGGATGAAACGCACATGATAAAACCAGAATAGATGAAAACTCAGTTCACGCTGGCTGACAATGATAACCACAGTAACAACGGGAATAAAGGTAATATACGTAAACAGAGTCTCTTTATTCAATGTCATCAAGTAAACAAAAACTGATGTGAAAAATAGCTTTGTAACCCCAACAGTACGGTTGAAACTAACTGTCAGGAATCTCAAATAAATATTTCCAATCATCACCGACACAGAGAATGCAAAATTCAAAGCCGAGATTTTGAGGAACTGAACCCTGGATCGAATGGTCTACCTGGGGACTATCTTTATCCATGCAACCATAGTATAGCCTAAGAAAGAACACGCTGTCATGTGATACATGGTTAAGAAGATTGGGTATTTGAAACCATACTTGCTGGGTAAACATCAGAACCCTAGTGCAACTGTCTAATGAAAGAAGCGATTATGTATAATCAACTCGACTATCACTGTTTCTCCATTTTCATTCTTCATACCTTTTTGTCTCATTGGAAATATTTGTTCAAGGCAATGATCTTGACACAGGATGATGTGGGCCTTTAGCATGCCCTAATATTTGTTGAGATGAACGTTCAAAATGCATTAACATTTCTGATTTTGATTGAAAGGGGTTTTCAGCATTCCCCAACATTTGCTTTTTGTTAATCTGAGCCTTCAAAATACCCCACATGGAACTGTCTGAAGTAATCTTTAAAATGTTCCAACATTTGTCGTTACATATGTTAAAAGTGTGCTCAACATTACTTCTTGCTGAGATGAGCCTCCAAGAATGCCCCACCGTTTTATTTCTGGTTGAAATGGGCTTTCAAGATGTCCCGCATGGATCTGTCTGAATTAGGCTTTCAAAATGCCCCCACATTCTAAACTGTAAGGCTTATTCTCAATGTTTGTTTGATTTGAATTTCATGATCCCCACGAGGTCCAATTTTGACAATGTATTATTGTGGGTATTTACGGATTTATCTGTGCCCCAAATCTTTTTATCTTGAATACTCTCATTCTGATGTCACTAAATAGCAGTGTTGTAAAGTAACTTGAGAAATTCTCTTCATGTTGTCACAAACTTAAGAAGTAATCAATCATTCTGACAGAAATGTCTGAGATATGTGCCTCTTCCGAATGAGGTGCCTATTCTTTGGATCTGAAGGGATCTAATTGGACAGAATGGTGTAAATCGCTTGGTAATTCATTTCAGGCTGACACAGTGAACCTTGTTTTCAGTGAAGGCTCTTGAAAAGTCTACACCCATGCAACATGTTGATTTTGATAACTACTCATCTGATTATAAAGCAAGCCTTTCAGATATTGATAGTTCTTCTGATACCGAGGAAATCCTGAATTTTGATTCTGATGAGGAGAATAAACTGTTATACTTGACGAAAATGAGGTACTCAGAGATTGAGGCTTTAATAATCATGGAGATATGTGGTCCGGATTAATCAATTGCAGAGTTGACAGATTTTATGTGTGCTGCTCAAATGGCTAAGGTTACTGACGTATTTTTCCAATAGAAGATAGGAAATCAATATATACAATGACCCCAATTACAAGAAAAGGCAAAACTCGGGCTATGATCTTTGGAAAAGGAAAGATCAGATGAAGCTTGAAAAGAAGCTTCTTAATGAAGACGATCATGCAGTTCATCTTTCAACTCCAATGATTGGTTTTGAGGTTCTCATCGAACCAGATCAGATAACTCAAAGAACACTTCCAGAAGATGCTATTGGGCCTCCTTATTTCTACTATGATAACGTGGTATTTGATCCAGTTGTATTTGGGCTGAAATGTTATGGTACTTATATAAATATGGAGCCAGAATTTGTAGATGCGAAGTATTTTTGTGCTGCTGCACGAAAAAAAGGGCTATATTCATAATCTGCCAATTGAGAACATATTTCCTCTTATTCTTCTTCCTCCGCGCACCATTCATGATGCTTTTTCATTGACAAAGAAATGGTGACCTTCTTGGGATCCAAGAACAAAGCTGAACTGCTTACAAACATGTACAAGAAGTGCCAAATTGACAGAAAGGATCCGTAAGGCTCTTGAAGCTTATGATAATGATCCACCTTCGAGTGTCCAGAAGTATGTTCTTGATGAGTGCCGAAAATGAAATCTGGTATGGTTTATAAGGAATAAATTTGTTCCACTTGAGCCTGATGAGGTGGAAATGCTTCTAGGTTTCCCTAAAAACCATACATGAGGAGGATCTGCTAGAGACATGTTCCCCGGTAGTATCAATGTTCTATCTCTTTTCTCTGGAATCAGTGATACAGAGGTTGCCTTTTATTGTCTTGGCATATCCTTGAAATGTGCAAGAACTGAATGGTGTTTGGTTGGAGGAATTGATGAGTAGATTTGATGGACTCGACCTTGTTGTCGGTGGCATCCAGTGTAACAACCTTATCGGAAGAAATAAACATCAACGGGATGAACTAGAAGATTTTTGTTGGTGCATTTTCTTGCAATGACTGCCACAACAACTTTCTCTTTTGTAACCCCAAGATACGCACTACCATATCTCACTCTTCCCAAACCATAGAAAGGTTTAGTTGATAGTAAAACTGGTTATCTCTACTTTTGGAATCATGTAACCAATGTTACCTAATATGAAAGGCATACAAGTGTAGAATCTGTTCCAATGTCTTATTCTGTGCCATAAGTCCTTAATTTCAAGTTCAACAATCTTCTGAAGGACATAATGGATATAATCCTGACAAGGAAAATAATCGGCGTGGAAGAGGTATCAATGATGCATCAAGACTTGAACCAGTATCACAGTATAACCAGAGTGCAGATGGTGGACTTGTTCATTCCCATAATATACCTTAATGGGACTTATAACTCTGTGATGCAATCTTCTAGAGAACAAGGATTGATGGCTGGGGAAAATAATTTGTCTGATGATGCTTATCGCCCTCAGCATGAAATAAGTGATAATATTTCTTGATGGATTGCTAATAATGTTACAGGATATCTTCATAAGTTCAATTCTCCAGACTTTCTGGCTTCTTGGACCACTTACTTTCAAGAAAGTGCTTCATCATTTTTGGCCTGACTTATTCTTTTTCTTCAATAGAGGTAGAATAGGCAATAACTTGCTTCAAGGACCTTCCTCATTTGAGACTGTCCTGTTTGAAAATGTTTTTTCTCCTTTCTTTATCGAAGAATGACAAAATTTTGTAAAGTATTGCCCTTTTCAGGTTCACAATAGAATTAAATCATAAGACATGAAATTAATAAACATCAAATAAATCAACTACTCTTTTAAATCATTCAAAAATCATAGTCCTATGGCAAGTGTCAAAACTATTGACTGATTTAAGGTGTAGGTTGATTCTGGTAAAGTAAGGTCTCTCAGATCAGTCTAGCATATATGTCTCTTTGGGTTAACTTGAAGAAATGATTATTATGCTCATCTTGTAGAGATACTTCTCATTGTTATGCTCATCTCGTAGAGATACTTCTTGTGTCTGACTCTCAGGAACATCTTTGGGATGTGTGGTGCTTCATTAAGAGCTTAAGATCGTCTCTTATGTCGTTGTTGCACCATTTAATATTCGAGCCACCTTTTCAGGTTTTCAACTCGAATCCTCCTTTGGTTTCAAGATGTTATTCAAAATTTACATCTTGAACCCCCTTTATCATTTTTCATATCATGCATTAAAGATTTTAAAAACCAATTTTTTGCAAATAAAAATCAATCTTGAGAGGCGGAATGAATTATAAAGATATTCTCTTTTAATTAGATGCCTTCAATCTTGCTTTGCTTGACTTGGATCTGCTTTGCTGGGGATTTTCTCATGAGATTCATTCATTTCCAGTATTTCTTGCGCTTCTTTTTGAATTAATTGTACTTGATCAATCTTCTAACTTGAGGCTCCATGAGTCACCCATCTAGGTTCAATTTTTTTCTTTTTTCCTTTTTTTCCTTTTTTTCAAGTATAATATTTCTTGACAGAATCTGAGTTTATTTGGTTTCTTAGAACATTCTCATTCATTTCTGCCAAAATCAATGCTCCTCCGAAAAAGACCTATTTTTTACAATATTTGACCCTTCCCAATTAGACATCCATTTCTCACGAAAATCGTTATGTATAGGCAAGATCTTTTTAAACACTAGATCACCCTCTTGGAACTCTCTCGGATGTGATCTTTCATCATCCGTTTCTGATGCATCTGCCGAGCTTGGATCCCTTCAGCCTCCTCTAATTTTAGCTCCTTTAAGATACAAAGTGATGGTATCTCAAATTGGTAAGACTGAATAATAAGGTGTTGCCTCAGTGATGTTCGAACAGTATTTCGATATGTATATAAGGCAAAAGGTAGCTTCTCGTGCCAATCCTTGTAAGTTTAAGTGATCTTTGTAATGATCATCTTAATGTTCTTATTTTCTCCTTCAACTGCCTCATTCATCTTTGGGCGATATGTCAATGAGTTTGCATGCTTAAACTGTGCACAAAGTTCAGTCATCTCATGCATAGAAGTCTTTGTGAAAATATGTATCTCCAAGGGGATGAATATTCAAGATTAACTTTTATTTACATGAAAACAATGTAATTAATGCATGATATATTTACTTAAATCAATCATTTTTTCTTCTTTGAGTATGCTCCAATCATTCGAAATTATCTTCGATAAGATGGTCCATAATGCCTCATCTCGTCTCTTCTTGCAGAAAGATTCACGGATAATTGAAAGTTTGGTTCTTTTGAGGTCATTTGGTTTATGATGGTTTTGTATTTGGAAGGACAAAAGTGTGACTTTTGAAGTCGTGTATGTGGTGGAAGGTAGTATCATAAACCAGTAAACATCTGGATTTGGTCTCTCAAAAATAGGTAGAGATATTTCTTCAGAGTCTCAGATAATCGTAGTGTCAGGATTTGGTTTTGTAAGGATCAAGTAATTGGCGTTGGATGGGATATGGAAGATATAACTTTACCACTTGCCACAGATCTATAACTCTTAAAAAATTAAAAGAATATTTAATATACCTGATACTTAAGAATTTCAAGATTAAAACTTAATTCCTTTCTCATAACCATAAAAGCAACACAAATTTATTTATTGCACAAAGGGCGGAGAAAAGGAACAAAAAACAAGTTCAAACAAGATGCTGAAAGTAGAAAGGTACTACAGTGGTAGATATCAACTTCCAGTTGTTTATCTATCATGCCTCACTATAATGTTAGGTGTGTAATAGGACTAAGGTTTTTTTCCTCATTTGCCCCCCATTTATTGATCATTTTTTGTGTCAACTTCTTTGGATAAACCCTCAAATGCACAAATCTTTGCTTCTTCCTTATCAGTTTCTATCATCATCTTCTTCTTCCCCGAGTGAAAATTGGGCTCAATTTTATATTCAGAACAGCTTCCTTTGGTGATGAAAATTTTGTTCTGATTCTGAATGCATCTTGCAGCTGTGATTGGAGTAGTATTCACCAGACTCTTTATATTGCCCACTGCTTCACTTGTCCTCAGAATATCTGATACAAATGTTTGAGGTTTCTTCAGAGTTACATTTTTTCCATTCATTCTTAAACTGGTGGGCCAATCTCGAATTACCTCTCTTTTCATTTCTTTCTCATTCTTTAGTATCAGAGAAGTATCAGGAGTTGAATCTGTCATATATACTTCATATTCCTCAATTTTGCCTTTTTTTCTTTTCAATATCTTCTGCTGTATGATCTTCATTTACCTTGATCATGTTAACTTCATTTTGGGGTTTGAATCCCGATTGTTTGATCAAAATAGATTGACTGTTAACATCCACTCTTACCATTTTATGAACCAAAAGGTCTTGAACTTGTCTTTTGAAGTTACCGCAATTCTCGATGGAGTGTCCTCGGATTCCAGCATGATATTCACAAAAGACTTTCTCATTATACCATCTCTGGTAAGGAGGAAACAAAGGCTTAGCTTGACATGAGCCAATAACATGGGCTTTGAGTAACTCATGATATAACTTGCTGCATGAAACTGAAGGAAACTTGAGTAAAATTTCCCCTGACATCACTGTCACATTACGATTGTTTTCTTTGCTTTCTTGAAGACCTTGTGAATGACGATCTAGATGTTTGCTTTGTTTAGCTTTCTTCAATAGTACTGAAATTTCTTCTATGCTTCTCTTCAACTTGATTTTTGTCTCATCTTCTGGGGTCATACCCGATTTTTGGAGATTTATCGAATTTCCACATTCCCTGGTAAAGTTATGGTCATTTGTTTCCATTGTATCATCTACGTTATTCATAATCCCATTCAAATCTTTCACAACAGGGTCCTCTAAGAGTTTCTCTCCATGGATTACAATATTCACCAGGTCCATCAATTTGGTCAGTTGTTCCTTTGAATCCTCCTGGAACAATTTTACTTGATCAGTCATCTTTTGTTGTGTCTCGATAAATTTCTCTTATAGTTTCTCGATTCTACCAACCCTTGCTAAAATCTCATTCATGGCTATTATGCTTCTTTAGGAAGACCAAGTTAACTCCACTTTGATTCTATCATGGAATTCTCCACGAATTATTCCACGTTGTCATGATTAAATGCATGTAGAATAGTTTGAAATAAAATGTAATTATGCAAATATGCAAATGCAAAAATGAAAATATAAATATAAACATAAAAATGAAAAAAATGCAAAATGTAAATGCAAATGTAAATATGTGAATGTAACAATAAAAATGCAAATTGTGCAATACAAAAGCAAACATAAAAGTATAAATGAAAATGTAAAGATGCAAAATGCAAATGCATGTATGAAAAGGTGTCACTCAAGAGTGATCATCTTAGAACAGATTTCATTGAACACAAAATTTTTCGTGCATCAAGCAAAACTTTTACATATAGGGGACAACTTTTAGTCCTATATTCAACAAAACTTTACATATAGGAGATAACTTTCCCATTTTCTTCTTGAAAGATAAGTTAGTCGATCAGCTTATGGGTCGTATTGCTTGTCTGGACTGCAGCTTCTTCCATTACATTCTGGTGTTTCATCTTCTGTATCAGTTCTCGGAGTTGCTCATTTTCCCTTGTAAGAGAACTTTTGTGTTCAAGAAGTTCTTGGACAAGATATTCATATATATTGTAGTTCTTTTTCAGCTTGGTGACCCCTGTTATCCACTCTTCTAGAGTGTTTCCTATGCCAACATTTTGAAAGGCTTGACTGATCTTTTGGAAATCTTCATGCATGGTTTTCACTTCTGTGCTCAATTTCTTGTTTTGATCCTTCAAATAACATGCTTGAGCTTCATAAAAACTACCTTTATTCTGAATACCCTGACAGATGCTCTTACCATAGACTGCTTTTGGTATCAATCTGGCAGGATCTTTGTGGAGTACTTTTGGTATTAATATAACATGATCTCTATGTGTATTGCTCGCTTCTATCTTTGGAGTTTCCTCAAGATGTTCTTCCTTGGCTGCATTATATTTTGTTTGATCATAAAACTTTTTGTCCATTTACGATTTCTTTCCAATTTGATGAACAGTCTTTCAAGTCAACACCTTTTGGTTATGCCATGATCATGCAATGCAAAAAAAGAATATAAACAAATTAGAGTAATGTAACATGAATGGAAAAAAGAAAAAAAATAGAATAGTTAGTACCAACTGATGGAAAGAAAAATTCTATCTATAAATGTATAACTACTAACCTCATACTTTCTAGTTCCATGCTTTGTTTGGAAAATTAACTTAACTGCATGATTTCTAGTTCACATGCATTTATTCAGGAAAAAAATAAAATAAATTAAAGGCTAGAGTTTATTTCTCCTTTGTGTACACCTACGGACAGAGTTCAGTAGTGTCTTATATCAGGAGAATTTCTAGGGTTTATTATATGCAGGGTTTTGGTTCTAAGAGTAAAGGTACCTGAATTATCCTTGTTGATGCCTCCTTGGGTTGTCAAACCCTCAATCCTAGTCCATCATAGACTAAAGTGGATAGAGTTCAATTCGAGGGGATACACTTCTCTATGCCTGACACGGAGAATAAATTCTCATGAAGACATAGAGCATATGAACCCCGAAAACTACTTGCTAAGTCTGATACGAAAAATAAATTCTCACGAAGACGTCGCTTTTTCTCCCACTTAAAAGGGACAAATCTCAAGTATAGAGATTATGTTTATGCAATACAAGTGTTGTATGTGAGGAGAAATATTCAAACCTCTAACATTGACAAAATAAAAATGAAATTTAACATATGAAAAGAAAACATTAAATATATATATATATATATATATATATATATATATATAAATATTAGGAAAATAATAAGTATATAAAAAATTTTGAAAAGAAAGAATTATAAATTAAAATATATGAATTTTTAATTTCTAATTAATAGAGACAATTTATAATTGATTTTAAAGCTTGACCAATCCCCAGCGGAGTCGTCAAGCTGTCGTAACCGGTTTTCGCCCGGGCACGAAATTATTTACTTGGCGGGAAAATAATGTGAATAAATAGTTTTTAAAATATTTTAAGGAGTCGCCATCAGCCTTTTGGATCAGGTAGGTCGAATACCTAAAAATTATCTTTTAAAAGAGTTTTTAGGAAAACATCAGTTAAAAGATAAACTGGTCTGCATTTTAACCAAAAATTCATTCTTTTTTAATAATAAAAAGGGGTTCCTGGTCGATTATGTTTGGGGAAGGATTAACACCCCAACAACGCCCAAATTGGTACTTATTAATTATAAATTGTCTCTATTATTAGAAATTTAAATATTCAAATGTATTTAATTTATGATCTTGTTATTTCACACTTATTACTATAAAAAAATCTATTAATAAATAAGATATTTATTTATTTAGAAATATCAGAAAAGGGCTTTTAGGTGCTTTAAGACAACTCCTTTCTTAATATTAAAAAATAAATAAATATTAATAAAATATTTCTATTAAAATAAATTAGTATAGTTTATAAATATTTATTTAAGAATATCAGAAAATGACTTCTAGGTGCTTTAAGACAGCTCATTTCTTAATATTAAAAAAATATAAATATTTAAAATATGATTATTATTATTTTTTTTAAAAGTAAAAAATTTAAAAAATAGGATTTAAATAGAAAACAAGATAAATAAATATATATATATATATATATATATATATATATATATATATATATATATATATATATATAAATACTAATAAAATAATAATATTAAACATATATAAAACTAATAATAAAACAAAATTATAAAATTAACTTAAATGAATAAAAGATCAAACTATTAGGGATTAAAATATAAAATATAAAATTTAAAGATCCTAATTCGAATTATTCAAAAGATATGTACTAATAATGTAATTTAGCCTTAATTAGTCATTTCGTGGTTTAAAATAAAAGTTATTAAAACTTAAAACTATAATTCGAAACATTAATATAATATAAACATTAATAATGCAATTTAACCATAACCCTAAACATATATATAAACATATATAATTAGTGGCGAAAATATAAAAAAATAAAATTGAAATACTAAATTAAAAGACATATAAGTTGATTTAGGTGACCAAAATGTAAATTTATAGAACTTGAATGACTACGGAAAGGGTTTTACCCTTATTAAATTACAGACATGCCCCTCCCCAAAACAACGTCGTTCGGGGAGGGTATTTAAATCCAAAAACCGGCCTCCTTGGGCCAGTTTATTTCATTTTCTGGTTCGTCTTCTCTCTCTTTAGAGAGAGAAGCTCTCGTCTTCTTTGGCCAGAAAGAAAACTGGCCACCGGCTGACAGCCATTTTTCGGCACCGACACTCCCGCCGGCCACCGTTCACGGTGGCCGGAATTTTACAAATTAACCCAAATCCTCCATTTTTAAACTCTAAAGCCAAATCGGATACCCTTTTCTCCTAAAACCCTCCAATATTTCCTAGATATAAGGAAAACACCTTCGGTATTTTTTGGTTCGACGGCGGTTTGGAGGGCTTCGACGGACGTGGTAAGTTTCTCTCCCTTCTCTTTGTTTTTCTTTTTTGACTAGTTGTTTGTTGGTGTGGTATTTGGCTTGTTGTTTGGATCTTTTGCCTCTGTTCGTGGTGGTTTTCTGCTCTCTGTTACCCTCTGTTGCTGTTTGTTTATGTTTATCCCTGGATGTCTCCTTTCTTTTTTTGCAGGTGTGGTGGCTTTTATATCCACCACCGAGGCTCTTGTCAGACCGATCCCAAAGATGAGTTCTGGTGAGTCACCGAACCTGTGGTGACTCACTGAAGAACGAGACATGTAGGCGGATGAAATGCTTCTTCTGGGAGCTTTGACGGTTCGTGGCAGCGTGGTGGCATCGTCGGAATGGAGCACCTGGCAATGGGAGTGTCGACAACAACTGGAGGTGGCTTCTGGCATAGGCGGCGCCGCGTGTTTGCCCTAGGGTATCATAACCCTATGGTTTTATCTGGAAGCATCAGGACCGTTGGATCAGATTAGATCCAACGACTGAGGATCTACGGCGGCTGGGGCTAGGGTTAGAAAACCCTAGCTGATATGTTACAAACCCTAAAGGGTTTGGGTCATCTATTGGGCCAGGTGTTGGGCTTTGGGTTTTGTAATATATTTGGGTTTGTTTTGTATTTATTTGTAATAAAATAATAATAATATATTAATAATAATAATAATAAAAATAATAATTAAGAATAATTTTAATGAAATTGAAAAATTAGTGTCTACATGTTGCGATTGAGGTGATTATTGATTGTTTAGTTGCCTTCTCCTTGCTCGCAAGTACATATGAACATCCTTCGACTCCTTTCCCCCGGCTGCAATAGAGGATATAAGCCCTATTATTCCATAGTTTTGATATCATTGTGATAGATGTGTTTACGTTATTTAAGGAGATTTATAAAATATATTTGGATTGATTTCAAATTAAATATATCAATTATTAATAGGATACCTACCGTTATAGAATAACGATAAACATACTTATTTGATAATAAATTAATAATTATACAACGAAGAACAAGTATATACGTGTATATAAAAACATTTAGATTAATATTATGGCTTTTACGTTGTGAGCATGTCAATGATCTTCAAGACACTCCTTTGGTTTATAACTTATTATGGGGGAGATTCAGGGAGAGAATACTCACCCATTCTTCCTTTAAGGCTTAAACGTAAAAAAAAGTGCCCAACGTATATCTTTTTTTTCCAGTTTAGTATCTAATTTTTTTTGTTTTAGTTTAGTGCCTAACATTTAGGGATGTGTATGAGACCCGAACCCGATAAGTTATGACCCGACCCCACCAGATCGGTTGGGTTTTTTTTTTAAAAAAATTCGAGTTCGGGATAGGTCATATTTGGGTTTAGGGTGAAAAATACCCGACCCGACTTGACCGGGAAAAAATATAACTTTACCTTATATATTTAGAAATAATTACAATAATACACATATATATACTATTTTTTTCAATTAAATCACTGTTTTTATTGAATAAAAATAATATTTTTTATTATTTCGGGTCGGGTTCGAATTTTATCTCAAAAATTGGGCCGGCTGGAGGGTATATATTTTTGGGGTCGGGTAATGTTAGCCAAAACCCGACCCATGCCCATCCCTACCAACGTTTCATTCCGTAACTCAATTTGGGTTAGATCGTGACAGGTTAATTTCGACCGTTAAATGCCACTTAGCATTTGTTTAATAGTAAAAAAAATAAATTTTCTAATTAAAATAATAACAAATTAATTAATAGAAATTGACAAAAATAAGAAGTTAAAAGAGAAGTTCTGCTGTGAGGTGGTTAAAAAACGGCGTGACTTGTTAAACAAGTGACATGTTAAAATCTATACCGTAAATGTTATATGATTTAATCGGAAATATTATTTGAGTTGGTAATTAAAGCGATAATAACCGATTATGTTATCGTCCAATGTAAAATGCGCCAAAAATATATAGACGATAACATAACCGATTAATTATTGAAAACATTATTAAATATAATAACATATTAGACAGCGCTTATATAACATAATAGGTAGCGCCTTTTTAACTTGATGGGGCTTTGGAAATTCGACGATAATAAAATATGTTAATTACTGGATTTGTCATACTGAAAACCGATTTTATCAATTTTTAACCAGTTATATTGTATATATACATATTACTTTTAAAGTAATCGGTTTTGAAATTTTAAGAATCGATACTTTTTATACGTGTATCGATACTTTATAGGAACAATTATGCAAACCGGTTTTGTCAAAAAGATGATGACCTGTTATGTTATTTTAGAACCGATACCATTTTCAAACCAGAAGTATCGACACTTTTATGTACAATATCGATACTTTCGAGACGTTTCGTTTTTTTTCAAAACCGGTAGCAATTTACCATTTTTGTTATATTGAAACCGATTTTATCAATTTTTAACATGGTATATTGTCATGTATCGATAGATGTTTCATAGGTATCGATACTTCTTATGTTCATCTAGTTTGGAAATCATACTGGATAAAAAGTATCGATACATATACAAAATGTATCGATACTTTATGTAAACATATTTTACCATTAAACCGATATATTTTTACAGCTTACATGATTTATTATTTACATATTACTTTAAAGTAATCGGTTTCGAAGTTTTAAGAATCGATATTGTAACCCCCCAGACCGATGCGGGTAGCCCGATTCGATCCGGGGTGTCACATTTGGGCCACCGGAGCGACCCACCGTAAAAATAGCAGAAATTTTAAAACTTTTTATCAGAACATGTAAACTTATAAAATCAGTTTTCACTATTTAAAAATAAAACAGATTTCCAAACTCGTATATAAATAAAAATACAATTACATGCCCCCTAATCACATGTACCATACTCTGCAACAACGTCGGAAGAACTCCCTTACTGAAGTCGATAGATGCACTGGTACAATTCTTTTAACCTGAAAATGTGAGTAATAGAGTGAGCTTTGGAAAGCTCAATAAAACAGAACTACCAGATGATGCTGAAGAACGTACATATACAAATAAACATATTTTTCCTTATCGATTCAAACATTTACAGATCTTTATACTGAGCAGAGATTCTACGGATATTTCAGGTAGTAACAAATAGTATTCATTCCAGATGGAAATATTTCGGATGTCTAGGTTCAGGAGATCATAATAGGTTTTCTAGTGTGTTCCCGTAAAACCAGTGAAAAGATACATATCTTTTCTTTTAAAACAGTGGCAGTTCAAAACATATTTTTATTCAAAAACCATATTAATCCATCCAACCAAACACACCATAATGTGTAGGTTTCCCAGAACCATACACCACCAACACACCAAGTAAGGCCCTGAGCACAAAACAGAGGAGCCTGCAGTAACGGTAACGATAACTTCCTCCAACAACACCTCCTATAAAACATTTATCAAAACCATAGTAATCCCTCCAACCAAACACACCATAATGTGTAGGTTCCCCAGAACCATACACCCACCAACACACCATAATGTGTAGGTTCCCTAGAACCATAACCACCAACACACCAAGTAAGGCCCGAGCATAAAGCCGAGGAACCTGCATATATAGTAATCTCCAACAATACCCCCAAATAACAATTTATCGTCAATAAATAGAGATATCCGAAAACAAACCATAATTCAGATCATATATCAGAACAGAATCCAGGTCAGGAACCAAAATAGATTTCAAATCAAATGTTAGAATATAATTGAAATTGGAAATCAGATAAAATATTTATGTGGGTAGGGAACACACCAGAGTTTACAGATATTATTCATAAGTACAAAATAATCTTATCAGGCAGAGAAACATGGATCTTCAGTATACCGATAGAATGTTGGGATTTATAATCACTATTGGAAGAGTTCAATAATTGACGGAATCATAAGTTATTCAGATTGAGACTTATCAAGATCATATCTTATTCATACATTTTTCGGAAGCTCTATATAATCAAAAGGGTATTCAGAATCCTTTACATCTGAGCTACTTATATTTTCAGATATAACCTAACAAATTTGAGCTGATAAGGGAGAACAATGATTCAGAAATTTTAACAACTTTGTCGATTGATCGGATTAACGAGTTACTCGATATGAATAATTCCCATAACTAATGCTTATCGATTGGTCAATTCTTTGTCCTTCCAGGGTATTTATTTTTTTTATACCTAACATTCTTATCCATAGATATTCCAATGCTCTTTATTTCATTTTCATAGGGATGATACATCACATAAGTTCATACGATTTTTCAAGCTTATTCCAATCTCTTACTTAATCCTCAGTCCTTGAGGTTACCTAGTTTGTTTAGCAGACAAGTCTATTCCAGTTTCTACGGAACTTTCCAGAGTAATTCCGGACGTTCCTGAATTTCAGATACATACTGTATTTACGTTCAATTCAATTTGGTCTTCGTAGTCGATTTATCTAACAAATATCAAATCCTTACTACTGAATGTGTTCTAGAGTTAAGCTGAGCTGAATACTTCCAAAACTATCATCGAGCCAAACTTGAAAATATAAACACGCATTCAAGTGACATCTATGTCGTTCAGGTACTGATATAACACTAGCATTGGTTGCTCGGCTTAGTAGGTGATCCATAACTTTTAAGATCAATACCACACCCACGTTTATTTAGATTCCTTAATTAATCCATCTACTTAGTCTAGGTCATAAGGATATTTTGGTCATTCCGGTGCTCAGTTTCATTCCATTCTTTTTAGAGCTCGAGGATATCCAATCATTCCTGAGCTTGGTGATATTCTTGGGTCATTTCCATTATAGGGGTATTTTGGTCATTTTACAGATCTACAATATTTCAATTTTTTCCTTCCATTCGGTCTTATTATTTAATTCTAATTTATCATCTATTTCAGTCCCTTCGAATAATTATGATAAAAGAGCACCCTCCGATAAATTATTCTTCAGGTATTTACTCATAACTCGGATATTTTCGGTCAAGTGCCTTCTCAGATTTTACAAACGGAATATCATAAATTTTTCTGTGCAAAGACAGGATCTTAACAATTAAATATGTACTTAATCGAATTAAGTACGAATCCTCAAAGTACTTTCTTATTCAGGGTCAAATCAGACTATTTTACCTCTCAAGGATATTTTTGTAATTTCTTAACCAGATAATTTCGGTATTAACTCTTAACAAAAATAATATAATTTAGAGATCCTATGATTAATTGCTTTCCCAAACATTATATGATTTCATTCCATTCTTTTTAGAGCTCGAGGATATCCAATCATTCCTGAGCTTGGTGATATTCTTGGGTCATTTCCATTACAGGATATTTTCGGTCAAGTGCCTTCTCAGATTTTACAAACGGAATATCATAAATTTTTCTGTGCAAAGACAGGATCTAACAATTAAATAGTACTTAATCGAATTAAGTACGATCCTCAAAGTACTTTCTTATTCAGGGTCAAATCAGACTATTTACCTCTCAAGGATATTTTGTAATTCTTAACCAGATAATTTCGGTATTAACTCTTAACAAAAAAATAAATTTAGAGATCCTTGATTAATTGCTTCCCAAACATTATATGATCTTAAAATGATTCCCTTAACAAACTCCTAGTATCTTGCAACCCTCTTGGGTTTAAAAATCGGTTATCTAAAATTTCAAAGTAAAACTAACATTTCTTATGCACATCAGTGTTTTCAGATCAATATGTCTTTAAAAACCTCTTATCTCACTTCCATGGTCAAATCTTGTCTTTTTACAATATAAGGGTATTTTTATAATTTTACCCTACCGGAGTATTCTCATAATTTCTCATCTAAGTACCTTTAACATTTAACCCTTAATGACATATATTATAAGCTATAAATCCATGATAATTCCTTTATCACTAATCAGAACTCATAATATAATTCTAACAGTCCATTCAATTTCTTATGTTAATCATTTGAACCATAATCAGTTGCCAAATTCTATTGTATTCGGATCGAGTGTAGAAATTCATTAACTACACAAATGAGACTAACATTATCTTATTCATGCATTTACCAATATTCACATATTCCATAAAGCATAAAGAGGTAGTAAAGTATTACCTCGATTTTCATGCAATACTGATCGACCATAAAAATTCCATTCGAACGCCTTGATCTTCAATTCAACTTCCAATAATTCCTCAGATACATATCAACTTAAATATCAGAAACGGAGCTAATTACGATAAATGGATCGAATCGGGTGATAATCAGTGAAGATGGCTTACCGGTTTCGAATTTGGCAAAACGGACTTCGGATTCGGATTCAGGACGTCGAAAGCATAAAATATGACTTTTCGGAAATTTGGAATTTTCTATCAAAATCAAAGTCAACGGGTTTGACCGACAATTTCGAGGCCTTCGGGTCTGAATTTCGAAAAACGGACAGTAGAATCGGATTTGGAACGTCGAAAAATGTCAGGATAGGTATACTCGGTCGAAGTCAAAGGTCGTTTAATGCCCGGTAAAAGCCGGTCAAAGTTTTGGTCAACAGTGGTCAACGCCGGTCAACGGTCAACAGATCAACGGTCAACGGGTCGGGTCAAGTTGTGACCGGTCAAACCGGTCAAAACAGTTCCAAAACCGGTCAAACCGGTCACTTTTTCCTTCCCCACGTGCAGTGGCGGCGCGTGAATAGTGCTAAAATCCCGGAAAAATTTCTAAAAATTATTTTGAGCGATTTCGAGATACTTAGAAAGCTCGGTTCACAATTTTGAACGGCAAAGAGCTCGATTTCAACAAATTAGAAACTTTGACCGCTTCACCTCCTCACGCGCCACCGTCGCCGGAGACCAAGGATGACACCGGCGAACTCGGAACGATGCAACGAACACGATGGTGCGGGAGGTGTCGTAAACAGATGACCCGATCGTCGTGAATCAATGAAAAACCAACTAAAACCGAGTTATTACCGATGATACTTCCGACTGAAATTAACGACGAACGACGATGATTCACGATGAAAGGTTTGGGGGGTTTTGTTCCTCGGTTGACAACGAACACGATGGTGGTTTCAGCTCGTCGATCGGAGGTCAGACGGCGAGTAGATCGGAGTTGGAAGGAGGGTAGTTGGAGAAGA
The DNA here is from genome assembly GCF_006381635.1 of Hibiscus syriacus. Lineage (NCBI taxonomy): Eukaryota > Viridiplantae > Streptophyta > Magnoliopsida > Malvales > Malvaceae > Hibiscus > Hibiscus syriacus. The sequence goes on along the minus strand of NW_024062816.1, from coordinate 1,481,441 downwards.
CAAAACTAGAAAAAATATGAAAACCTGCACGGGAGAAGAAATTTATAATTCAATATATATAAAAATTGGTTAAATCATGGGTTTAGCCACGCAATTTCCTGCACTTTATAACTGCCAACTTTAAACTTTACAATTTAACCCACTGTTTCTTTCAAAATACCAAATTAAATCCACTACTTTATAATTTCTTAAATTTAGCCCCTAAATTGGGGTGTTACAGATATTTTTCATACGTGTATCAATTTATAGGCGCAGTTATGGAAACCGGTTTTATCAATTTTTACTGTTAAGTTATTTATATTGAAACCGGTTTTGTTAATTTTGAACCTGTTATATTGTCATGTATCGATACATTTTCTAAGGTACCGATACTTTTTAGGCGAAATTATAGAAACCGGTTGTGTCCATTTTCAATCTGTTATATTTCATCGATTATTTAAATTTTTTACTGTTTTCTCAAATTTTAACCGATTTCGACAACTGATTTTATAAAACACATTAATAAATAGTATTGATATTTCTTCAACACTCATCAAATATAAAATATAGATACATGTAGTATGTGTATCGTTTCAGAGATGTAAATATGGATATAAAATAATCAACCAAGATATGCTTGAATATGTGAAGAATGCCTTCCGGATAGTATCCATTTCATCTAGCTCATGAAGATAGGAGAAACGTAAACCGAAACCGTGTAAGAGAAATATAGCTGATGTAGAAGCAGCTGCATATTTAAAATCTCAAAGGCGGTCCATTTGTTCTCATCCATTTGTTCTCAAACATTTAAAGAATCAGAAGCATATCGAACTTATGATTTGGTTCTCGAGAATTAAACGGATGTTTAATAATAATGTTAATAAATAAGACATGTAAATCATAAGTACCGGTACTTAATTTGTTATTTGTATTATCAACATATTAGGTGGAATTAAAGTACATATCGATACATTTTGTGTGTAGATTGTTTGAGTCTTCATGTTGAATTAGAGTATAAAGACCGATATAACAAAGTATTGATACATATATAAAAGTTTACGATATTATCATTATACCGATAAAATGTTACCTTGTAAATTTAACTATTTCTTATACAAAGCTCTTTATATACGGGTTATCAAAAAGTTGCTGGATTTACACATAAAGACATATAAAATGCACTTGAAAGATGTAAAGCAAAGGAAATCGTCAATGGGGTGACAATGCAATAATTGCTTACTTTTAACCGGTACTTGGAGTATCGATACTTGGATATTTTCATATGTTCCCCTGTATTGTGTACTTGAACCTTGCCAAACAATCTGTAGAATAAAGTATCCCGTAAGTCATGGCCAGAATCAGTTTTGTAGTTGGGATTATTCAAGTTAATCATGTTGACTGCATAGGTAATAAAACCCCCTTGCAGGGTCCAAATGGTAAGCTAAGAATTGGTAAGAAAAACTTTCTTTGAGGGTTTAGGGACTGAACTCCTCCCATGTAATGAGTGCATGATTCAACATTACATATAATAGTTGTATTCAGTTCTTGAAGAATTGTTCTTCAATGTATATAAGGATAGTTGTAATGATATCCATTCACGTTTCGAAACCAATTAGTTAGATGCATGCAATACCCTATTTCCTCAAGGCAGAGAACAAGAAATCTGACACTTTTAATGATTTACTAAGAGCGGTAGTTTCTGCTCTGCATGAAGACCGAACCTAGAATCAACGTCGCCATTATCCATTATGCCTATTACTTTAAATTGAACCTGCTGAATGAAGGGATTTACACACAACCACAAGCATTTTATGGGAAACCCCAAGTATGGGTTACCAGGACATCTCCATTGCAGAATTTTAGCAGAATAGTTGGGTTTCCTGTGTTCAAATTCTATCATTCAGCAGGTTCTCTTCAGCAGACATTATAGGCATAATGGATAATGGGAAAGTTGATTCTAGTTTCGGTCTTCATGCAGAGCAGAAGCTACCGCTCTTGGTAAATCTTTAAAAGTGCCAGATTTCTTGTCCCCTGCCTCGAAGATATAGGGTACTTCATGCATCTAACTAATTGGTTTCGAAACGTGAACGGATATCATTACAACTATCCTTATATACAATGAAGAACAATTCTTCAAGAATTGAATACAACCATTATATGTAATGTTCAATCATACACTCCTTATGTGGGAGGGGTTCAATCCCTAAACCCTCAAAGAAAGCTTCTCTTACCAATTCATAGCTTATCATTTGGACCCTGCAAGGGGATTTTATTACCTATGCAGTCAACATAATTATCAGCTTTCTTTATCCTTTGGCATTCAGTCAGACTTTAGAGATTAAAAATTTGTAATAAATTAAAAGTTCTTAAATACTTTAATCCAATAACCATTTCAAAAACAATTACATGAATACATTGATACTTACTGGTTGCTTTCGATTTTCTTGAATGTTGATACGTTGGGGCTCCATTTGAAGGTCATCATCTTTGCGAACAAAGATTGAACTTTCAACCTATAATAGGTCAATTTCAAGGCCATCATCTTCGTGAAGAAACACTTATTTAATTCGAAAACACCAAACTCAAAAACCTAACCCCTATCTCCAAAGACTACAATACTAAAAAATTAGGGTTTTGACAACATACCTTTCGATTCGATTGCATCAACAAACAAATAACTACGCTTTAAAAAATACGCTACCACTATTTACATCAACTAACTTCCCTCTAAAATTATGGTCGTCTTCTATACGAGTTGTCTAGTTTGAATTAGGGTTTCCTTTGTAACCCGATATTTATATTGAATACTCTTACAAAAGTATCGATACTTTGTTGACGTTTTATTTTTTTTCAAAACCGGTATTTATTGAATGGTTACATTGTATATTGAAACCGATTTTATCAAATTTTAACCTTTTATATCATTATGTATCGATACATTTTTCATAGGTATCGATACTTCTTACGTACATGTTACCATTACTTTAAACCAGTATATTTTTACATCTTACATTGTTTATTTACCTATTACTTGAAAGTAATCGGTTTCAAAATTTGAAGAATCGATACTTTTCATGCGTGTATCGATACTTTAAAATTGATACCATTACTCTTACAGAAGTATCGACACATGTACGGTATCGATACTTTCGAGATGTTTCGTTTTTTTCAAAACCAGTAGCAATTTACCGTTTTTGTTATATTAAAACCGGTTTTTATCAATTTTTAACATGTTATATTGTCATGTATCGATACATGTGTCATTGGTATCGATACTTCATACGTGCATCTTGTTTGGGAAGCATACTGGACAAAAAGTATCGATACATGTACAAAAAGTAACGATACTTTATATAAACATATTTTACCACTAAACCGATATAGTTTTACAGCTTACATTTTATATTTACCTACTAATTTAAAGTAATCAGTTTCGAAGTTATAAGACTCGATACTTTTCATACGTGTATCGATACTTTATAAGCTTAGTTATGGAAACCGGTTTTGTCAATTTTCAACCTGTTATATTGTGATGTATCGATACATGTTTCTAAGGTACCGATACTTTATAGGCGAAATTATAGAAACCGGTTGTGTCCATTTTCATTTTGTTATATTTAATCGATTATTTAAATTTTTTACCGTTTTCTCAAATTTTAACCGATTTAGAAATTCTAAGAATGGAAACTTTTTTGTGGAGATTATAGAAAAAAATACTTTAATAATGTGTATCGATACATTTGCACGCAGATATAAAATACAGTAACTTGTATTGATATTTCAACAATCTCAAATGTAATTGACTTACATCGATTGTTACCCACTATTCCATAAATAATCACACACACTACATCTTCGTAATGACCAATTCCGCTTGGAATTTTCGCTTTTTCAACCTACAATTTTGCATACAAATTTTTGTCACAACAAAATAATAAAATAAAATTAAGTTTTCTTTTATTCAGCTTACCTTCTGTTTCTTCTTGGGTGTAGGACATTCTGAATCCAAATCTACATCTATAACACTCTCTGGTGTATAAATCACATCCACATCCTTCATCCTCACTTCCTCCATCTTTTCTTCTTTATTTTTTCAATTCATCATATTTTTTCTCTACATAACTCTTCATCTCTTTTATTTCACCATTCATTTTTTCCTCTTCATCTAACTTTTCTCAACCACCCCTTCACCCCCGTCAGTTCACCCCTCAATTCCACAACTTCCTTTACCACTCCATCAATTTTCCACCCGTCACCATCTTAAGTTCACCCTCAAATCTTTAACTTTCACCACTCCATCTATTTTTCCACCCACTTCCCCCTTAAGCCTCTCAATTGTCTCTTCGACTCTTGATTATATTTGTAAAATATCAAAAAGGAAGTTTTTTACATCTGCCAATTCAGACATCAAAATGTCGAATTTACTCTGTTTTCCCTCACCGTCATCCCCCTACTACCATATCTTCTTCCTCCATTGCCTCCACTGCCTCCTCTACCTCATTGCCAATAACCTTCAAAATTAAATTAAAATATTAACACATTGATTATATTCTTAATATTATTTAATTACATTTATTACCCTTTCTTGCTTCGTCGGTTTATCCAACTTCAACTTCTTCATGACTCTAACCCCTCTTTCTTCCCCATGCACGGATGTGTGCCACTCTGGTTCTTTCATATGTCGGCACACTATTACAGTCCGACCAAAAATCGAACAGTACAACCTGCATTTATAATTAAATGTATCATTTTATATAATAATTATACTATCATTTTATATAAAAAACAAAAACGTTCTTCAACTCATTTACCTCTAAGATTGCTATGCACCCTTTGAGGTATCTCTGGTGGCCCTTTAGAAAGCTTATTATTGATTCAATCAATCTCGAATGGACATATTTAGCCAAATTAAATTCACCTTTTAATCCTTCATCGCAAATCAGCTTCATATTGTCCTTGCTCGTTGATGTATCACCCGTTGAACAAAGAAAGATCCCGACAAGGTACAATATAACTCGGGCCTTCAGGTCATGCTCCTCATAAGATCCACTTTTGATTTCCTCTTCAAGTTCAACATATGTCACCTTGTGCTTCAAATCATATTGGAGGCAAGTGTTTCCAGTTCTTAGTCTTACTGACTTCTATAACACTTTTGCCTTTTTTTCTACCCCTAAGACGGCTGCAGCACATGGGACCCCCAGAGGAAATGAATAATCACCATATTTAACTATACATTGTTGGAAATCGAATTGCTCCACCAAGGATCGACACAATTCCCTCTGAATTAGTCGATCCTTAACTCCTATCAAAGATCCAAACTCTATTTCTTTCAGCACATTCAATTGTTCCTTCTCCTTAAGATGTTCAATTAATGAATTCACTCTTTTTATGCTACACTTTGTCGACACTTCCTACATTTTTTTAAAAATATATAATGTTATTGTTCTTATATATCTTTTATCAAAGTATTTACAAGTTTAATGAATATATTCTTTTCATGTGCTTTCCTCCAAACTTTGTATTCTTCTCTATCCATTTTTGACCGTGTCAACTAAGGTTCCTTCTCAATATCAGTCAACGACTTCCATTTCTCCAACACATCATTTTTCACCTAAAATTAAACATAAACGTTTCTTAATCAATACATTAACACTAAATAATACTCAATGTCAATTTCATTTTACATACCGAACCGATGTGATTGTCAACTTCCTTCATCCTTTGGCATTCGGTCATACTGTCAACATTTAAAATTTGTAATCAGTTTAAAGTTCTTAAATGCTTTAATCCAATTACCATTTCAATAATAATAACAAAAATATATTGATACTTACTAGAAGTACATATATTTACCCTTTGGTTGCTTTCGACTCTCGGACTCAATTTCAAAGTCATCTTCGCCAACAACAATTGCAAGATCTGTTGCATTCATTTCTCCTTCATATATCAGTTTACGCAAATCAAAATCAAATACTGGTTACATACACTTTATTCAATATACAAATATCGATAACTACTCTTGTAGTAAAATAATTTCATTCAAAAGAATTTGAATGACCACTACTACAAGTATCGATACATTTATACAACCTACAATATCATTTTCTACCTATAATATTATATACAAGTATTGATATTTATTTTCTACCTATAGTATTATATAATCAGTCCCAAAATCCTTCTTGGCTTCGCAATCCCCAAACCAAACCCAAAAACCCTAATCTCTATTTCCTTCAAACAAATGAGAATACTTAATACTACAAGTATCGGTACATTTATACAACCTAGCTACAATATCATTTTCTATCTATAATATTATATAAAAATATCGATATTTATTATTTACCTAGAATATCACTTTCTACTTGTAATCGGTCCCAAATGTTTCTTTATTTCGAAAACCCCAAACACATAAAACCCTATTTTTAATTACTATAATAATTAAAAACCAGGGTTTCGACAACGTACTTTTCGATTTGACTACAGCAACAAACAAACAAACTTCTCTTTAAAAACGTCTTCTCAAATGCAACAACAATTACGCTTCAATTTTGAAAACTACGATTGTGTTCTATCTATTTTAGAGAAAATTTAGCTATGCGTTTGATATTTTAACCGGATATGTTATTTATATTTAATCGATACAATTACCAAGTCTCGATACTTTTATGTCAGGTGTCGATACTTTCGATAGGTTTTCATTTTTTTTTCTTTTACAACTATCAATAATTTTTTACGTATACTTATTAAAGTATTTATACCTTTAACATATCCGGTAGCGCTTTACTGGTTTTGTCATTATGAAACCGATTTTGTCATATTTTTACCTGTTATATTGTTATGTATCGATACATGTTTATAAAGTATCGATACTTTATAGGCGCTATTATTGTCTTTCTTTTAAATTCCAAAAGTATCGATACTTATTTGAATGAAATTGATACCTTCAACATATCTAATATCGCTTTACCGGTTTTGTCATTATGAAACCGGTTTTGTCATATTTTTTTCCTGTTATATTATTGTGTATCGATACATGTTTATAAAGTACTGATACTTTATAGGCTTTATTATTGCTTTTATTTTAAATTTCAAAAGTGTCTATACTTATTTGAATGAAATTGATACTTTCAACATATCCTGTAGCGCTTTACCGGTTTTATAATATTGAACAGGTTTTCTCATATTTTTATCTGATATATTGTTATGTATCGATATATATTTTAATAGTATTGATACGTACCGACAAGCTAAGTTTGTCGGTTGCCAAAATTTTTAATATTTCTTTATGATTTCCACCTACGATATTATTATTACTCAACATTTTCGATAGCGCTAAACCGACTTTGTTAAATATCTTATTATGTTTCCAGTAACGCCGTATATTAGTCAGCATTTCCTGAAACAACCCCTAAAAACCTTTTCACCCTTTAACCCTAACCATTTTCTCTCTATCCCCATCGCTCTCTTCCCATTCCTGTGAGAACAAAACTGAAGGAAAAAGCACAAAACAATAAATAAAAAAGGACAAATGCATAGTTCAGTAAAAGGAAAAAACTGGAATTACAACCTATCTGGTCCAGATGGCACGAAAACGTTTCAATTCAACCACGAAAGTTCTGCTTCAGAGCCTTACGATTCAACATTTCTGGAAAACATTTGTTTTACCTGTGCATTACAGCAATAAACTCCATTTCATTCAAGCAACTAAACATCCAAGAACGAGCGAGTTAAGGAAGTAATAATGTTCATTCACCTTGGCAAGAAGATGGCAGTTGGATTTCCAAGAGATGGAGGATTCTGCCTTAGCAGGGATGCAAGAGATCCGACTTTAACGTCGGCATCAGGGTCAGCGAACCACAATACTTCTACCTCTTCAAGACCGAATTGTCTTTCGATCAAGTCCAAGTTGTCTCTCAGGATTTCGATCTCTCCAAAGGGAAGCTTCAAATCCAGGGCCTGGGCACCGATTTTCATAGCCTCGTCTTTCTTAAACCTCAAGAATGGCATGTAGAATTGGTGATACTATGCGTAAAAGAAGGGAGGAGACGACGTGGGGTATGATGACGGTGAAGGAGTTTGCGGCTGAGGGTTTGAATTCGATGGGTTTGAAACTAGAGCTGTAAATGAGACGATACAGATCGTGAGTTACTCGAGATCGATTCGATCAAGGCTCGATAAATACTCGTATTGAATGAACTCGACTCGAGTTCTTAACGAGTCGAAATGAGCTACTCGATATTCGACTCGAAAAGCTTATGAGCAGCTCGAAAATATAATATATTAAGATTTTATTTTTCTAAAAAATAAATTATTAATAATATTAATATTTATATATTGATTTTTTTTAAAAATACAGTAAGATTTCATGTATTTAAGGTTCATGTTCGAGTTTGAGTTTGAGGCTTCAATCGAGTTAAGTTAAGATTTTTTTCCATTTCGAGCCTTTTTGAGCTGCTCACGAGTTTCAGTTCAGGATTTTGAGTTCGAGTTGATCTTGAAAATTTTAAGCTTACGAGTTTTCGAGTCGAGTCGAATTCTATTTTAGAGTTTTCGAGTCGAGTTTAGCTTAGCAATACTAGAGCTCGACTCAGCTCGTTTACACCCCTATTCGAAACTGTGGGTTTGAAGAAGCTCTGCACATCAAATGGGATGGCTTGATTTGGGTTCCCTGTCGAAGCTATCACACATGGAAGAGGAAAAGAGAATAAATCAAGAGATCTTAGGAGATGCTATATGAATTTTTTAAGAGAAAATAAAATCTGGTTATTTGTTTGCTTTGGCAGAAATGAAGGATCAAAGAATTTCTTTTGAGAGAGAAACAACACTCGAAGAAGAAGAAGAAGAAGAGAGGGAAAGAGAAAGGAAAAAGAGGGAAAGAAAAAAATTTAATTAATTTTTTATTTTTAGAAATCATTTTTAAATATTAAAAAAATTTAACTGTCGAAATTAATGGTTCTTCACGATTTGATCCAAACTAAAATATGGAATAAAATATTATACACTAAATTAGAACAAAAAAAATATTAAATACCAAACTAAAAAAAAGCATGGGTACCTTTTTGACGTTTAAGCCTCCTTTTAATTAAAATTGTTTCTACAAGTCTAAAACAAAGATTTGTAGCAGTTAAACAAGAAAAAATTCACAGGCTACCAAAATATATATATATATAGCACAAAGATATAGCCAAAACCTTTCCCATAAGCTTTTTCCCTAGATTGAATTGGGAATAAAAATGAGTTTTGAGTAGGTTCTAGGCTAGGGTTTTTTTTTCAAGCTTACATTTAGGCATAAAATCAAATATTCTATGAACTGTAAAAAGAAAAACCAATTAGTGAATCTAACAATGCATCAGTTGGTGAATAAAAGTGTGAAACAAGTTGAAAAATAATAAAATTACCTTAACTACTTTCCCAATGTATTTCAATGAAGTTTGAGGTCTTTGTTCAACAAGCCATCCCTCTGGTAATCCAAGAATCTGCCCATTTACATAAGAAGGCATCAACATTTGGTGTTGCGCCTGATTTGCTGGTGGTCTCCAAGCCAAAGGCTCAGCTTCAGTTATAAACTCCACGTCTTCTTTAACCTTGGGCACAGTTTCTTTTGGCCCTAATATTGAATCCTTCGTAACATCTTCTATTGAAAACCCCAATTTAGGTTTGAAAAATTGATAAATATCTTTTGTGTTGTCTGAGACATGCAACCAAGAGGAGAGTGGCAGGAAGAATAGGGATGGCAAAAAAACTCGAACCCGACGGGAAAAACCGAAAACCGAATTAAACGGGTTGAGTTCGGGGATGATAAACGGGGACGGGGACGGGGACGGGGACAGGGACGGGGAAAACCCATTTATTTTAAACGGGGACGGGGACGGGGACGGGTTTGGTAATCCCCGCCCCGATACCCGACCCGATAAATATTAAAAATAATTATTTATATATATATATAATATTAATAAATTTAATTTAAATAAAAAATATATATTTAATTTAAATATATATGTATACCCGGCCCGATTCCCAGCCCAATACCGACCCAATACCCGACCCAATACCTGGCCCAATACCCGTTTAAATAATCGTTTGTGCTAAACGGAGATACCCGTTTCCCCGCGGTTTTCTCCGATTACCCGACGGGGATCCCTGTTTAAATCCCCGCGGTTTTTTAAACGGGGACGGGTACCGGTTTTTTAAACGGGGACGGGGGGACCAATACCCGGCCCGAACCCGGCCCGTTGCCATCCCTAGGAAGGAAGCCTAATAAACAGACTTTTTGAAGTTGGACAAATTAATTAAGGGTAAACTACTTTTTTAGCCCCCAATTATTATCTTGGTACTATTTTAGTTATCCAACTATTATTTTTTCAAAATCACACCTAAAGTTATGTTTTGGTTCCGTTCCGATCATTCTCTATTGAAAAATTAGCAATGATGCTAACGCGTTATCATAAGGTAATTTCATGTTATCATTGAAAAATAAATAAATTACTACATTTGCAGTTCTATTTGTTTTTTAAAGACAAATGACCAAAATAGAACCGAAATTACATAACGTTAGGTATGATTTCAAAAAATATTTGTTCGGTGACCAAAATGAAACCAAAGTGATAATTGAGCAACTAAATACATAGTTTACCCATTGAATAATAAAGAATCACAGTGTATTTTATATATATATATATATATATATATATATTAATATGAGTTCTCGACGTGATTTTTCTTATTTGTTAGTATGTGACTTTTATAATATTCAATATGACAATCTAAAAAACTCGTAAATGGAGTCACAATCCTTTCATGAGGGGAGAAGTTCGGATGAAACATAAATATCAACACTGTTCGTTTAAAACATACTACCAAGTTATCATTGGATTGGGTTGTGGCAACTCTATGGAAGGCATGGAGATGTGGTTGACTCGTATACAACTAGGAAGAAGAATAGAGCTAGGAAGTGGTTTGGCCTCGTTAGATTCTCTAGCAAAACGGACTCCAACAGAGCTAAGAAAAGGTTAGATGGTATTAGAGCTAATAAATGTGACACGTGGAATGTGCGGTTATTGATGCAAGAACTGCTGAGTTGGTGATGAGCTGTTAAGTAAGCAATTAGAATCTGTTAGGTTTAACAAACTTCTGTTGAAGGTAAAACCTCACGTACACCTTGTATATATGCATGGCAATTGTGTACCTTGAATTCAGTTCATTGTTGTATCAATAAAATACAAAGCTTCTTGAATTGAGCAATCCAATATGGTATCAATCGCTGGTGTTCCTGGTCTCTATTTTTTTGCTTCTATTGTATAGTGTGTGCGGTTATGGAGTTTCCTGTACAGACCTCGAATACCTTCTCTCACAAGAAGGTCAACGTAATACTCGATGAAATGAATTTCCTGCTTTGGAAGCAGCAGGTTTTGTTAACTGTTCGAAACCATCGCCTAGAACGTCTGCTTATTGGTACAGTCATTACGCCATCAGAAATGGTGGTTGACGACAACGGTGTTGCTCGGGTTAATGAAGAGAATGAGGAATTTGTTGCACAGGATAGTGCACTGGCTTCTTGGCTCCTTTCTACCATCAGTGCTCCACTCCTCCCTCAATTTGTTGGAGTTGAGTCCGCATCAGCAGTGTGGAACACTGTACTACAATTATTCTCTACTCGATTAACGACGGCTGTAATGAGCCTTCATTACAAGTTACAATCGTTGAAAAAAAGAGGTGACTATGAGGTTTTATCTCACACGGGTCAAAGAGGTCTATGATGCTTTGGAATCGTGTGGTAGCCCAGTTCCTTCTGTCGAACGCATCACCAACATTCTAAAGGGCTTTCATCGTGAATATCAATTCTTTATGGTTGTTATAACCATAATGAAAAAAACCCTAACATTTGATAACATATACACTATGTTACTTGATGCTGAAATGCAGCTTGCTGGCTTTGATGAGCAAAATGAGGTACTGCCCATGAGTGCTCATATTACTCAGGGAAAAGGGCGTGGCTCATCCTTCTCTAATACTCGTACGAATTAACTATTCAATTACTTTATTGGATCTCGAGCACCTTGTGGCAGAGACAGAGGTAGACCACGTGTAGAATATCAATTGTGTGGCAAGATCGGGCACCTAGTGGATCATTGTTGGTACATGTTTGATAAAGAATTTTCCTGTGTTACATCTGATAGTCGAGCTCCTTATAGGAATGATTCATATACCTCCTCTGCCATTGTGTGTGAATGTTGTGGTAAAGGTCGTCCAGCTTCTTTGTGTTTACCTGAAGCAAATACTGTTAATGCTATTAGTAGTTTTGATATGTGGGTGGTAGATTCTGGGGCAATACACTATGTCACCTCGGAAGCATCAAATATCTTGAATCCATCTGAGTTCCATGGCTCAGGTAAATTAGTCGTTGGTAATGGTATACATCTTGGTGTTAATATGGTTGGTCAGTCGTCTATCCCTTCTTCTTCTCGTGTTTTTCTACTCAATGATTTATTACATATGCCTCAAATCACTAAAAACTTACTTTTGGTATCGAAGCTTTCTAGGGACAATGATGTTTTTTTAGAATTTCATGCTAATCAATATTGTGTTCGTGATGAGAAGACTGGATGTGTTTTAATTTAAGGTGAAGAGAATGGTGGTCTTTATTCATTTGCAATGAATTCCAAAGATTGTGTTGCTCATGTTGTTGAGATGCATACTGCCTCCATGAAGGGTTCCATTGATGAGCTTTGGCATAGGCGCCTTGGACATCCTGCGTTTTAAACTCTAGCTAAATTGTCTTCTAAGCTTGGTGTCAAGTTTAAGTTTGATATAAATAAGGAATGTACTGCCTACTATATGGGTAAGAGCCATAAAATGCCTTTTGTTGAATCAAAAATAATGTTTTCTTCTCCATTTGAACTTGTGTTTACTGACTTGTGGGGACCCCCTCATATTTCCTCCAATGGTTTTCGATACTATGTATCCTTTGTTGATGCATTTACTAGACACACTTGATTGTATCTCTTAAAGACTAAAGATGAGGCTATCTTAGCTTTTGATTTGTTTCAAAAACTTATCGATAAACAGTTTGGATGTTCGATTAAGGTTGTTCAAAGTGATTGGGGGGTGAATTTCGCAGTCTGTCTTCTTTCTTGGCCAAGTGTGGTATTATTCATAGGTTAAGTTGTCCACATACTTCTAAACAAAACGGTGTAGTTGAAAGAAAGCACCACCATGTTATCGAGCTTGCCCTGGTGTTACTTGCTCAAGCTACTATGCCAATCAAATACTGGTCTTATGCAGTTATAGATGTTGTCTACTTGATCAATAGGTTACCCACTAAAGCTCTTCAAGGAGTGTCACCTTTCGAAAAACTAATGCAAAGGAAACTAGATTATAACATGATGAGAGTATTTGGCTACCAGTGTTTTCCCCACTTGAGACTATTTCAGAATCACAAACTTGCATTTTGTTCTCAAGCGTGTGTATTTTTGGGTGTCAGCCTACAACATAAAGGCTACTAATGCTTGGCTCCAGATGGTCGTATGTATATTTCTCGTCATGTGGTTTTTAATGAGCACGTGTTTTCTTTTCAGGTGCTAACAGCAGTGATGGGCATGCTTCGAATGTATCTCCTACCTTGTCACTTTCCCTGAGTTTAATGGCTAATCCTAAGCAGCCTGTGTTCCGGTCCACATCTAAACCAGTACATGCATCAACATTGAATGCTGTAAGGAATACAGATGAAGCATCAATGCTCGTGGAGCCTTTAAACAATGTTAACTCTCATGCGAACCAGCAGCCTGAGTCTTCATCAAGGTCTGAAAACGAAATGGTGACTCTCATACTCCCCAGCAGTCTGAGTCTTTGTCTAGGACTAAAGATGATACTTTTGATCTTGCTCGTAGTCAAGACAATACAGCTCTTCCTGAATTAGATATAGTTCCTGAGGTTACTACGCCTTCTTCTGGTGATGTTTCTTCTGCCCCACAGCGTACTCATCACATGATGACTCGTAGGCGATGTGGTATTTTTAAACCAAAGGCATATGCTGCTGAATGCATTGAAGATGTCCCTGGCTCAATTCATGAGGCGTTGCAGGTGGCACACTGGAGACAAGCAACTCAAGATGAATATGATGCTTTGCTAAAAAATGACACATGGACCCTTGTCAACCTTCCAGAATGTCGAACCCCAGTTGGTTGCAAATGGTTATTTAAAGTGAAACACAACCCAGATGGTTCTGTGCTGAGATATAAGGTACGGTTAGTTGCAAAAGGTTTTTCACAAGTCCCGGGCTATGACTTCAAAGAGACATTTAGTCCGGTTGTCCGTTTTTCAACATTTAACATGATTCTTGCTATTGATGTGCATAATGGCTGGGCACTTAGGTATGTAGACATAAATAATGCATTTCTCAACGGGGATATGCTCGAGGATGTGTAAATGCAGCAGCCCCCAGGTTTCGAAAAGATAGACAAGCATGGAAAACCACTTGTGTGTAAGCTACAGAAAGCATTATATGGGATTAGACAAGCTCCTAGGAAATGACATGAGAAGTTGAAAGAAAATTTGCTGCAAATGCATTTTGCTGTTTCTCGAGCTGATCCCTTATTGTTCCACAAACTCACGCCTCGTGGATTCATCTACATGCTGGTGTATGTTGATGACATAGTTATTACATGACAGTCCTTGAATGATGTTGAAGAAGTTGTGTTCATGCTAAAGGACATGTTTTCATTAAAAGATCTGGGGGAGTTGAGCTACTTCTTGGGAATTGAGGTTAAATGATCTAAAGAGGTTGTGATGTTAAACCAAAAGAAGTTTGTGTTGGAACTCTTGGAGAAAACTGGTATGCAAAATGCTGTTGGTTGCAGTACCCCGATGATCATGTCCTCTAAACTCACACGAGGAGGGTGCTTTAATTCAAAATGCAACTGAATATCGAAGTATTGTTGGTTCTCTACTTTACGTGTGTCATACAAGGCCTGACATTTCTTTCAGCGTTGGACAAGTTGCTCAATTCAGGAACTCGATCAGAGAGTCTCACTTTACAGTTGTTAAAAGAATCTTTCGATACTTGGCTGCTACTTTAGATTATGGCCTTGTTTTCTCTGCGTCAGCAGCTAGTTTGGATGTGGTAGCCTTTGTTGATGTAAATTAGGGTTCCAGTATTGACGATCGTCAATCCATATCAGGACATGGAGTGTTTCTGGGATCGTGCTTGGTTGCATGGTCATCGAGGAAACAAAAAACAATCTCGAGATCTACTAAAAAGCAGAGTACAAGAGCGTTGCAGATGCTACTGTAGACATAACCTGGGTGACTGCGTTAATAAATGACCTTGGTGTTCCACAAAAATGTACACCAGTTATCTGGTGTGATAACTCCAGTACAATGGCCTTAACTGCCAATCCTGTGTATCATACTCAGTCAAAGCATGTTGAGCTTGACATACACTTTGTCCGTGAGAAAGTTACAGCCGATCAACTTTGCGTTAACTACGTTCCAACCATGCACCAAGTAACTGATGGCTTCAAAAAGCCATTATCGAAGGCTGCATTTGAAAACTTTCGAGCCAAAGTGTATGTGCAACAAAACTAAACAACAGAAGGAAAAGAAGTGGGGATAATATTAGAGCTAATGAATGTGACACGTGGAATGTGCAGTTATTGGTGCAAGAACTGTTGAGCTGGTGATGAGCTGTTAAGGAAGCATATAGAATCTGTTAGGTTTAACAAACTTCTGTTGAGGGTAAAACCTCACGTACACCTTGTATATATGCATGGCAATTGTGTACCTTGAATTCAGTTCATTGTTGTATCAAGAAAATACAAAGCTTCTTGAATTGAGTAATCCAATAGATGGCTTCAGGGTAAATGGATTCCATTTAATAGTGAAGGAGGCACGATACAGAATTAAAACCCAATCAAGGAAGATGAACCAATCATATCGGCCAGAGTTGTAAGCTAAGGAAAATAAGAAAAGAGACAATGGTGACTCAAGGTCCAAAGAAGGTGGGACTAAAGAGAAGGGAATGCCATTACAAAATAGAAAGGGCAAGGGATTGACCAGCAAAGGATCGGAGGGGTTAGATAGGAAAAATATTAGATCGGTTCAGGGGTACGTTGAGGAGGAGACGATACGAAAGTTTAAGAGGTGCCTTGTAGGCACTATGTCAACAGTTTGCAACTCAGGCCAGGTAGAAGAAAGGCTTAGCCCAAAAGGATTGGGAGAGATAAAAACTAAGTATTTGGGAGGGCGAGATTTCCTTATAGAAATAGATGATGAAGAGTTATTCAATCTTATGAAGGATCACAAGTCCAACTGGTCTTATTTTAAGGAGGTCTTTATGTCAGTTCAACCATGGACTTACCGCCCATCGGAAAAAATTTCCTGGATACAATTTTCCCCTAAGAAGAGGAATTCCCCCCAAAATTCTGCTACTCTTTTGAAGGTGCAGTGATTCCAACACTGCAGTGGAATCAACCAAGAGTAAAAGGTTGATGAAGTCTTCGAAATGGAGGCTGGAAGATATCTTTTCCTGGTTTGAGCGAATAAACTAACGACCAATACGAGAGAACCGACTGCCCAAGGGATTAAGGCCAAGGAATACCAGGCAAGGGCTGAGTGGACGCCTTATTCGGGAAACAATTTAGGATCAATGTCGACGGCTGAAAAAGGCTCACCAGCGGAGAAGAAGTTCAATAGACGTCTGGAAGAAGGAGAAGTTAATCTACGATGCATGGGAAATATCTTTTGTGACGGCTCATTTTTGGGATTAGATGACTTGGATAGGAACATAGATGAAGCAGCAATTATGGGTCTAGGATATAGTAATGAAAAAACCGAGAAAGTTCTGAAGCAGAGCATGGATTACGAGATGAGCAATAAAGAAGCTCACGAGGAAGAAATCACAGACATAGATGGCAGATCATTATCGGACTCCAAGCAAGATGGTTAATTCAAAAAAGGGACGCTAAGAAATTTTGATGTTGGGAAAAGAACTGGGGATAGAATTCAAAAGCTCGGAAGAGGCATTGGTTCGAGAGCTAGTTTCACTGGAAGCTTCGAAAGGGGAATCATTGGTGTTCTGAGTAACTGCTGGAACGTGGAGTGCAACGAAATGAGGATATTATCCTGGAACATTCGAGGTTTATCAGTTGTTAGACTGGCGCTGGAAGTGTATGTGGAGGCAAATTGGGTTGGTAAGGCTCCCTTAATCGTGGAAGTAAATTCGATAATGGTTCATTGGATACAAAATATTTTACATAGACCCTGGAATTGGTGGTCAATCTCTGTGGTGATTGATAAGCTAGTAAAGAAGATTGGCATTGTCCGTTTTGTTAATGTTTATAGAGATAAAAATGCCTTGGCTTTTGGATTAGCGAAGGTTGGATTGGCAAGATCAAATTGTTTCAAACCTTGGTGGTAACTGAAGCTGGTGTTGGTTTCCGCACTCTATTACTGCTTGTTTCAGATGTCAAGATTTATCCTGTTTTGTTTCGTGCTGGGCTGCGGATTTGGGGGGTTTCGGGGCTAGTTCTGGTTGGGTTGTTTGACAGTTCTGCTTTGTTGATTTTCGGTCCCAACTTTCGTCCTCTTTTATTTGATTTGCTTGATGTTGCGTTGGTTCGATGTGCATGTTTTGTTGTCTGCCGTTTTGTATTGCTGTTTTGTTAATGTTTTGTTGTCCGAGCAATATATATATATATATATAACAAGATATATTTATTAAAAATAATAATAAGGTACACCTATTCTTATAATATTCATTTTTTCGTTACAATAATATTCTTTATTTAAAAATTAATAATTGTTCTTTTTCTATTCCGTTGTCTTGATTGAGTTTCAGTTCTTTCGATTCGATCGAGTTATGAGTGGAATTTTAAAGAGGTCATTTTTATTTTTCTAAAAAAAATCAATAATTACATCTATTATATTATTATATGGAAATATATTAAAACGCTTTATATAATTTAGTAAGTATGAATCATATTAATCCATACCAATTATATCAAATATGGAAACTTTGAATTAATATTAGTAATTCCAATGAAGTATGAATTTATGAGAATAGCTTATAATGTATATAAACAAACATTTAAAAATTTATATACCAACCATAGATTTTATTAATTATTGAAAAAACAATTAGAATTTTATCAGAACAATTAATTTTTGAGAAAATAAGTTTTTATTAACTTGTAATAAATGTGTATTCCTTTCGTAGTTTTTTTTTTGCTTTAGAAGGAACAAATGAATACAATTATGGGTTGCTCAAGGCCTCTCCTTGCACAGCATCGATTAGTGGCTCCACAACACCGTAAAACATGTTCAATGCTTTCAATTTCACTTCTACAAGTATTGCAATGATCGTCGCTCGTCAAATGTCTCCGACAACGTTCAGCATTTGTTAAGAGCCTGCCATGGTACCGGCCTCAAGAAATCTGAGGTAATATCATTTTCCACATCAATTTCCAGCAATCAGAGCTTTATAAGCTGCCCTTGTCGTGAAACATCTGCTCGTTTCCCATCTCCAACTGGGGCAATCAGTTCCAAGTGAAGCTTGGGGCTGCAATTTTCCTCAAAGACAGGTTGGGGAGAACGTCATTTAATAGGCTCCAATTCCATATGTACCTTAATCCATATCACCACCAGTTATCCTAAAATTCGAAATAATTTTTGAACTTTATGTGTTTTTTTATTAAATAAAAATGCATAAAGCAAAAGTCCACCAATTATCCGGGACAAGATTTTTCGTGAATATTCAGTCCGATTGTAAAGGCATCAATGGTAAATGTTGTGTTGCCTTTGACGGTTCAAAATAATTGAAGGCTTTGGCAGGTGGATGTCAATAATGCATTTCTTAATGATGAATTAGTTGAGGATGTTTTCATGGTGCAACCACCTGGTTTGAGCAAGAATCGACTGTTGGAGAATACTTGGTGTGTAAGTTGGAGAAGACTCTCTATAGATTAAAACAGTCTCCTCAGAATTGGTATGCTAAACTTCAAAAAATTTTACTTCGCATTGGATTTGTTGGTACACAAGCTGATGTGTCCTTGTTTATTAAACGTGATAGTGCTCGGTGCGTTTATGTTCTCGTTTATATTGATGATATAGTTATTATTGGGAATTGTGATGACTTGATTGAGGATGTTGTTGGTGTTCTTGGCAAGGAATTCTTGTTAAAAGATCTTGGAGAATTGAGTTTTTCCCTTGGCCTTGAAGTTGATTGTTGTGAGGGAGCATTGCTTCTAAGTCAACGTAAATATATCTGTAAGTTGTTGGAACGTGCGAATATGGGTGATGCTAGACTTGCTCCAACACTGATGTTGTCATCTCTGAAGTTGTCTCGTGATGGTGGTCGACCACTTGATAATCCACAGTTATATCGTAGCGTGATGGGCGGCTTGTTATATCTTGGTCACACTCGACATCTCTTTTAGTGTTAGTTGTGTTGCTCAATATATGCATCAACTTTGTGAGATGCAATGGTTGACAATCAAACGCATTTTGTGTTATTTGAGTGGTGGTACATTAAAGTATGTGTTATTATTTCGTATTTTTGGGTATGATCTTATGTTACATGTGTTTTCATATACAGCTTGGGCAAGTAATTCCGATGATCGGAGGTCAGTATTGGGTTATTGTATGTATATTGGTGATAATCTAGTTTCTTTGTGTTTGAAGAAACAAAAGTTTGTTTCTCGCTCTACGACAGAGGCTGAGTATAGAGGCATAGCGGATGTGGTGTTTGAACTCATGTGGCTGCAACGGTTTCTTGGTCATATGGTTATTGTGTGTACTGCAGCTCCAATAACATAATATATTATTAATATTATAATTATCTAATATACTAATTATAAAAATGAATTCCAATTCTAATAAAAATAATGAAAAATAATTATAAAAATAGTTATATATTTATTATTTATCTATATATTTGTTGGGTTGCTGTTAAAGAAGTAATACATGTGTAACAAGTAGGCAATTATTCTGTTAGTTTGGTTAGCTAGGTTGTTAGTCAGTTAATGAAAGTTGATGAGCTTTGCCTTTCCTTATAAATATGATGTATATGCTGATATGAATCAAATAAATTCTTTCCTGTGTATAATTACTGTTTGCATTAGGTTCTTAATATGGTATCTTTCGCTGAGTATTCTGGGGATCGTTTATAAACTTTCGCTGCTGCTTGATCTTAGTATTGGTTATGGAGTCATCCAAGAGCTTCGCACACAAGAAAGTAAATGTTGTTTTCGATGAAATGAACTTTCTGCTGTGGAAGCAGTAGATTTTGCTCACTGTTAGAAGCCACCATCTTGAACGGTTATTGATTGGTGTCTTGAAGCTGCCACCGGAGACGGTTCTTGATGACAACGGCGAGATGACTGTCAATGTTGCCTTTGAATAATTTGTGGCACAGGACAATGCGCTATCGTCGTGGCTTCTTTCCACCATTAGCCCTCATCTCCTACCACAGTTTGTAAGAGTATATTCGATTGCCGTAGTATGGAGCACGGTGCAACAACTATTTGCTAGTAGATCTACTACTGTAGCAATTGGATTCTACTGTAAGTTGCAGTCGCTTAAGAAAGGAAACGATAGTATGAGGGTTTACCTTATGTGAGTTAAGAAAATATGTGATGCACTCGCTTTTTGTGGAAGTGCAGTATCACATGTTGGTCATATGGCCAGTGTCTTGAAAGGACTGCCCAGGGAGTATCAACCGTTTATGGCGGTTATTACAATGATGAAAGAAACTCTCTCTTTGGATAATCTCTATACGGTGCTACTAAATGTTGAAGCTTAACTAGCCGGTTTTGAAGAGTCATTGGACTTATTGCCTATGAGTGCCAATGTTGCTCAGCATTAGGTGAAGTTTTCTGATGATAGTCATCGCGATTCCATATCTTCACGCCCATCCTTAGGGAATCGGTCTGCTGGTCGTGGTCAAGGAAGAACCAGAGTAAAATGTCAATTGTGTGGTAAGCTTGGTCACCTGGTTGACCATTTTTGGCATCGGTTTGATAAAGACTTCATGTGTGTTCCATCTGAGTCTCAATCTCACAAAGGTCAGCCTATTAATGTCCATTATTCAGTTACTGAAACACCTAGTTCGAGGTGTAAGTGTTGCAAAAGTCAGTCTCAAACAGCAGCAGGTACATCACAAGTCAATATGATTTCTAAGTCAGTTGACCGTTGGGAAGTGGATTCGGTTGCAACGCATAATGTTACCCATGATGTTAATAACATTTCAAACCTTGCTGAATTTAGAGGCCCATGTAAACCTATTGTGGCAAATAGAGTTTCCCTTGATATTACCAATATCAGTAAGGAATTTTAGCGGGTGATTGCAAGCTCCTATTCGTGCTTCAAGGCTACTTTTTTATTAGTTTATGGCCAGCATGTCCCGAGGCTGATTTTAATATGGTTAATTCAAATGCTTCGCTCTGCCAGAGGAACGTTAAAGCTTATGTATTGGAGACATCTTGTATGGGGTTAGTGGAATGTGAGGTGGAAGGGAGAGATGCTGCCAAATAAAATATCCAAGATGCACCTGATTTTAAATTGTATTGGTCTTAATTTCCAGCTTGTGAATGCTAGTGGTGGTCTTCAGGTGCTTAATGGTGTAGTGGATGAGAACCATACTGCAAATACTCGTTCGGTGGAAATAGGGCAATACCAACAGACAATCCAGGCTGTTCCCATTTCTCTAAAAAACTTTTGTCTCTCAAAAGCCATTCCGCTTTGGTGCCTTTCCGCAGGAGGTTATGTGGGCTAGTTGTTTTGCAGCTCTTTCTTATGTGTTCTTCTCGGCTGGTTTCTGTTTCTGTGTGTAGCTGTTTTCATAACATCGTGTTAGATGTTTCTTTGTAGTCTCCTGTATCTCAGGCAGTATTGTATCTCAGAAGCTCGTTTCTGGCTTTCTATTCTTTCCACCTCATGGATCACTCTTTTTCCTCCAATAGGTTTAGGAAGGTTTTTTAATGAGGTCCATGGGGTGGTGTACCTTGTATCATTTTCAATACAAAGTACCCATCTTTCAAAAAAAAGTTATGGATTCTTCAAGAACTTTGCTTTTGAATGATTTATTGCATGTGTCCTATATAACAAAAAATTTACTTTCGGTCTCCAAGTTTGCTAGGGACAATGCAATTTACTTTGAGTTTCATGCTGGAAAATGTTACGTTCGAGATTAATCAACTAGAGATATTCTCCTGTGAGGTGAAGAAAAGGATGGCCTGTATACCTTTGCCTTTGGTCGTGCACACAGAGAAAAACCTGGTGCTATTGTTCATGTTGTGGCTGCAGATGTTTCTCAAGTTCATTATGAACTTTGGCATCATCGGTTAGGGCATCCAACTTAGTATGCTTTAGATAGAGTAGCTAAGGAAATCAATGTAAAGATTGGCTCTGAGATTAATAAAACATGTGTGGCTTGTCTTATGGGCAAGAGTCACAAGCTTCATTTTTCTTCATCTAAAATGCAATATAAAGTTCCTTTTCAGCTTATTTTCTCAGACTTATGGGGACCTCCACACGTTACATCTAATGGATTTCGATACTACATTTCGTTTGTAGATCATGTACTTGGTTTACTTGGGTTTACTTCCTAAAAGAAAAGGCTCAAGCCCTATTAGTATTTCAGTTATTTCATAAGCTTGCCTTAAATCAGTTTGGCGTATCGATAAAGGCAGTTCAAATGATTGGGGATGAGAGTATCATATATTTTCTATGTTGCTAGCCAAAGAAGGCATAGTGCATCGATTATCCTGTCCCCATACATCAGAGCAAAATGGAGTTGTCGAGTGTAAACATCGCCATATATTTGAGATCTGACTGGTTTTATTAGCTCAAGCATATTTACCTATTCAATATTGGTCGTATGCTATGGTAGCAGCTGTTCATCTCATTAATCGCTTACCAAATAAGGTGCTTGAAGGGTTATCACTTTTTGAAAAACTGTTCAGCAAGAAACACGAGTATTCTACACTGAAAGTATTTGGGTGTTAATGCTTTCCTCACCTAAGACCGTTCCAAAACCATAAATTGTCATTTCGTTCACAACCCTGCACATACTTGGGTTTCATTCCTCAGCATATAGGTTACCAGTGTCTTGCGAGTAATGAAAGGGTTTATATATCACGTCATGTGGTATTTAATGAAATGGTCTTTCCCTTTGCAGGTAAACAGGTAGACAGTTCACAACACAAACCTATTGGCTTTCAGCCACAAGATATTTCAAATGTTAATAGGTGGCACAGAGTGGTTGCTCCAGCTAATGTTGAGGAGGGTGCGCCTGAAGAAGTGGTTAATACTCTTGCAGGTCAAGTTCAACAAAAAATGTTACCCGAAGTTGCTGCTGAGATTACACTTCCCCTAGAAACAGTCGATGGGGTTATACCTACCTTAGATACAACCACGACTTCCAACTCAGATACATGTTTTAATGCAGCTGGCACAAATGAACATGCTAGCACAGGAGTAGATGCTTCTGATGATGTTTCAAATAATTCTGGAAATGTTACTATAAGCTTAGAGTAACAAAACTGTCACCCCATGCTGACACGCAGCAAGTGCGAGATATTCAAACCCAAGTCGTACATCAGTTACTTTGAGAATGAAATACATGCCTCAGTTCATGAGGCACTACAGTCTGCCAACTGGAGAGAGGTAGTTCAAGCCGAGATTGAGGCGTTACAAAGAAATAACACTTGGTCATTAGTGAAACTTCCAACAAGATGCATACATGTAGGCTACAAATGGTTGTTCAAGCTAAAACGAAACCCGAATGACACTATTCATTGATATAAAGCTAGATTGGTTGCAAAGGTATTCTCACAGGTGCCAGGATATGACTTCACTGACACTTTTAGTCCAGTTGTAAAGTTTTCCACCTTCAACGTTGTGTTAGCTTTAACTGTGACAAATGGATGGGAATTGAGACATGTGGATATTAACAATGCATTTCTCAATGGGGACTTAGGTGAAGATGTTTTTATGCAACAACCACCAGGGTTTGAGCAAGTGGCCGAGGATGGAACTCCTCTTGTTTACAAATTACACATGGTTCTCTATGGCCTATGACAAGCTCCTAGAAATTGACATACCAAGCTTAGAGACAATCTTGTGGAAATGGGATTTACCACATCTTGACCAGTTTCTTTCTTGTTTATCAGTAGGGGACATGGTAGTCACACTTATGTATTAGTGTATGTTGATGATATTGTCATTATCGAGCACTTATCTAGCAGAATTCAAGAGGTGGTGAAGTTACTTAGAAAAATGTTTTCACTTAAGGAATTGGGTTTGCTTAGTTACTTCTTGGGAATAAAAGTACATCGATCACAAGGAAATATTGTGCTATTCCAAAAAAAGTTCATATTGGAGTTGTTAGAGAAGTATGAAATGAAAGGTGCAACTAGATGTGGAACACCAATGGTTTTAGCTTCCAAATTGTCAGCAAATGAAGGGGAATTGTTGTTTGATGCTACAGAATATCATAGCATAGTTGGTTCTTTATTGTATGTGTGTCATACACGTCTTGATTTAGCTTATAGTGTTAGGAAAGTGGCACAATTCATGCATGCACCACGTGAAACACATATGATTGTAGTAAAAAGGATATTGAGGTACTTGGCGGGATCCGTTGATTATGGGTTGTTGTTTCAACCAGGAGATGACTGCTAGTGGTTTCAGCGTTTGCTGATGCAGACTGGGCAACAAATATTAATGATCGACGATCCGTGTCTGGGTATGGAGTCTTTGTAAGTGTCTTCTTTCTTGGAGTTCCAAGAAGCATAAAACAATATCAAGGTAAACGATGGAAGTTGAGTACAAGTGTGTAGCAGATACTGCAGCTGAGGTAACCTGGGTAGGTGCTATATTTACTAATCTCGGGTTACAGCAACGTCAGGAACCAGTGATCTGGTGTGACAACACAAGGGTTATTTTGATGAGTGTGAACCCTGTTTATCACTCTCAATCTAAGCATATCGATATGGATGTGCTTTTTGTTCGAGAGAAAGTTACTGCTGGACAGATGTTAGTAAACTACATACCGGCTGCACACCAAATTGCATATGGATTCACCAAGGTGTTGTCTAAAACGACGTTTAAGGAGTTTCGTAAAAATGTGTGTGTGGTGTCTACGGTCTAAGTAAAAACAAGATAATGAAGAGTAGGGGAATGTTAAAGAAGTAATACATGTGTAACAAGTAGGCAGTTATTCTGTTAGTTTGGTTAGCTAGGTTGTTAGTCAGTTAATGAAAGTTGATGAGCTTAGCATTTCCTTATAAATATGATGTACATGTTGATATGAATCAAATACATTCTTTCATGTGTATAATTACTGTTTGTAGTAGGTTCTTAATAATATTAAATATCTTTTTTATATCTTAATTATATTTTTTTTGCTATTCTATTTTATTATATTAATTTATAATATTATATGTTATATTTATTCTAATTGTTTAAATGCAACCTAATGAATAAGAGCAGAAAAAATAACCACGCAATAAACAAGATTAGATCACCAAAATCAAAGAGGAAACCAACCAACTTTGAATCAGAATGATCGACGCATTCAATAAATACGACAATATCTGACCTTATACAAGAAAACACAACCCTTCACTCCCCTGAAGCAAACAACAATAATAGGAAATTCGTTTCATTTAGGCCTATCTTTCTGAAATAAACCTCCTTGGAATTCATCTATAAAATTTACACGATTAGAAATTGCCCGAGAATACTTGTCATTCAAATGATTTCATCAGCAACGAACACCTTCTCCAAAAGCTCATTTTCGCAAGCTACGTAGCATTCGGTCTATTTCTTCTTAGCGTCCTAAGAAATAAATACCCTTAAACAATTACACAAGCATGTATAAACCTTACATAACATCTGCCTAGAGTAACCTACAAATTTCACACCAAGGCTCTTCTCTAATTCAATGATTTCCCTTACTTCCTTAATTTGCATTTTCTAATGGGATTGTAAATCCGAATCGGATAAAGACCTACCTGATAATTCCAGAGAAGCGATCTTCTGTGACTAAGCTTAGAGGCTCGGAGTGAGTTTCCGATAGCCCCACTTCCACCACTTTAACATTATATATTATACTTCCAACTTCAATCTTCCACCATTTCATCTATTCTCTTTGAATAACTTGTTATTAGAACAGTCATCTTCTCGTCATCTATGAAACAGTTAGCATTTTCTCCTAGAGCTTCAAATTAGTTACCCTAGAGTTCTGCCATCCTCTTAAAGGTAACATGATTCCACCAAGACAAATGTACTCCAGCCACCTCTAAACACGTTGCCCTTTCCACTTGCTTTTATCTTTTCGACCATAATCTAACCTCACTAAATATCTCCTTCATATACGACCAGTTCAAGTCCTCCAGTAACAAGAACTGTTCGTCATCCTCGACTGAAATAAGAAATGTTTTTCCTCATAATATTTTATTTTGATTTCACCAAGACCCCAATCATAAAGTCTCATATGAATGCTCCTGACGCTGCACACTGATGACATCTCCCCTACCAAAGACCTTTTTGTAAAGTAAAAAGGGTGGGCACCGCTGGATGAGTTTTCAACAGATGTGGTCAAATGGTTGTCAAAGTTTGGCATCACACTTTGAAAAATGGTTTTCAAAGTTTGGTTAATGTCTGTTGAAAATAAAAATAGAGATATTACATTTTTAGTCCCTGCATACTTTAGGGTATTTACAAGATTAGTCCTTAAGTTTTAACTATAAATACCCTAGCCTATTTAACTTCAAAATTATCCCAAATTATTTCTTTCTCCTAATACTAAAGAGATTTCTTGTGAGTAGTGAGTGTTTTGTAAACACCTGTAAATTTTCTCTCTTAGTAAAAGATCTGCAACAGTCCGGAGACGTAGGCATAATTAGCTGAACTCCGTTATCAATTTCGGGTACTATTTTTCCCCTTTTATTTCGCATTCTCACTAATTTGGTTATAGGAAACTTACTCGTAATCGTTTATTTCCCAATAACTGGTAATCAGAGCTTTTGGTTGTGATTTTTGTCAAT
This sequence comes from Hibiscus syriacus, assembly GCF_006381635.1. Classification (NCBI taxonomy): domain Eukaryota; kingdom Viridiplantae; phylum Streptophyta; class Magnoliopsida; order Malvales; family Malvaceae; genus Hibiscus; species Hibiscus syriacus. The sequence continues at coordinate 1,454,415 of NW_024062816.1, read as the reverse complement.
TTTTGGGTTACTATTTATTACTATTTGCATGAATAGTGAATTTTGTGAATAGTAAAATTTTGTCGGCGATACAAATTTATCGACGGAGGTGTTCTAATACATGGTGGTTCATAGAAATTATCAGAAACGATCCAGACGAAGCCAAATTAGAGTGGGAGCGATGGCTACAGAAGAAGGGAAGGTGAAAATTGAGAAGTTCGATGGTGTAGACTTTGGCTTTTGGAAGATGCAGATTGAAGATTTTTTGTACCAGAAAAATCTATATCAACCTCTCTCAGGAAAGCAACCAGAGGGCATGAAGAATGAAGACTGGGCTCTTCTTGACAGACAAGCCCTCAGAGTTATCTGACTGACGTTATCCCGTAATGTTGCTTTCAACATAGCAAAGGAAAAGACCATGGTGAGTCTTATGGCGGCTCTCTCCAGTATGTATGAGAAGCCATCGGCCTCAAACAAAGTTCACTTGATGAGGAAATTATTCAATTTGCGGATGACGGAAGGGGCATCAGTAGCTCAACACCTAAATGAACTCAACGCAATCACAACCCAGTAGAGTTCCATGGAAATTGAATTCGATGATGAAGTTCAAACTTTAATTCTCTTATAATCTCTACCAGACAGTTGGAATATTACTGTTACATCAGTCAGCAGCTCGTCGGGAAATAACAAATTAAAATCCGACGGTGTTCGGGATCTGGTATTGAGTGAAGAAATTCGACGGAGAGAATCAGGTGAAGCATCAACCTCCTCAGCCTTGTACACGGAGCCTAGAGGGAGAAATTCATAAAGAAATTCAAATCGTGGCAGATCGAAATCTAGAAGGGGAAAATCAAGATTGAGAAAGAAAAATTTTACCTGTTACAATTATGGCAAGAATGGTCACTTTAAAAGAGATTGTCGAGCACTAAAGAAAGATACCGGCGCACAGGACTCTGCCAACATGACAGAGGAGACAGGTGATGCCATGATTCTATGCGTCAATAGTCTGATTGAATCATGGATCTTGGATTCAGAGGCATCTTTCCACTCCATCCCATGCCAAGAAATCATGGAGAACTATGTCAGTGGTGATTTTGGGAAGGTTCATCTAGCTGATGATGAAACCTTGAAGAACGTCGGAAAAGGAGACATCCAATTAAAGTTGCCAAACTAGACCACCTGGAAGCTAACAGGAGTGAGACATATTCCCGACCTCAAAAGAAAATTGATTTCTGTAGGACAGCTTGATGGATAAGGATATTGTACAACCTTTTCATGATGTGAATGGAAGATTACCAAAGGAGCACTCGTCATTACTCGTGGTAAGAAGACTGGTACTCTCTATATAACCTCAAATTTGGAGAATATCATTGCAACAATAGATGCTGATGGAAAATCAAACCTATGGCACCAAAGGCTTGGCCATATGAGCGAGAAAGGGATGAAGACACTTTTGTCAAAAGGGAAGCTGTTGGATCTAAAGAATGTAGATGTCGGACTATGTGAGGATTGCATCTTTGGCAAACAAAAGAAAATCAGTTTTGCAAAGATCGGCAAGACACCCAAGACAGAAAAGTTAAAGTTGGTTCATACTGATGTATGGGGACCATCTCCAGTTCCCTATCTTGCAAGCTCACTATATTATGTCACCTTCATCGATGATTCTACAAGGAAGGTGTGAGTTTATTTTCTGAAGAATAAATCAGAAATCTTTGATACCTTCAGAAAATGGAAGGCCATGGTGGAAAATGAGACTGGTTTGAAAGTCAAGCGGTTGAGGCCTGATAATGGAGGAGAATATAGAAATAGAAGATTCAGAGAATTTTGCGCAAATAATTGGATCAAGATAGAGACAACAGTTCCCATGACACCGCAGCAGAATGACGTAGCAGAGCGCATGAACAGAACTCTGAATGAACGTGCCAGAAGCATGAGGATACATGCCAGATTGCCCAAATTGCTATGGGCTGAAGCAATCAACACTGCAGCTTACCTGATCAACCATGGGCCCTCAGTTCCCTTGGATGGTGGAATACCAGAGGAAGCTTGGAGAAATAAAGAAATAAACCTTTCACACTTAAGAGTGCTTGGTTGTATTTCTTATGTACACATAAATTCTACTGAAAGAAGTAAACTTGATGCTAAGTCCAACAAATGCGTCTTTGTTGGTTATGGTGGTGATGCGTTCGGTTACTGGTTTTGGGACTATGAAAATCGGAAGATCATCAGAAGCAGAGATGTCATTTTCAATGAAAATGTGATGTACAAAGACAGGTCAACCATAGAATCAAGTAGCTCCAATACCGAAGCTGAAACAAAGGAATTTGCTGAGTTTGAGGAGATTTCTAGAAATGATATCCAGATCAGTCCTGAAGCAGTTCAAGAAGAACCAGACACACCAGAACTGAGACGCTTCTCTAGAATTTCTAAACCAACCCAGCGGTATTCACCTTCTTTGCACTACTTGTTACTGACTGACAATGGTGAACCAGAGTGCTATGATGAAGCAATGCAGGTGGAGGATTCAGTCAAGTGGGAGTCTTCCATGAAAGATGAGATGGACTCGCTTATGTCAAATTAGACGTGGGAATTAGCTGAATTACCACCATGCAAGAAAGCACTCCATAACAAGTAGATTTACAGGATCAAAGAAGAGCACGATGTGAGAAAATGCTACAAAGCAAGATTGGTTTTCAAAGGCTTTTAGCAAAAAGAAGGTATTAACTATAATGAAATTTTCTCTCCAGTCGTGAAATTGTTTACAATCAGAATGGTGTTGAAAATTGTAGCTGTAGAGAATTTACATCTTGAGCAGTTAGATGTAAAGATAGCTTTCATTCATGGAGATTTGGAGGAAGAAATCTATATGAGGCAGCCAGAAGGCTTCATAGAGGCAGGCAAGAAAAACCTGGTATGTAAGTTAAAGAAGAGCTTGTATGGTTTAAAACAAGCTCCTAGACAGTGGTACAAGAAGTTTGATAGCCTCATGAGTAGCAGTGGTTTTACCAGATGTCAAGCAGATAATTGTTTCTACATCAAGAAGTTCGATAACAACTTTATTATTTTATTGTTGTACGTTGATGACATGCTCGTTGCAGGCTCAGACATGCAAGAGATTAAAAACTTGAAGCAAAAATTGTCGAAGCAGTTTACAATGAAAGATCTGGGCGCTGTAAAGTAGATTCTTGGGATGAGGATTAAGAGAGACACAAAGTCGGGGACTTTGATGTTATCACAGGCTGAGTACATCAACAAAGTACTCTCCAAGTTCAACATGCAAGATGTTAAACTAGTAAGTATACCTTTAGGTGTTCATTTTAGACTCTTCAAAGAACAATCACCAAAGACGGAGGAAGAATGTGCACACATGGTGAAGGTGTCGTATGCCTCAGCAATTGGAAGTCTGATGTATGCCATGGTTTGTACCAGACCATATATTACTCATGTAGTGTGAGTTGTTAGCAGGTACATGAATAATCAGGGCAAGGTACACTGGGAAGCAGTCAAATGGATCCTCATATATCTGCGAGGTACTATAAACAAAGCACTTTGTTTCAAAGGTGGAGATACGATACTGACAGGCTATGTAGATGCTGACTTAGCCGAAAATATTGACATCAGAAGAAGCACTACAGAGTATGTCTATACTCTAGGAGGTACTGCAGTAAGTTGGGTTTCTCAACTACAGAAGATAGTTTCTCTCTCCACAACTGAAGCAGAATATGTCGCTATTACGGAAGCCAGCAAGGAGATGGTTTGGCTTCAAAGTTTCTTGGAAAAGTTAGGCAAGAAATAAGAAAACAATGTCTTGTATTACGACAGTCAAAGTGACATCCATCTAGCAAAGAATTCGTCTTTTCATTCTATGACGAAGCACATACAATTGAGATATCATTTTATCCAGTCTCTTCTGGAAGATGGGATTTTGAAACTTGAAAAGATTAGTGGAGCTCAAAATCCAGAAGACATGTTGACAAAGAAGGTGACTACGGACAAACTGAAGTTGTGTTCAACTTCAATTGACATGCTAGAGTAATGAGACCAAAAATACTGCTGCATTGATCGAGGTGTGAAGACACATTCAAATCAGTCTTCAAGTGGGAGATTATAAAGTAAAAAGGGTAGGCACCGCCATATGAGTTTTCAACAAAGGAGGTCGAATGGTTTTCAAAGTTTGGCACCACACTTTGAAAAATGGTTTTCAGAGTTTGGTTAATGTTTTTTGAAAATAAAAATTGAAAAATTACATTTTTAGTCCATGCATACTTTAGGGTATTTACAAGATTAATCCTTAAGCTTCAACTATAAATACCCTAGCACATTTAGCTTCAAAATCATCCTAAATCATTTATTTCTCCCAATACTAGAGAGCTTTCTTGTGAGTAGTGAGTGTTTTGTAAACACCTGTAAATTTTCTCTCTTAGTAAAATATCTGCAGCAGTCCGGAGACGTAGGCATAATTGGCTGAACTCCGTTATCAATTTTGGGTATTATTTTTCCACTTTTATTTCACATTCTCACTAATCTGGTTATAGGGAAATTACTCGTAATCGTTTATTTCCCAACACTTTTGAACCTCCAAAGTTCTTCTGGTACAACATGACAAGTAATTCTTTTTTTTTTCTCAGTTTCTGGAGCTACCCTCTCCCATCTCTCTCCATTCAATCTTTTGATTGCACCTAGCACTTCGAACTTTTTTAAAAATCTTAAAAACCAAACATTTTTCCACTTCTACTTCGTTTACTCGGTATAAATGCATCCAGCACTCCGTCATGTTTCCCAAATGCAAACCACAAACCCTTCCAATATAGAGACTCTGGATGTTGAATGGTCTATATAATCAAATTGAACACATGAAGCTTTTTTTCTATTTCTATTATGTTCGTCTCTCAAGTTTCCACCAAAGTTCTCTTGTGATTCCTATGCATATTACGTACAAATACGTGAACATAGATTACCATAACAGCAACCAAGGCGTTAAAGTCACAATACTATTTGATTTTCACCTTGAAATGTTGTTCTTAATGTACAACAACTGATGTCGCTCATGTTTTTGTCCTAATGTTTTCAGGTTGTGATTGTTTTGTTGTTCTTCCCTTGCTCGCAAGTAATTGTAATTTATAAATATCCTTCAACTTTTTTATATCAATTATTTTTCCTTCAATTTATAAATATTTGTAAGTTACAAAATAAATTGAAAGAAAAAATAAGAATGTGTAAAGATTTAGAGTAAAATTAATTAAGACTCGCATTTTATATATATTATAACAAGATATATTTATTAAAATAATAATAATAATAATATATAATTATTCTAATAGTGAATACATCGAGCGATCTTAGTCGTTAAGGGAATTTTTAGATGAAGCAGTTGCGTCTGCAAAGGGTTTGTGCGTTGTTAATGATAGAGAAAAATAATTAAAAAGATGTTATATACTCTTTCTAATATTATGCCTAAAAGGTCTATGCTTAATAAAAATTACGAACATATACTTATAATCATCTCACTAGAAAAATAGGGTAAACTACGCATTTAATATTTAAACTATCAAGTTTGGTCCATTTTAATATTTAAACTTTCATTTTTTTTTTTAAAATCATGTCTAATGTTTAGTTTTTGTTTCATTTTAGAACCTACTGTTAAAAATTTAAAGCGTTTAGTACCTATACTATCAATTTTATCCGTTTTAGTACCTAAACTTTTAATTTTTTCAAAACTTAACGTTAAACTTTGAACAAGTGTATTAAAATGAAACAAAAACTAAATTTTAGATATGTTTAAAAAAAATGAAAGTTTAGGTACTAGAACGGATCAAAAATGATAATTTAGATACTAAACGTGTAATTTACCCCCAAACAAACATATTGCCAAAAAGACGGTGTGTATTGCAAACCCAACGGGCAAGACAAATTCAAATCATGGTTTTAAGAACCGAACCGATTAGCGAACCGGCCATGCTACCGGTTCACTGGTTCAACCGGTCGAACTGGTCCGACCGGTCGGAAGAACCGGACGACGTCATAATTATTTAAAAAATTAAATAAAAATACCAAAAATATTTAATAAAAAATAATTTTTTATATCACAATTCATATTCAAAGCAAGTCATAACATATATAAGTTAAAAATCATAAAATCAAGTGAAACAAAATTATTCAAATTAACTACAACATAATATTCAAGGTAAAACATATTAAATAATAAATATAATTATATAACTATAATTAAAAAATAAATTTGGCGGTAAAAAAATCATAACAAAATGATATTGTTTGGTTTAAGTTTTTTTTTTAAAAACAATCCCACAAGGCTAAGAAACATAGAAGATCATCTCAACTAACTTCTATAAATAATAGAGATAATTTAGCATTCAAAATCATGGAGCCTTTTGGTAAGCATTGAGTGAACTATTCTTTCACTTCAATAAAGCTCGAATTTTAGGCTTCAATCGAGATTCTAATTTTTTTTTGAGTTCAAGCCTTTTCGAGTTCAAGTTTCAATATTATATTTCGAGTTCGAGTTAAACTTCATAATTTTTAGCTTATGAGTTTGAATCGAGTTGAGCTTACTTTTAAATTTTTCAAGTTCGAGTTGAGCTCAGCAATACTCGAGTTCGACTTGACTCGTTTAACAAACGACGTCGTTTGGTTTAATTTAAAAAAAAAAACAAAATTGGCTATTTTTTTCAATTTTTCTCGGTTTTTTTTTGTTTTCAGCCGGTCCGGTTTGAACGGTTCAACGGTTCTGCCGATTCACTAGTAACGGTTCAATCGGTCTAGATTGAACCGGACTAGACAACGATTTCCGATTGAATCGGACTAGACAACGATTCATGATTGAATCGGACTAAACAACGGTTCTCGATTAAACCGGTCAGTCCGGTCCAGTTTTCAAAACAATAATTCAAATTGAAAAATAAAAAAAGGCTGAACCTCTCTCGCATTTCCCAAAGATCAGATATTTTAAAATTCAAAATCCCCAAATCTAAACAAATTTGTTTCGTGCCTTTCAACTGCTCCAATCCACTTTCTTCATTTTCTCTAACATTTCTCAGCCAATTATCTTTCTTATTCCCAGAATTTTCTGTTTGAATGGAAACCCAAGGCGTTAATTTAGGTTCTCCCTCGAAACAAGCCACCGTTTCCAAGGTCAGGGTGGTGGTTAGGGTCCGTCCGTTTCTACCTCAAGAAATTACTGCAAGAAACGGAGACTCAATGTCCTGCGCTTTCCTTCTTGACCATCAAGATAATGATTCTTCTGATGAAGTTTCTGTTCACCTTAAATATCCTAATACCAGGTGAGATTCTTTTCTTTTATGGGTGGGGTAGTTTGATGTTTGATCAAAGAAGATACATTGGTTTTTGATTATGTGTTTTTCTTTTTTTGGAATTGTAGCCGAAGTGAATGCTATAGATTGGACTCTTTCTTTTCCCAAGAAGATGATAATGTCAGAAGGATATTCTACAGAGAAGTGAACTCTTTGATTCCCGGAATCTTCCATGGCTTTAACGCCACCGTTTTTGCTTATGGGGCTACTGGTAGTGGAAAGACGTACACCATGCAGGTACAGTGAAGAAAACAACCTTTTATTTCTTTAATTTATAACAGCTTCAGGTGTTTTGATACAAGACCTGAATGTTTTTTACACAAAGTTGTGTTTAGGGTTCATTTCAGCTTCCGTTGTTTCTTCTAGTAACATGTTTGGTGTTGTAAATTCAGGGAACAGAAGAACATCCTGGTCCAATGCCTTTGGCCATGTCCACAATCTTGTCCATATGCCAAACCACAGGGTGCATAGCAGAGATTTCATACTATGAGGTCTACAATGATAGGTGTTATGATCTTTTAGAACTGAAATCAGAAGAAATTTCGATTTTAGATGACAAAGACGGGCGGGCTCATCTACGGGGTCTGTCCCGGGTGCCTATTAATTCCATTTCTGAATTTCATCAAGTCTTCTCCTGTGGAATTCAGAGAAGGAAAGTTGCACATACGGGCATCAATGATGTTTCTAGTAGAAGCCATGGTGTCCTTGTGATTGCTGTTTCCAGTCCTTGTGATGAAGGTTCTGGGCCTGTTTTGATGGGGAAGCTCAACCTCATAGACTTAGCAGGTTGTTAAATTTTGGAGACTTTGAATTGTTTGTTGCATAGGAAGTTCGAATTACTAATTCAGTTTAAATTTTATCAGGTAATGAGGATAATAGGAGGACCTGCAATGAAGGCATTCGTCTACAAGAGAGCGCTAAGATCAACCAGTCCTTGTTTGCTTTGTCGAATGTGATATATGCATTGAACAACAAGCTGCCCCGAATACCCTATCGAGAAAGCAAATTGACTCGAATACTGCAGGACTCTCTCGGTGGAACTAGCCACGCCTTGATGGTTGCTTGCCTGGTATATTTCTCAGTTTGTACATTTTGACATAAGTTTTATTCATAAATTTCTAATATTTTGATCAATATTCTCCTTGTTTCATGAACAGAATCCTGGAGAGTACCAAGAATCCTGGAGATAAACATGTAAAAAATAAATAGATAAATAGTAAAAAAAGAATGAAAAAAAACTAAAAAATATAAATATATATATAGAACGATACTTTTAAAAAAATAATAATTATGATAAAAAATAAATATATATAAAAATATATTTGAAAAAAATATAATAATAATTAATAAAAGGGGTTAAATTAGAAGAAAATCAAAATTAAGGGGCCAATTTAAAAAGAATTCGGGTGAAAATTAAATTAAAGGTCAAAATAAAATCCTTAAAAATTGAGGGGACAAAACTGCAATTTCCCCCTTTTTGGTTTAAAAACACGGGGATCTTATAGATCCACGAGTCGGGTCGCGGGTCGATATAAAGGCCAACCTTTAGCCTAAAACATTTCATTTCTTCACTTTTTAAAACGAAGCCCCCTCTCCCATTCTTCATTCTCTCGGTGACATGAATACCACCGTAGATTTCCATATTCCAGCAACCCCGCCGCCTTGCGTGATCGGCAGTGGAAAAATTTTCTTTTTTTTTATTTTCGAACACCTTTCCTTCTCCATTGCTTAAAAATAAAAATGATTTTGGTTTTTTTCTTTTGGGTTTTTTTGAAACACAAACACGAAGAAAAAAGAAATTACATGTAAGCCTTGAAATCGAAATGAAAAGGTGAGATTTTTACCCTCTTTTACTTCTTCGAAACATTGCAAGTGCTTTGGAGTTACCTTTGTAATTTTTTGAGCGATTTCGTGAGTAATCGTATGCATTTCGTATGAAATTTCAGTGTGTACAATGGGGTATTGATTACATCATTTTATAGTTAAAAAATTACTATTTTTAGTGTACATAGAATCTTAATGAGGATTTTGTTGGTGTGTTAGTGGTTGTTGAACCGAGGGAAATGGCAGGCGGAAGATGCGGCACGGAGAAGTCTTCAGGGTGAGGTGCGATTGGAAGCAAAATGGGCTAGGGTTTCGTTTTGAAACCCTAACCTGTCCTGGTCCGGATCGATTCGGTTCGCGCGAGCTGATCCAGCCGATGCGGGTCAGGCTCACTATTTCTGGGTGCTGATGGGCTCGTTGGGTTTAGGGTTGTTTTACACTGGGTCCTGTAACATGTAATAAAACCCAAATATATATATATATATATATATATATATATATATTATGATATAGTTTGTAATAAAAAATATATTATATAACATAATATCAATGGACGAAATTCGGTGTCTTCAACTACCCCTCTTTGCTCATTACCGTGTAACGAAAATAGAGCAAAGATTCAAAGACAAATTTTGACCATATCTTTGCTCATATCGAAATTTTGCTCATTATAGTGTAACGAAAATAGAGTTGAAATCTGATGTTAAGACTGATTTTGTCAGTTTGAACTGAAATATGAAATGACTCCCTCGTCGTGAGGTCGAGTTGAATTAGAAACTTCTTAGCACGATATCCTTCATCGTGAAGTTGAAATCGAACTCAAAGCTTTTGGCACGTGGCCTCTGAACCATCTTCTAGCTCAAGATACTTCATCGTTAAGCTGAAACTTGACCTGAAGACTTCAGTGTTGCTGTGTCACAGATGACTCATTCGTCGTGAAGTTGGGTCAATCTTTAGGGTATAATGTCCTTCGTAGTGAAGTTGAAATCGTAGATGGCTCCTTCGTCGTGAAATTGAGCTTTGAATTGGATATCCTTCGTCATGAAGTTGAAATCCAATCTTGTGTAAGTTGCGTTGTTTCGAGTCCAATATCCTTCGTTGTGAAGTTGAAATTGCTCTGAATGAAACTGGAAAGACCCTTCGTTGTGATGTTGAGCTTTGAATTAGAGATCCTTCTTTGTGAAGTTGAATCCAATCTAAGGGTGGATATTGCTGGTGGACACGATATCCTTCGTCGTGAAGTTGAAATCACGGATGGCCCTTTCGTTGTGAAGTTCAATCCAAGATGCTTAAAAGGAATTGACTTAGAGAAAAGATTGTCTTTATTCATAAGTGAAAAGAATAAACAATACATGACAAAATTTTGGAAAATGAATACATAATAAAGTGTGAATTGATGTTTTAGATCTTGATAATGTGAGCGCCTCTGAACTGATAAGTCGTTAGGTGACTTTGAACATAGCCTTTGTCAAGGGATCTTCGAAAATACGACAACGTTCAGGAGAGTGCAACCTTTCTCCGACTCATTAAGTTTGTAGAAGATTTATTCCGGGATATGTCCATTGTCTAGATTTCTTGAATCAATATCCAAATCGCCCTTTCGAGTTTTCAACTTGGGCCCATCATTGGTTTCAAGATGCCCTTTCTGGGTTTTCATCTTGAACCCACCTTATTTTTTCTTTTTCTTTTCTCTTTTCTCTTTTTTCTTTTATTTTTTTTCTCTTTTTTCAATTTAGGGCGTCCTTTCGGGTTTTCACCCTAAATGTTTTTTCTTTTTCTTCTTCAACTTTGGATGCCCTCTTGGGTTTTATCCTAAGCGAAGTATTTCTTGACTGTATCCAAATTGACGGGATTTGGCAGTTCCGGTCCGTCCATTTCAGCCAGGACAAGGGCTCATTCGGAAAAGGTTTTTTTCACGACATAAGGTCCTTCCCAATTTGGCATCCATTTTCCTCTGAAATCTTTCTGAATGGGCTAAATTCTCTTTAACACCAGATCTTTTTCACAGAATATTCTCGGGCGCACCTTGTCATGTACTAAAATCATCCGTTTCTGATATACTTGACCATGATGAATGGCTTTCAGTCTCTTTTCATCTATCATGTTTAGTTGATCATATCGAGATTGCACCCATTCTATATCATCCAGTTTGACTTCTATCAAGACCCGGAGTGACGAAATTTCTACTTCAATGGGAAGCACTGCTTTCATTCCATAAGCTAGTGAAAATGGAGTTGCCCCAGTCGAGGTTCGTACCGAGGTTCGGTAAGCGAACAAAGCCAAAGGTAATTTCTCATGCCAATCCTTGTAGGTCTTGGTCGTTTTCTCCATTATCTTCTTGATGTTTTTATTTGCCGCTTCTACTACTTCATTTATCTTTGGTCTGTAAGCAGTAGAGTTGTGATGCTTTATGTTGAATTGCTCATAAGCATCGTCCATCATTTTGTTGTTCAGGTTTGTAGCATTGTCAGTGATAATTCTTTCAGGTAAACCATACCGACATATGATCTCTTTCTTCAAAAACTTAAAAATAGTAGACTGAGTGATACTGGTATATGACGTAGCCTCTACCCATTTTGTGAAATAATCAATTGCCACAAGGATGAACCGGTGACCATTTAAAGCCTACGGATGGATTTTCCCGATAACGTTCATGCCCCACATAGAAAAAGACCATGGTGATGTCATGGCATGAAGTGGATGAGGTGGAACATTTTTTTTGTCTCCGTAAATTTGACATTTATGACATCTTCTTTCATAATTGATACAATTACTTTCCAGTGTGGACCAAAAATATTCGCATCTCATTATTTGTCTTGACATCATATGTCCATTTGCATGAGTTCCACAAACTCCATCATGTACTTCTTCCACTATCATATTTGCCTCTTTTACATCGACACACCTTAACAGGACTTGATCATGGTTTTTTTTGTACAAGACCTCCCCGTCAAGGACATATCCAGCTGCCATCATTCTAATGATTCTTTTATCAGTTTCGGTGGCTTCCTCTGGATAACTTTGATTTTTAATGTATTGCAGAATGCCATGGTACCAAGGCTAGTGTCTTTCACTTCCTTGATTTGGTAACAATGAGTCGGGTACTCATATGACTTCATGTTAATTGGCATCATTTTAGACTCCCCGCCAGCATTGAATGTGGCTGCCAAGGTAGCTAAAGCATCAACCATTTGATTTTCTTCTATAGGCACGTAGTGGAAGGTGACTTCATCGACTTCTTCGAGCAGATCTAGTATTAGCTTTCAGTATTACACCAGCTTTGCATCCTTGGTTTCTCATTCTCCACGTAGCTGATAGATTACTAGGGTTAAATCTCCGTATACCCGCAAGATCTTTATATTTTGCCCCAGTGCAGCTCGAAATCACAAAACACAAGCTTCATATTCTGTCATGTTGTTGGTGTAATCGAAATTCAATGTGCTAGTGAATTGGTAATGATTCCCTTTTGGGGAGATCAATATAGCCCCGATGCCATGTCCTAATGCATTTGATGCACCATTGAATTGTATTCTCCAAGAATCGTCGGTAGAAGTACTCGCTTCTTCTAAGGATATGACCATCAAGTCTTCATATGGGAAGTCAAAGTTTAGCGGCTCATAATTTTCATCTGTTTTGCTTGCCAAGAAATATGATATGAAACTTCCTTTTATTGTTTTCTGGCTCACATACTCGATGTCAAATTTAGACAATAGCATTTGCTATCGGGCAAACCTTCAAGAGAGAGCAGGTACACCCATCATGTACTTTAGTGGATCTAACTTGAAAATCAGCCAAGTGGTGTGATACATCATGTATTGTCTGATTCTCTTTGTAGCCTAGACTAAAGCACAACAAACCTTTTCGATGGGAGGATATCTGACCTCGCAATCTATGAACTTTTTGCTCAAGTAGTATATGACTCTTTCATTCCTTCCGAACTCGTCATGTTGACCCAAGACGCATCCCATCGAATTCTCGAATATGGATAGATACAAGAATAGAGGCTTTCCTGAGATGGGGGACATCAGAATAGGAGTGAGAGATAAATACTCCTTTACTTTTTTGAATGCAATTTGACAGTTCTCATCCCATGCTCTGAGGTTGTTCTTTCGGAGAAGACAGAAGATTGGGTCACATTTATCGGTTAACTGAGATACATGCTATGTAGTTTAATCTGACCAGAAAACCTCAAACCTCTTTTTGTGTTCGTGATGGAGGTAGATTCTGGATAGCTTTAACTTTATCAGGATCAACCTCAATGCATTTTCTGCTGACTACGAAGCCTAACAGCTTCTTAGATGTTACCCCGAAGGTGCATTTGATAGGGTTTAGTCTTAGTTGAAACTTTCTTAATCTCTGGAAGAGCTTTCTCAGATTCTCAACATGTTGATTCTCGGTTTGTGCCTTGACTATCATGTCTTTGACATAAACCTCAATTTTTTTTGCATTATGTCGTGGAACAGGGTCACCATAGCTCTCTGATATCTGGCCCCGTCATTCTTCAATCCGAAGGGCATCACTTTGTAGCAGAAAGTTCCCCATATTGTGACGAACGTGGTCTTTTCCATGTCTTCAAGATGCATATTGATCTGATTATATCCCGAGAATCCGTCAATGAATGAAAATAAAGCGTTCTCAACTATATTGTCCATCAGAGTGTCTATGTGTGGCAGAGGAAAGTTGTCTTTGGGACTTGCCTTGTTAAGGTCCCAGTAATCGACACATATGCGAACATTCCCATCTTTCTTCGGAACCGACACTATGTTAACCACCCACTCCGGATGCTTGGCCACTTGGAGGAAATTGGTATCAAATTGCTTCTTGACTTCTTCTTTGATTTTAAGAAGCATCTCAGTTCACATTCTTCTCAGCTTTTGTTGCTCCTGTTTGCATTATGGTTTGATAGGTAATTTGTGGACTACCATATCTGTGTCTAACCCCGACATGTCTTGATACGACCATACGAACACATCTCTATATTCCTAAAGTAAGACTATCAAGTTTTGTCTTACTTCAACCGAAAAAGTTGTGCCAATCTTAATCTCATTTCTGTCTTCTTCAGTGCCCAGATTTAAGATTTCAATCTTCTCCTCATGTGGCAATATTTGTTTTTCTTCTCTTTCTACCATTCTCAACAATTTGGTAGGTAAGTTGCATTCCTCTTCATTGTCGCATTCATCAAATTCCCCGAGACAAATGGCCGATTCAAAATCTATCTTTGGATCAGGATCATCAATGCATGCATTATCGTTATCTAGGGACCTGAAGGAAAAGAGAAATATGTATGTGTGATTGGAAAACATCCCACATAGAGCAACCAAAAATTAAGTTTGAAAGATATTAGAATGGAATACTGAAATGAAGAAAATAGAAAATGAATTCAAAAGAAATGAAATAAGAAAACTTGTTTGCCATGGAAAGAGAAAAAATGCATCTTTTATTGAATTTAAACAAGAATGTTCATTCACCTTTACAAAAGATCACATATTACCCCGGGTATAGACAAACAGAGATAGTTAGAATATTACTCTGAAAGACTCTTGTAAACCACAAGTAGTTCTTCCACCAACCAGTGGCTAGGCGCAAACTTAGGTGGAAGAGGGTAGATTCCGGATCTATCCGTATCTTCATCATTTCCTGTGGTCACGGCATTGATGCTTAGATCTTCAAAAGCCGCTTCTAAAGCTGATGAGGTAGTCTCTAACACATAACCACCTGACTTAAACGTATTATAAAGAGGCATGAATATCATGGGCTCCCATTGAAACTCACTTCAAATTAACCTGGCTAGTATTCTTTCCTGGTTTTTCTGGATTTCCTTCCCCTTTTTGTGATGTCTGGGCTGAAAACCAAGCCCAAACTGATCTAATTTTGAGATAGGAATGACTGGATTAATTATTCATTGTAGATGCTTCCCAAACCTTCTTCCGGTCTTGGTACCTCTTCTGAAAGTCTGCCTAATCTCTATTCTGGTACACTTGGATTCTCCAGAAGCAGATGTTTACGCTACTGGAGAATCATCAAAAAAAAGATTCGGTAGGGGTAGTCCTTTGATAATTACCCCAAAAATGAAAGCAACAACAACAACACAATCCAAGGTGGTGATCATAGCACCCCATCCTTTTCAATACAAGGACAATCGACAAGTGTCATGGAAGTACGAATGCCAGGTGAGTACTTCAAAATAATGTGACAGTAAAGTGGGGCAGAGACCACTTGAGCCCTTTAACAAAAATGTGCTAGCTATCAACGAACCCATAAAGGAGGATGAAGCTAAAGAGTTCCTCAAATTCTTGAAACACATCGAGTATAGCATTATAGAATAGATTCACAGCTTGCCGACGCGCACCTCAATGATGGTACTACTATTGAACTCGGAGGTACACCGAGAAGCACTGTTGAAAGTCCTAAATAAGACGTTCGTGCCCCAAAACATACCAGTCATCAAGATGGATCGACTGGTAAATAATATTCAAGCTGATAATCTCATCTGATTCTCAGATTATGAGATTTCATACGGAGGGAGAGGCCGAACAAAGGCATTACACATTACTACCTACTGTAAGGGGTATGCATTACTAAGTGTTTTAATCGATAACGGTTCAGCCCTGAACGTGATGCCTTTAGTCACATTGAAGAGGTTGTCAATGGATACCTCTCATATGAGAACCTGTCATAACGTGGTCTGAGCATTTGATAGGACCAAGAGAGAGGTAATTGGCAAGATTGAGGTGTCGTTAACAATAGAACTAGCCATCTACAACGTTGAGTTCTTAGTGATGGATATCATGTCTTCTTACAACTATCTTTTGGGAAGGCCATGGATTCATCAAGCATGTGCAGTACCATCCACATTGCATCAAAAAGTTAAATTTTGTTATTGATGGAGCCTTAGTGATCATAAATGCTGAAGAAGATATCGTGGCAAGTGTGACTATGGATGCTCCATACATTGAGGTCGATGAGGAAGCGGTTGAATGTTCATTCTGCTCCTTGGATTTGTGAATGTCACATTTGTTGCAGAAGGAAGAAGGATTCCTAAACCCCAGATTACGAGACACTTTACCCTAAAAAAGACTTTACTAAGTAGTCTGTCCACACCGTTTACGTAATTCAAAACCTCTTATTTCACACACTAGTAAAAAAAGAAGATAAAAAAGAAAAGTCTAACGACCAGCAGCATTTAACCACCTCGTACAACCAAAATCCTATTATTGTCCCCTATTTTGTTTTTCACTCAAAGAGCTTTCACTTTGCCCTTCCTTACAAAAATCCAATGGTTTCTTTATCATTCTAATTGGGGGCAGATTCAGACAAAATAATTAAATCCCAACTCAGGTAAAAATGATTGAAGCTTTCCCTTCCTTTTTGAAATTATTGTTGTAAAATACAATTTGAATAACTCAAATTTTTTAGTAATTAATGGATTGATTTTAAGTTTAAGTTGAGTTCATCGATTTTGTATGATATATGTATGTCACATATTAAAAAGTATGATTCAATAACCAGTTGGTATAGTGGGATGAGGCACTGGATCCCTTAAGCAATGTCAGGGTTTCGAATCCTAGCGTTTGAGAATAGAGTAAACTAGGTTGGGAAGGTCGATCTCGCCTTTGCAGTACCCGATCTGGATTAAATCAGTCAATAGATCGGATATCAGTGATTAATTCAAAAAATGAAGAAATATTTATGTATTGTATATAATTATAAAAATTATTTAAATTAGAATTATCAATATTATAATATTACATATATATATATATATATATATATAATTAAATTTAAACAGAAACTCAAAAAATTTAATTTGATCCAACTTATCTCAAATTTTATAAACTCGAATTGACTTGAGAAAATTTTAAATTAATTTTAATTTTATAAAATAAAACTCGTTAAATTAAATAACTCAAAAAAAATTATTGGACTGGCTGAATCAAACACCAAGGACGGAAGGTGTACAGAGGAATGGGTGACGCCGGCATATCCCGCAAAACCCTAATCTCTAGTTTTTACTTCCTTCAATGCTCTGTTTTGAAAATGGACCGGCCGGTTCAATCGGTTTAATCGGGAATTGTTGCCTAATCTGGTTTATTTTAAACCGGTTGAATCACGACTAGTGAATCGGTCAAAATCGTTGAACTGTTCGAACCGGACCGGCTGAAAACCGAAAAAAACCAAAAATTTTTAATAAAAAAAAAATTAAACCAAACGTCGTTTGTTAAACGAGCCAAGTCGAACTCGAGTATTGCTGAGCTCGACTCGAACTTGAAAACTTTAAAAGTAAGCTCAACTCCACTCAAACTCACAAGTTAAAAATTATCAAGTTCAACTCGAACTCGAAATATAATATTGAAACCCTTAAGTAATGTCAGGGTTTCGAATCCTAGCGTTTGAGAATAGAGTAAACTAGGTTGGGAAGGTCGATCTCGCCTTTGCAGTACCCGATCTGAATTAAATCAGTCAATAGATCGGATATCAGTGATTAATTCAAAAAAATGAAGAAATATATATGTATTGTATATAATTATAAAAATTAGAGAAAATCGCCTCAGTGACCAAAAATACCTTATAATATACGATTTTAACCAACTTTTTTTGGATTTGCCAAAATGACCAATAAAATCGCAACGCGATATCAAAATCGCAACGCGATTTAGAAAATCGCAACGTTAAAAAGAAAATCGCAATGGTCAAAAGAAAATCGCAACGCGAGCTTCCAAGTTCGCAACGCGATTTAGAAGAAAATCGCAATGCGATTGATAGAATCGCAATGCGATTTATAGAATCGCAATGCGATTGAGAGAGTCGCAACGCGATTTAGAAGAAAATCGCAATGCGACTAAGAGAATCGCAATGCGACTGAGAGAATAGTTAAAAAAGAATAGTTAAAAAAATTTTGTTTCTTAAGAATTTTCTCTAAAAAGATAGTATCCGCGCGGACGTGTCGAAGACACGTATTACCACGACCACGACCACGACCACGACCACGACCCGACCCGAGACGAGACGGCGGCGGCGGCGCCGCGCGAGAGTCCCCCTTGTCCTCTTTCACTCAACAAGGAAGTGCAAAATACAAGCCTTAAATATAATTCCCAATAGTGTTTCCAACTATGTGGGATTGAGCATTACCAACACTTGTTCCCAATATCATTATTCTTCATAAGTTATCATCCATTACAATATGAATTATCGATAATAAATTAATTCATTTTAATAAGTATTTAAAAGAGAAAATCGCCTCAGTGACCAAAAATGCCTTATAATATACGATTTTAACCAACTTTTTTTGGATTTGCCAAAATGACCAACAAAATCGCAACGCGAAATAAAAATCACAACGCGATCCCCAGAATCGCAAATCAGTTTCCAAAATCGCAACGTGATTCTTGAAAATCGCAATGCGATAGTACAAATTCGCATTGCGATTTTCCAAAATCGCAACGCAAATATGAAAATCGCAACGCGAACACATAAATCGCAACGCGTATCCGTAAATCGCAACGTGTATCCGTAAATCGCAACGCGTATGGGTAAATCGTAATGCGTATCCGTATATCGCAACGCGTATCCGTAAATCGCAACGATAATACATAAAATCGCACGCGTATCCGTAAATCGCAACGCGATATTTAAAGCGCCATTATAATCGCTACGCGTATTTTATTTTCAAATTACAAAAACGAATATTAAGACAAAATCCCGTAATCGCAACTCATAACCTAAAACCTAAAATCACAACTCAGTCCCATCTCCATCTCTCACTCTCTACGGCGAAGAAATCCGTCCCCATCTCCGAAGATTTCCGTCCCCATCTCCGGCGAAATCCCTCACAACCATTCACGGTCAGAAATCCCTCACAATATTCAGAAATGGAAAATCAACCTCCGAGGTTAGTTTTTTTAATTATTTTTATTTTGAAATGTTTTCATTATTGTAGGTTTTTCATATTGAAACTGATGATAAGTTACTGGTCATTTCAATAATAGATTAACCATTTCACTTAGATTTCATTTCGCGTTACGATTCTGTCGTTGCGATTTTCATTTCGCGTTGCTATTCTCTCGTTGCGATTTTCAAGTTAGTATTTGTCTTTGTCTTTGTTCTGTCTTTGGTTGAAGTAATGCAATCCATTCAAGTTTCAATTTGCAGAAGAGTCACAACGAGATAAATGAAAATCGCAACGAGAGAATGACTGTCGCAACGAGAGAAATGAAAATCGCAACGAGAGAATCGCAACGCGAAATGAAAATCGCAACGAGAGAATCGCAACGCGAAACCAAAATCGCATTGCGATTTTCATTTCGCGTTGCGATTTTCATTTCGCGTTGCGATTCTCTCGTTGCGATTTTCATTTCTCTCGTTGAGACAGTCATTCTCTCGTTGCGATTTTCATTTCAACCAAAAGACAAAACAGTGTTGCAAATTTTAGTTTCAAGAATAAACTACTACTTTTTATGTTTATTTTTTTGGTATATCTTCACAGTGTAGTTTTTGGTATATCTAACTTGGTATGTTTATTGTTTTTGTAGAAATTTTTTTCGACTTCATTGACATTAAGGAATAAAGTTAGCCTAGCCACTACAATTGCTTCGAAGCTTTCACCTGCTCAAAGACAATTGTTTGAGGAAACCTGCTTCGGGCCATGGCTGAGAGTACAGCATCCGGGGAGATGCTAATTTGACCCATTTGTGGCTTCAGACCATGACATCAAATCTACCCGACAGTATACAACGTGGTGAGGAAGAGATATGGTTTCATTTTCCACCAGCGTATACTTTTTTGGGCGGAAGGAGTTCTGCTTAATCACTGGTCTACGATTCGGACACGATGATGTAGGCCGGTACACTCGTCATATCGCCCGCCCATCATGGTTATCCCGGGTTTTTTCCGGATGAGTCAATGGAGAAGCCGAACCTACACGTCGACGACCTGAAGAAATTGTTTAATAAGAGCTGGTTTCACTCGGATGGATGACGTCGATGTTCCGAGTATGCCTTCTACTACTTGTGTATGCCGGCTTTTTAGGCAGAGAGGCCAGACAACCTATTCCTCGGGAGCTAATAATATTGGTAGAGGACCTGAATGCATGGAATCTGTTTCCGTGGGGTTCGTATATATGGAAGCTACCTGGACTAAGTTCTACTGCCTTTGATGACCGCAAAAGTTTGCGTGGCGATGGGTCGAATACACTTTGTCAGGCTTTGTTTGGGCCTTTAAGGTAAGAATTTCTATATAATGTTTCTAAATTATAATTAATTATTAACAATTACTAATTTTGTATATATTGTTTGTAGATTTGGATATTCGAGGCTTTCCCCAGCATGCGTACATATGCAATAAAAACGTCAAATGATATTCCCAGGGCTATTTCCTGGAATAGGAAAACTCTGTTGGATTGGGTTGGACTTAATACCATAAGACGTTTAACATATTTTAGGAGGCCAACATTCCATTACAAAGACTGACACCCACGGAGAGAGCCATCACCTCACCTAGGCCTCATCACCCGATCGACCCGACTATACACCTCTAGAACGAGAGCCATCACCTATCCCGTCACATCATCGCCTCTTCTCCACCATCACCTCATGATAGGCGACCGCAAAGATGCCACGACTCCTATCTCCCTGTTCTCCACCTCCACCTCCACGGGATGAGTCAAGGGAGTTACGTGATGAGGTCAATGCCTTGCGTGAGGAGATCGGTACTCTACGCGATAACGAGGTGCATGGCGTGTGGAGGTGTCAACTTTACGTGGTGAGGTTGCCGCTCTACGTGAGATGATAGTATCATTGCAGAATGAGGTTCATTACTCTACGCAACGAGGTAAGTTTAAGATTTTCCATATTTAACTTAATGATAAATTTACTCGTAATTTCACTTAGATTAGCATTTCACTTAGATTGCTTAGTAAATTTATTCGGGTTGCTGCCAATTCTGCTAAACTGTGTATTCTTTAACACTGTGAAATAGTATTTGTCTTGTGTTGTCTTTTGGTTGAAAGTAAATTTGTTCGGTTGCTGCCAATTCTGCTAAACTGTGTATTCTTTAACACTGTGAATAGTATTTGTCTTTGTTTTGTCTTTTGGTTGAAAGTAATTGTTCGGTTGCTGCCAATTCTGCTAAACTGTGTATTCTTTAACACTGTGAAATAGTATTTGTCTTTGTTTTGTCTTTTGGTTGAAAGTAAAATTTGTTCGGGTTGCTGCCAATTCTGCTAAACTATATTCTTAACACTGTGAAAAGTATTTGTCTTTGTTTTGTCTTTTGGTTGAAGTAATGCAATCCATTCAAGTTTCAATTTGCAGAAGAAGAAATAGTTTACTTTCGCACACGAAACTTAAAATCGCAACGCGAAACCAAATCCAACGCGAAATGAAATCGCAACGACAGAATCGCAACGCGAAACCAAAATCGCAACGACAAGATCGCAACGTGAAACCAAAATCGCATTGCGATTTTCATTTCGCGTTGCGATTCTTTTCGTTGCGATTTGATTATCATTTCGCGTTGCGATTTTAATTTCGTGTTGCGAAAGTAAACTATTCTTCTTCTGCAAATTGAAACTTGAATGGATTGCATTACTTCAACCAATAGACAAAACAAAGACAAATACTAACTCAGGGTATTAGTTTGAAACATATTTTTCTTTGTTATCTGATGCATTTTGTGAACTATGATAGAATAATGACTTGGGTGAATACAATGCAAGTTTGAAACATATTTGTCTTTGTTTCACTGTTTAAATATCATGTCTGTTTATTTACTGATTTTGTATTTAATTATTTAACGGCCCGATAGAGTGGATGCTTTACGTCGAGTTATGCTTGCACGACGGAGTTCACGCATCAGACAGCGTGCACGTGCTATTAAGTCTCCGTACACCCCATAGTGCGAAGACACCGCAAGAAGAAGCCCGACTCGCCTGTCATCCCTCAAGAGTCCACTCCTATCGTTGAAGAGGCCCCCCTATCATTCCTCGAGAGTCCCCTCCCACCGTTCAGAGGCCACTGTCATCATTGAAGAGGTCTCTCCCACCATTCAAGAGCCCGATTCACATGGCGTCATATGTAGGCTTCTTGAGAAACCCTCTGACGTGCCGACATGATGGATTCAAGTTGGCTCTCGTATGAGTTACCGGCCAGTACCATACCGGTATCTGAAGAGGAGAGGGAACAACTACCGGACACAATTCTGGATAACACCCTTTGGGCTAAGACCGCTGTTGATTTTTATCTAATGAGCGGAGCCAGGGGTGTTTCACTGACATATGCAAGCTCACCGATGATATCTATTTGTTGCTTGATCGGTCTTGGTGGGGCGTATTATTAGGGTCGAAGACAATGGCTATTTCGATGGGGGGTAAGTCTTATATTTTTCTTATATTTCAATTTGATTAAATTTTTTTTTAAATTTATGTAGTCACTAATATATGTCTTTTTTGTAAAACAGCATATCGATGCGTGGGTGACACGTCTAATAATAAGAAAACTTAAGAAAAATAAAATATACGATATACAATTATGCCGACGTCTTTTAACGCCGTTCACTTGAAGAATGCACAAGATGAATCATTTGATTTGGGCAATGGACAAGCTAAACTTTATCCTGCATGGGGAGGTCGATAAGGTTAGTATTTATTTTAGATTGAGTTTAAAGGTTTTATGAAATAAGTGCGCAAATGAATGAATTATTACTTATGATTGCAGGTGTTTATCCCTGTTTTGGAACTAAACATTGGATTCTCGTCGAGCTTCAGCTCCCATCCTTAAGACAATAGTGTATGACAGCATGATAATTACATATCATTGGCTTATTTAAGAGATGTTATTAAGGGATGGAGCTCTCATTTGGCTAAATTCTTGGATGCGATCAATTATTGGACTCGTTCTGGAAACAAGAGCCAAAGAAGCTCAATATTACAGTTATTAGAGACGAGACCGCGCCAACAACAAACGAGCGGAGCCAGAGGAGATTGTGGTCCTCTCGTATGCTTGGCGTTGGAGCGTTTGACGACGGGAAGCATCAAGTATCTACCTCCCACCGATAGAGATAGAGCTGCGTAGGCTTGTGGTTCGGCATTATATGGCTAAATCGATATATACGAGACGCTGCCTACCTGCATCCGCGTTATAAAAATGTCCATAAACAATTGGTAAGTTTATATACTTTTGGTTTGAAAATGTTTGGTTAAGTACCTAGAATTCAATAATTTGCTGTTTGTAGGTTTTAGATGTGTAGAAAGTGTGTTTTTGAGCAAATGTTTGGTTTCTGCAGGTTAATCTCAGAAGTGAACTGCGTGAAAATGATGTATGGCTGCAAAAGTTGATTCAATAGTTTAATTGATTGTTTTTTGATTGTTTAATTGATTTGTAAAGTTGATTCAATAGTAGATGATCGGAAATAAGAATTATTGCTTATTTTTTGATTGTTAATTGATTTGTAAAAGATGATTTGTAAAAGTTAATTTATGTAATTGATGCGAACATAATTCTTATTTGTGCTTGTTTAATTGATTGAAAT
Organism: Hibiscus syriacus; assembly: GCF_006381635.1. NCBI lineage: Eukaryota > Viridiplantae > Streptophyta > Magnoliopsida > Malvales > Malvaceae > Hibiscus > Hibiscus syriacus. Next base: position 1,430,761 of record NW_024062816.1, on the reverse strand, counting down.
GTAATGGTTGATTTTGTTGATTTCAATCTGCATTATGTTGAAGGCAAAAATGACTATCGCAATGCGAAATGAAAATCGCAATGCGAAATGAAAATCGCAACGAGAGAATCGCAATGCGAAATGAAAATCGCAATGCGGAAATGAAAATCGCAACGAGAGAATCGCAATGCGATTTTAATTTCGCATTGCGATTCTCTCGTTGCGATTTTCATTTCGCATTGCGATTTCATTTCGCATTGCGATTCTCTCGTTGCGATTTTCATTTCCGCATTGCGATTTTCATGTTGGGATTTTCATTTCGCATTGCGATTCTCTCGTTGCGATTGTAATTTCCGTGTTGCAATAGTCAAATGCATGCCTAATAGTGATAACAACTGAATAACAAGAGTTGGTTAAGTCAAAATGGTTGGCCTGAGTCATTAATTCAACTGAAAATGTTAAAAGTTCACACATAAAATCCACATAAACAACGTTTGCATTTAAAAATCACCTAAGTTAACAGTCCCAAAAGGTGAAGCCAATTGTGATTGGGATTTAAAGATGATTGCCTTTTGCTTGACACCATATGAGCTTTGGATTTTGATGAGGATCCATATTTGGTAGAGGAAAAGATGATTTTGATGGCACTGGTGATCCACATGTCAACCTGTATGACCACTTCCTTGCACCGACTACATGTCAATCTCTTCTTCTCTTCACCCTTAGACGGTATACGATCGTGACTTTTTGGTCGGCCAGGTAGCCTTCTGTCCATGGCTGGTGGCAAAACTGTTTGTAAGTCATCTGGTATGTCCCACTCAGAAGGATGTGGAATAGGGTAGACAATCTCGGCATAAGTCTGTCGATAAACTTCTGTAGTGTAGCAATCCATAGCGTATGCGCTTGAATCATCTTGGTTTAAATGAAGAGCAACTTTTATAACATGGCCACACGGATAACCAGATGTTTGCCATTTCATACAACTACACGTCTTTGCATTTAGATCAACTAGCCCATTTAAGTTATTATCCAGTACTTGAAACAAAGTGTTTGAACATGGTTCAACTCTCCATGACGTGACTTCACAACACGTTTCGTTATCTTTTTTCAGTCCATGGTGTAACACGATGTTCCAATGTTCCTGTAAATTTAAATAAACAATACTTAGTAAAATATATAAATATGATAAGTTACGAATTCAAAGAATAATACCTGCATGGTTCTTTTCTTGTAGTCCACTGTTGAATAGAGGCTCGAAAAAACTCCATTAACATAGTAATGGGTAATTTCCGGGAATGACGACTTAGAGCGTTGATTGATTCTGCACTATTAGACGTCATGAAACCATATCTTGCTCCAAGTTGATGTACTCTTGACCATCTTTCAAACCCGACATCTTCTACTGTTTGAGCACACTGAGGCAAAACACGTCTTAAACAATTTATATGCTTATTGAAATCCACTTCCCGATAAGCTTTTACAGCCTTCCAGTATGTCCATTTGTGCTTTTTTATACCAGCAGACCTTGATTTTAGATTTCTATACAAATGAACACCCAAAGTCCATGAAAAGCATCTGGGAAACACCTTCTAACAGCGTTGTCAATTGAGTTTGCCCTATCGGATATGATTGTCAGATTGCTAATAGGACCTATGCAATCCCTAAGATGCCCCTAAACCATGTCCATGAATCAGAGGTTTCAGATTTGCCAACCCGTAAGCTATTGGCAATATCCCATTGTTAGCATCCATGGCTACTGCTAATAAGTTTACTCCAAGGTATCGACCTTTCAAATGTGCTCCGTCAACTATAATAACTGGGCGCATGCAAGTAATAAACGAACGAATCTACAAAATAATATACACAGAAATATAATCATTTAAATGTGAAATGCATGTAACTAACAAAAATGAGTCAACAAAATTATATTGATTTACTAACCGTAGCACCAATGGCGATAAACAGCAACTCAAAGCGTCCATCTCTATCTGTTTTGATATGAGTTACCGACCCAGGATTTTTCAGCTTTAAATTGTGACAATAAGCCGGCAGTTGGGCAAACGATGCTTCTGGCGACCCCCTCAACAATTCCAAGGCATAACATTTGGCTCTCCAAGCTTGAGAATATGATATACTAATCTTGAACCGAGCATTCATGTCAGTCATAATTTCATGTCCCCGATATACCCTGCCATTCAAAAACATTAACTCAGCCAGAAAACCACCAACACCTTTTTGTTTGCCTGTCTATGGTGAGGAAAAACTTGGGTTCTTGAACATGTATGTTTATCAATAAAAGTCCTAACTTGAAACATTTGCAATCTTTTATCTCTTTGCAATCATACGCCACGTACAGTTTTGTCAATCATACACCTTGTTTCGAAACGATCTTTGCTTGATTTGTTAACTTTTAGTTGATAGCCATCTTCCACACATTTCGTATACAAAGCTATCTTCAAGTCTTCCTTTGTATCAAAACAATCATCTTTCTTGATACGAATAACTTTTGTGTAACAATCAACTGCTTTCTTTATCAACTCTTCTTCCGGTATCTGAAGTAATTCTGGCATATTCCAGTTATACGCCCGTGGCATTTTCTTTTCTTCGGGACTTTTTCTTCTTCTTTTTCTTCTTCAGGATTATAGAATTACAGAATGGATGTTCAACATGTTCATTCACAGTCGTAACTTCCTCCTCATTATCATCAACAATACATTCTTCGGCAACGGCGTTTCATCATCAAAATTCGGGTATTGACCAATATCAAAATCATTACACGCAGGGTCTGTTTCTTCTTCTGAAACATCATCAAAATCCGTGTATTGACCAATATCAAAGTCCGGATATTGACCAAGACCAAATTTCGAATACTGACTAGTACTCACAATTTTTTCTGTGGCTCATCATCGTCTAACTGGTCAATACGAAAACCGGAATTTGGTGCTGAAAGTTGATTGGGATTTGGATTAGAGAAAGGTTGTGGGTTTTGAGAAAAACTTAGTTGATTACTACCCGCTACTGACCCAACAATACTACTTCTAGGTTCAACAACATACAATGTAACATCATCTTGTGAAACACTAATGTAAGCAATGAATCGTTCAACATCTTCATTGTCGGTTAACAAATAAACTTTACCATTTCTCTGATAAGATAGCCTAAATCCACTTAGGGGCTCTAAATTCAATTTATTTGAAACACGTAGCATTAGAGTTTCATAAGTTAACTTTTGTAAAGACAATTTTAGTTGAAGATTCATGGGTAAAGGCATATATTGTAAAACACCATGAACATTATCCCATGACCCTCCAAAACACAAATCTATCCAAACATGATCAACATTAGATGATTTCATGGTTGTAAATTAATTTACTAAACAGACGAGCTGCGAAACTAAAACTTGTTGCCGGATTGGGAAGGATGTCGTTGGATATAGGAACGGATGTCGCCGGAGAGAGTGATAGATGGAGATGGAATGAGTTGCGATTTAGGGATTTAGTTTATGATTTCAGTGTTATATACCCAAAATTTCAGTGTTGTGATTTACAGATTCTCGTTGCGATTTACGGATTATCGTTGCGATTTACAGATTCTCGTTGCGATTTACGGATTATCGTTGCGATTTACGGATACGCGTTGCGATATACGGATACGCATTGCGATTTACCCATACGCGTTGCGATTTACGGATACACGTTGCGATTTACGGATACGCGTTGCGATTTATGTGTTCGCGTTGCGATTTTCATATTCGCGTTGCGATTTTGGAAAATCGCAATGCGAATTTGTACTATCGCATTGCGATTTTTAAGAATCGCGTTGCGATTTTGGAAACTGATTTGCGATTCTGGGGATCGCGTTGCGATTTTTATTTCGCGTTGCGATTTTGTTGGTCATTTTGGCAAATCCAAAAAAAGTTGGTTAAAATCGTATATTATAAGGCATTTTTGATCACTGAGGCGATTTTCTCTATTTAAAATTATAACTTGATAAATACATGAAATAATTCTATTATTAAATAAAAAATATATTTTTTATATTAAAATTATTGAGATAGATATTTACTATAAAAGTAAAAGATTTTTTTTTCACGTACAACCTCTATGTGAATTAGTTTCACAATAAGGTATCGGTTATGCATTGGATTCTTTCGTATTAGATGGTCTTTAATAAGATCATCATCATCATTCTTTTGTTCAACAATACCATATATTAATGAGGTATATTGGTTCATTAACACGACTAATTCATATTGTAATGGATGATAACTTATGAAGAATAATGATATTTGGAACAAGTGTTGGTAATGCTCAATCCCACATAGTATTGGAAATACTATTGGGAATGGTACTTAAGGCTTGTATTTTGCACTTCCTTGTTGAGTGAAAGAGGACAAGGGGGACTCTCGCGCGCCGCCGCCGCCGCCGTCTCGTCTCGGGTCGGGTCGTGGTCGTGGTCGTGGTCGTGGTCGTGGTCGTGGTAATATGTGTCTTCGACACGTCCGCGCGGATACTATCTTTTTAGAGAAAATTCTTAAGAAACAAAATTTTTTTAACTATTCTTTTGACCGTTGCGATTTTCTAAATCGTGTTGCGATTTGCGATTCTATAAATCGCATTGCGATTCTCTCAGTCGCATTGCGATTCTCTCACTCGCATTGCGATTTTCTTCTAAATCGCGTTGCGACTCTCTCAATCGCATTGCGATTCTATAAATCGCATTGCGATTCTATCAATCGCATTGCGATTTTCTTCTAAATCGCGTTGCGAACTTGGAAGCTCGCGTTGCGATTTTCTTTTGACCGTTGCGATTTTCTTTTTAACGTTGCGATTTTCTAAATCGCGTTGCGATTTTGATATCGCGTTGCGATTTTATTGGTCATTTTGGCAAATCCAAAAAAAATTGGTTAAAATCGTATATTATAAGGTATTTTTGGTCACTGAGGCGATTTTCTCTAAAAATTATTTAAATTAGAATTATCAATATTATAATATTACATATATATATATATAATTAAATTGAAACAGAAACTCAAAAAATTTAATTTGATCCAACTTATCTCAAATTTTATAAACTCGAATTGACTTGAGAAAATTTTAAATTAATTTTAATTTTATAAAATAAAACTCGTTAAATTAAATAACTCAAAAAAAATTATTGGACTTGCTGAATCAAACACCAAGGACGGAAGGTGTACAGAGGAATGGGTGACGCCGGCATATCCTGCAAAACCCTAATCTCTAGTTTTTACTTCCTTCAATGCTCTGTTTTGAAAATGGACCGGTCGGTTCAATCGGTTTAATCGGAAATTGTTGCCTAATCTGGTTTAATTTAAACCGGTTGAATCACGACTAGTGAATCGGTCAGAATCGTTGAACTGTTCGAACCGGACCGGCTGAAAACCGAAAAAAACCAAAATTTAAAAAAAAATTAAACCAAACGTCGTTTGTTAAACGAGCCAAGTCGAACTCGAGTATTGCTGAGCTCGACTCGAACTTGAAAACTTTAAAAGTAAGCTCAACTCCACTCAAACTCACAAGTTAAAAATTATCAAGTTCAACTCGAACTCGAAATATAATATTGAAACTTGAACTCAAAAAGGCTTGAACTAAAAAAAATTTAGAAGCTCAATTGAAGCCTAAAATTCGAGCTTGATTGAAGTGAAAGAATAGTTCACTCAATGCTTACCAAAAGGTTCTATGATTTTGAATGCCAAATTACCTCTATTATTTATAGAAGTTAGTTGTGATGCTTTTCTATGTTTCTTAGCAATGTGTGATTGTTTTGTTATCATATTTTTACTCTTTAGACTTTTGGGATTCTCTTTTATGTTTCTTAGTCATGTGAGATTATTTTTAAAAAAAAAATTAAATCAAACAATATCATTTTGTTATGATTTTTTAGCTCTAAATTTATTTTTTAATTATAGTTATATAATTATATTTATTATTTAATATATTTTACCTTAAATATTATGTTGTAGTTAATTTAAATTATTTTGTTTCACTTGATTTTATGGTTTTTAATTTATATATGTTATGACTTGCTTTGAATATAACTTATGATATAAAAAATTATTTTTTATTAAATATTTTTGATATTTTTTATTTAATTTTTTAAATAATTATGACGTCGTCTGATTCTTCCGACCGATCAAATCGATTCAATTGATTAAACCAATAAATTGATTGTATGACCGATTCACTAATCGGTACGATTGTGAAAATCATGCTTCAATGCTGCGTTCCCACTAGACATACCAAAAACAAAGTTTTCGAATAAAAATTAGATAGCATCGCGACCGTTGTTCGAAAAAAAGAAGAGGGGTGCAGGGAAGAGAAAGGACAGCCACGTAGGAATGTGGGACCCAGGGGAATGGGACTATAGTCCGCTTTTCGCGGCACAAGGAGACGAGTCTGATGGAGACTCGACCTTCTGCTCCGCTCAGTACCCCCCCACCTCCAGGTGTCAGTGATATGTTACGTCTTCTTTTTATTGTTTTATTTTCTTTATTAACTCTATATTTAGTCGTGTACTGTACAATTATTTAATTAATATAATACCCCTATGGGTAAAAACTTTATAGATGGAGTAGGAGAAATTTTACAAGTTCTTTTAGATGATTTTTAAGAAAATCATAAATTTTTTAAACTATTTATTTACTATGATAAATTTAGTTTAATTAAACGAAGATTAGATTCAAGATTTTTCCGATAAAAAATTAATAATTTAAGAATCAAATTATAATAAAAATAAAAGCGAAGTGTTACGTGACTATTAAACCAATTGACATTTGACAATACTTAATGGATTCATAAGACTTATGTGCCCAAAAACACTAAAATACCGACTGATTTTACTGTGATAACCTAATTATAGATCAAAAAACAACATAAACGAACGTAATTAAAAATATGATAAAAATATAATATTTTAATTTCAACCAAAAATATTATGAAGAAGTTAATATTTTAGGTTAAGTCAAAACTAAAATGCTATACATTTTATCACACTTTTTTTATTGCATCTATTTCCAACGTTTTTTAATTTTAAATTAGATCGTCATTCTTTAAATTTTTCTCAAAATATCGCGTGATTCTATGTTGCACCCTAATTAAATGTTAAAAAATAACAGAAATGAATGCAACAAAAAATGTGAATAAAAAACATAACATTTTAGGTTAGACGTTCTTAATAATCTCGGTTGTCAACTGAAAATGGCAACTAAAAATATTAAGAAGAAATTAACATCTTAGGTTACGTCCAAACTAAAATGTTATACATTTAATTGTGTCTATTTCTACTGTTTTTAGCCTTAAATTAAATTATCGCTTCTTAGATTTTTATCAAAATACCATTTTTTTTTTCCGATCGAATTGAACGAGTGTAGTTGAAATCGAGTTTATCTTGTGTATATGTTTGCTTTGTATTCGATTATGTAGGTACAATTTGCTTGAATTACTTATTCTGGCTCTAAATTGAGCAAATTGCTAGTGTGAGAAATGATAAGCTAATTAATAATATTAAAAATAAAAAAATATAAAGCTTTAAAAGTAACCTATTATAATATAAAGAATAATGAGTAAAAATTTAAACTTGATGTTAAAAAGATGAACAGGAATCAACTAAAATATATTTGTTCATCCATTCTATTCAAATTAAGTTATGTGAATGACTACATTCTAAAACAAATAGTATTTTTATATAACGTAATATGAGTTTTATTTTTATATATTTATTATTTAAACTGAAACTATTATTTTTTTCTATTTATTTTTAATTTTTTCAATAATAATATCTTTAAAGTTGAAATCTAAGTTCTCTCTCTATCAACATAATCTGTCTTTATCTCTATTCTCAATTTTGATGTGATTTAAATAATGCGGGAGCCAATAGCATTTTTTTTAGGAATAAGGGGAGTAAAATTTGATTTAATTTTTAATTTGATTTAAATTTGAATCAAGTTATAAAAACAAAATTCGAATAACTTAAATAACTTAAAATTTTTAGTAATTAATTGATTTATTTTTATGTTTGATTATCTCAACTCTGTATAATATATGTACATCACATAAAAATATGAAGAAACATTTATTGATGTTTTTCCCGATATATCTCCTATACCCTATAATATTCCCGATCAGACACCGTTCAGACTATTTTTCCTGATCTAACATCCTTTGCAGTAAGACGCGCCCCATGCAGCGTGCTTCACACTGATATGACACCACGTAGGGTAAGGCGTGCCCCCTGAAGCGTGTTTTAGGCTGATATGGCGCTACGTGAGTATAACGCGGGGCAGGGGCCGCGCTTTCCCTTTGAATCTGACACGCGTCAGAAAGACGCGTCCCCTGCGGCGCGCCTTAGGTTTAATTACCCACCTATCCCGACGTTTCATATCCCACCCCTCCATATAAATACCGCCATTCTTAATCACTTTCATCACACCAAATCCTCTCAACTTCTCTCAAAATACTCTTATATTCTATTTTAACTGTTTAAGGTATATTTAATATTTTATTTTTAATTTATTTAAGTATTTAAATTTTTTAATATTTTATTTAATTAATTTTTTTTGCAGATATAAAATGAAAGAAGGTCTACTTCGCTTGGATGAAAATCATATATCGCGATATTTTGCTGATACAGTAACATTTTAACGTTTTAATATAATTTAAGTTATTAGTAATAATTTATTTTTTATTTAATCCATGATTATTAGTTTAAAAATTAATTTTTGTAATTACTTAATTTTAGGAGAGGAACCGTGTATTAGATCCTTTTATTAGGAACTTTAAGTTAGTGATACCTAGTTGTGTCTTGTCGTATTTAGTAGAGGCTGGATTCGGTCACATAGGTAGATATGAGGGTCACTGTAAGATAGAATCATGCCTTATTTCTACCTTAGTGGAGCGGTGGAGGCCGGAGACCCACACATTCTATCTTCATTGCGGAGAGTGCACGATTACACTTGAGGATGTTTCCATGCACCTGGGGCTTTCGGTAGATAGAGATGTGATATCGGGGATGACGCATGGTTCATGAAATGCTTTGTGTCGGGACTATCTAGGACGTGTCCCGGAAAGTTTTAACAGTAGTCGGATACCGTTAAATTGGTTAGATGCCAATTTTTTGGAGTTGAGCGAGGACGCCTCTGATGATGAAGTTAAAATGTATGCACGAGCATGCATACTGTAGTTGATAGGAGGGTTGCTGATGCCGGACAAATTGCACAACCAAGTTCATTGTATGTGGTTGTGACATCTTGGCAACTTTTGTCTGGCCGGATCACTCACTTGGGGCTCGGCAGTTTTGGCTTTCCTGTACAAGGAGATGTGTCGAGCGACTGACTACTGGAAAAATGCTATCGGCGGATGTCTCCTGCTGCTGCAGTCTTGGGCATGGTATCGATTTCCCTTTTTATGTCCCGTTGTGAAGAACCCATTTGTATTTCCGCTACTATTAAGGTAATTATAAAAATGATTTCGTATATTAATCATTTTATACAATGTATAATAAATTTTATTTTCCTTGAATAGGTGGACTACTGATAGGAAAAATCATCAGGAGCTACCTGATGATTTAGAAAAAAATTAGGGTGTTAATCGATCAGAAGGCTGGCACACAGGTATGCCTTTTAATGTTTAAAAAGTGATTTTAGATAGTTGTATAATTAGATTATTATTTTGATAAAAATTATATATATTTGTTTTAGTTTGAATGGGTGTCATATTCTAATGATGATGTGAAGATTGTGATCCCACCTGAGTTTAGGAGCCCATTAGATGTTTGGATGGAGATGATCCCTTTGATCTGTTATGCGATCGTCGAGTAGCACTCCACTGATCGCGTGCTCCGGTAATTTGGTTGTTTTCAACCAATTCCGGAAGCACCTCGCAATATGGACGAGTTGCATAGCATAGATAGACGTGGCAAGACCGATACAGATTGGCTGATGAGGCATCACGAGTGGGTCGTGCTGTGGGAGGATCGACATCGGCTCCTTCCCCGTAGAGAGCCCATTTTTACTGACCTCTTGATGGTTGGTGACGGTTATTATGAGTGGTTCAACAGTAACGGGAAACTGTTTCTGCTTTCCGAGGATGCACGAGGGCAGACCTTTCGGCGACGTCGACAGAGACGTTCACCGATATAGCACCATTGTCCCCCGACTCGTGGACGGAGCAGGTGCTTCCGGTTCATCCTCAGCTGCACCAGCAGGACCTCCACAGTCACCGTCTACAGTGACTTACCTTCCGCAGCCATATGTGATGCCGCCATCGCCGTTCCTTTACTTGATGCCACCACCGTCACCGTCATCTGGTTTTATAACCCCACCGCCGCTACTGTCACAAAGTTTTATAACCCCTCCTGGAAGATATTATGGGTCTATGTTTATAGATCTGACTTGGGGTTCATATACCCACATTTTGGCAGGTTCAGCCTCATCACCCATGGTCGCAGCACAGACACCTCCTATATAGTTTTCACACTCAGCGATGTTTGGGTTTTATGAGTTTTCCCAGTTTTCGTAGGCCGGTGGGATAGTCAGTCATACACCTCCAGGGTCCTTATTCTATGGAGGTTCTTCATCGTCATCAGCGTCTCATCAACCTAATGTAGCTGCTCATGACAACGACGACGATGATGGTAATGATGATGACAGCGAGGAGTCACAACCACTGATACGAAGAAATCCTCCTCGAGATCGCCAGCCACCGCCCTGAGGAACATATTCACGTCGTAGACATCGATAGATTTTTTTTATTATATTTGTATTTAGTTGTTTATTGAACTTTTTTATTGTAATTTTTTTATCATTTAATACTTACTTTATTTCATTAATTTGGTTGGATTTATTTTAATTTATTTTGTTACGTATGTTGGACTTTTTGTTAATATATTTTGGTTAATTTTGTTTATTACCATTTAATACCAGTTATTGTAATTTGTTTATCATTTACCATTTAATACTTATTGTAAGTTTGTTGTATTTAAAATTATATTCAAATACCAAATTGTTATTGTTTTGATAAAATTTAATAATTATGTTCAATAACTTTCTTAAGTTTGTCACTTATTGTAAGATCGAATGACATTAACTTGAAGTAAATGCAAATTAAAGTACAAGAATTCTTATTTGATAAACAACTACATCAGTTCCTCATCAATTGTTACTTGATGACAGCAGAAGTGGACATGTTTTTCTAGTGTGTTCTGGGTTTCTACAATGCCCACATCTTCTGTCTTGTCTAGATCTTTCTCGAATATCCATATCACAATGAATTCGATTAGATTTTGGACGACCAAGCTCCCTCAATAAAGTTGGATTTGGTACAATCGAAAGCCAATCCTGAACCTCATCAGGGTCTTTATCATTACCTATAGGGGTGAACTCAAATTCGTATACCTTAAAAACTTCATATAGTAGGTATACGAGATCCACAAAACAGTTATAGTCTTGACGTGTATGCGAGCAAGCTACTATCACATGAGAGCATGGATACTTCAGAGCTTTAAAAAACCCGCAGTAACACATTTTGTCCCATAGATTTACTCTTAAAGACACAGCTTCAATCCCTTGAAGAGGTCGCGACAACTCTGTGACATGAAACATTTCATGTCTTCTAGAGAAGCTTGTTACAGACATTCCATTTGACGCAACAATTTATTTTATAGATCTGCAACTAATCTAGGGTGATAGACAAAGTCACTACAGGTAAGTGACGTGCACCCTTTAAGGTTGAATTGATTGTCTCAGCCAAGTTGGTCGTTATGTGTCCATATCGATATCCACCATCATATGCGTTCACCCATATTTCTTTATCGATGAGGCTGATGTAATCGTATCCTTCCTCGTTTTTCACCCGCAAATCTTGAAGCATTGATTCAAACGTTTGAGGAAGTAGTTCGTAACCTGATAAAAAAATATATAACTTACTAACTTGCTTTCTTTGCAAAATTAAAATGATCGAAAGAAAACAAACTACATCAGTTTCACTTACTCATGCGCATAATTAATTGACGTTCATCATTCTTCTTGTACCTTCCATGGTAGTTCGCAGCAATATGTCATAGACAATACCTATGTTGGACAAAGGGTGGTTGCCACATTGGACCCAAAGACTCCATTGCTGCTTTGATCTCAGCTCCGCAATCTGAAATGACACAGATTTTTCCCCCCGTGATAACATGTGTACGTAAGTTTCAGAGGAAAAAGGTTCCAGGGTAAGTATGTAATTAAACCTAAGGCGCACCGCAGGAGGCTCTCCTTTGTGACGCGTGTCAGATTCAAAGGGAAAGCGCGACCCCTGCCCCGCGCTATACCCACGTGGCGTCAGATCAGCCTAAAGCGCGCTTCAGAGGGCACACCTTACTGCAAAGGGTGTTAGATCAGGAAAAATAGTCTGAACCGTGCCTGATCGGAAATATTATAGGGTATAGGTGATATATCGGGAAAACACCACATATATTTATGTGTGTATGTAGTGAGGGGTCTAAAAAAAGTATGAGGGTGGGCACAAGTATATCAATAATATAAAATTTTTAAACCTAAATAAATATGATAAAATTTTAAGGTTTACACGTGCCGTCTTGCCCACCCTAACACCAAGGTTCATATCCCGTTATATATATGGTTATATAAAACCCTTTAAATTAAAATTAAATTAAATTATAATATTATAAATATTTATAATTAAGTTTAAACAATTTAGTTCGATTTAAATTTTATAAACTCGACTCAACTAAAAAAATCAAACAAAATTTAAACTATAAAATAAGATGGATCAACTTAAACAATTCAAAATATTTTAATTCGATTCCATTATACTCAATCAAACATCCACTCCTAAGTGGATTGAAGGGGAAATGGAGACTACAAATTCAACTATCCTTTGATAGAAGCAAAGCCATGATCAGAATGAGTTCTATTGGTGTGATGAAGAGTTGCAGCGATGGAGAGGATAGCAGCCATGTACAGAAGTAAAGGGGTGTAAACGAGTCGAGTCGAGTTCGAGTCGATTCGAAAAGTCGCGAGTTTAAAATTTTAAAGCTCGACTAGAACTCGAAATCCTAAACTGAAGCTCGAGAGAAGCTCGAAAAGGCTCGAAATGAAAAAAAAAATCTTAAACTTAACTCGATTGAAGCCTCAAACTCAAACTCGAACATAAACTTTAAATACATGAAATCTTACTGTATTTTTAAAAAAAAATCAATACGTAAATATTAATATTATTAATAATTTAATTTTTTTTAAAAAAATCTTAATATATTATATTTTCGAGCTGTTCATAAACTTTTCGAGTCGAATATCTAGTAGCTCGTTTTGGCTCGTTAAGAACTCGAGTCGAGCTCGAGCTCAAGTCGAGTTCATTCGATCCGAGTATTTATCAAGTTTTGATCGAGTCAATCTCGAATAGCTCACAATCTATTTTGTCTCATTTACAACCCTAAGTACAATAATGAAAAAAATGCAAAGTGTATAACTAATATACAGTTTTTTCTATTATACAGTTTTTTCTATTGTATACTAAAAACAAAGCAGAGCGAAAGGAAAAAGGCTGCAATTTTTATTTTTTATGGGGATCGATGAGAGTGGATGCATCTGACCTTTCCTTACTTCTCTTTCTTTAGCAAACCGCCACCCCCATCAATGGTTGGATGAAAGTGAAACAACCCTACACCACACCTCCTTTCAAATAAGGCTTAATAAAAAAAAACTTAAACTATACTTAAAATTAAATTTTGGAGTCTAAAAGATTTTTTCATTATAAATAGGTGTTTAAATTTTTTTCCGTTACATTTTAAACTGCACCACACCATTATATAATGACTATCATTTAATAATAGACTGCTATTTAAATCTATGATTGAAACCGTTCAAAGAACCTTGTTCGTGTTGCTTCACACTGCAATTGGGTGAGGTCTTGATTTGCTGGTTTCCTGGATGAGTTATTTTTAGCGATCACAATATTGACTTTGTAATGCCTAACTGTCTCTCTGATAATATCCTTGAATCTGCAATTGTTTATGTGCATATTAGTTAAGCTTTTGTTCATTTTCTGATTACAGCTGGTGGTGTAGGTTCTAAGTTGGTTATTGAATGTTGGATACAAATGAATTGAGAGTTGCTTATTAACGACAGTTATTTTCTCCTTTTTTTCATTGTCTGTAGCTTCATTCACAAGATACTTGGAACTTGTTGCTTAACAATCAAGGTATCGTGAAAAAATTTGGAAAGAGTTTAATAACCTTGCTATCCTTAAATAGACATAAGAAAGTGTCTTCTTGTCCAAAAAAAGGCTTCGGATTGCACCTGAGAACTCGTAGCTTAATCACCTTGCTCCCAACAAAAAAAACCGTCTTAATAAGTGAAGAAGAATGACATAAAAGATGAATGAAGAAAAACTGTATGAAATGTTTGCAATAGATGTTGTTGTGTAAAAGAAAAAGAAGAAGAAACAAAGGTGAGTGAAGGAAGAAAGAAGACTCTTTTCAGGTATCACACTTGCTGATGGCATAATTCAAGCAAATTATACATGTTCCTACTATCGTCCGTTCACGATGAGCCCTTTCTCACATGACCAACTGGTGATAAGAGCCATGCTTCTACTGGGGTCACTCATGGGAGTATACAGATATGCTGCTCCGGATAGTGACGGATTTAGGTTTCGTATTAAGTAGGTTCATGTGATGGATCAATTGGTTTCAAATATATATATATATATTATCTCTTCCAAACTTTGCTTCTTTTTTTTTTAAGGAGTTTCTAAGTCCAAGTGGATTAACTGACCCAAGAAAACTACACATCAACCCGCCCCTAGCTTGATTGAACTTCAAATAAGTCCAAGTTTGCTTGATTGAACTTTGACTCTTCTTTATAAATATACCAAATATATTTATCTTCCTAATATATTTATCAGCCGTCTTAGCTCAGCCGGTAGAGCGCGTGGCTTTTAACCACGTGGTCGTGGGTTCGATTCCCACAGACGGCGCTTTTTTCATTTTTTGTCTTTTGGGTTGGAGGAACACGCTTAGTACATGTTGCCTCAACCAGACAGGTCGATTTTACCCTCGATTTCATTTTTGAATTTTATTTGGCCCAAAGTAATAACGACCCAAAAAGTTAAGCGAAATGACAGATCTTAAGATTACATTTTGATTTTCCTTTGAAACGTATCCAAGGACTAAACACAAAGACCATTTTATGGCAGTGAAAATGAAATTACTATAATACGACCAACGACTGAGGGCTACATTGATTTGCACCCTTACAACCTTTTTACCATCAGCTGGAATGTTTTACTATTTCCTCCAGCTTCATCACAATCCACGCCCAAAACACTTGAACAAAGAAAATTACCCAAACAACTTCACTTGGTGACTTTCCTATCTATTCTTTCTTTTACGCAAGTAAACTCTACCCAAAAGCACATTTTTACTTTTACCCACCACTTCAAATTTTCCCGAGAAAATTAAGGAAAATCGAAGGGCCAGAAACAAAAGGGAACTATATTTATATAAGTTTTAAATAGGGAGAGTGTGTTTCAAACGCGGAAATTCTTCCCGGTGAAGGTCTGGCCGAACTGCCAATTAGCGGGTGCCGCGTTCCAGGAGGTGGAGGTCCGTCCGTCACCGCCGGTGACCCTAAACGAGAGCTTCTGTCCCACCAGAACGGAGTTCGACTGCCAGTTCTGACCCCAGTTACGGCTCATGCTCAACCAATCGGTGTTGGTTCCCTTGATGCTCACCTTCACGATATCCCCTGCACCCGCGACGTTGGTCACCAAAACCAGATTGAAGTATCGGAATCCGTTGATCGTGAACCTGATTCCACCTTGCTTCCGGCAAGGCACTCTGTAAAAAATTAAAAATAAAAGGGCAGTTATGTAAAAATCTAGAAATCTTCATTTCCGCGTTTGATGATGAGAGAACGGTTACTGCGCGTGGGATGTCGTGAAGCTTGTCGTTTTAAGGATGTCTGATTTTCAGGGAAAATCTCAGTGAACGTTAAAGTTACGGTAATACCCTGGAAACCTTTGTACGTTATAAGGGAAAGGGGTGTTTGGGTCCTTTCGCAGATCAGCCGCTAGGTCTATATTAAACGACATTAAATTCTGGGTTTGATTCTCAAAATCTCAACAGACACCGACATTATGAGCTCATAAAGGCCAATTCTTTGTTTTTTTAATATAATTTCATATAGTATCTTTGTAACAAAACACTGTTTGGTTCCTGAGAAAACTCCAGCAGAAAACGCATTAAATGTACACAAACATGGAACAAAAATTTCCATTTTTACCCAGTTAGAAGAGTTAACAGTTCAAAATTACCAAAATTTAGGAAATGTTAGCCGACGTACCTGCGGAAGGAAACGGGGACAATACCGGCACGGTACTCGGCGATCTGTAGGAACATAGGCATGGCAAGGTCGAAGTGAGGGCGAGGAGGGTTGCACCAGCCGCCATTGTCGTTGGGGAGAGCGAAATTAGGAGGGCAAAAGTTGGTGGCAGTGATGAAAATGGAAGGGTTCCCTGGCTTGCACCATCTGGGGTCGTCCGTGCACTTAATCTCGAAGCAAGCTCCGCAGCTCAGCCCATTGTTGAACAGCGCAGTGCTCAATGCTGCTGTGCTCACGCCATATCCTTGGCTGTACAGATTCCCATACCCACATGCACCGCCTTAACAATAAAACAGGAAAATCATTTACACATTTTAACAGATCGGGTTTTCATTTTCACTCTTCTTGTAAACTAAAAACAGAGGAAAATCTCAGAACAAATTAATACCCATAGTTCCAGAAGCATCACTGCCACCATAGAAAGTAGCATGGGCGGATTCCCAAGGTCCACCAGTGTAAACCCCAGGAATTTTCGCATTCGCCATAGCAAAAAAACACGTCAATGAAGCAAAATAGAGCAATCTCAATGAAGAAGAAGAAGCAGCAGCCATTGTTGTTTTTTCAAGAGGTGATTCGTTAATTTGGGGGCGAATAGAAAGCGGGAAGAAGGTGGGGGTACTTATTGAGGAGCTGGAAGAGTGAGGGCCCATAAAAAATTATTCACTCTACATGTAAATGTAATTAATTCAGTCCATTCTCATAAATTCATTTTCAATAAGTTTATTCATTTATTTATTAATTTTTACGACATGTTTAGCTTTGCTCCTAATTCTCTGTCTTCGAATTTGGAAGACCATGTGGCTCACCGTTCTTGTTTATGTTTTTGCAAAAATTGAAGGCCTAATTTTTCTATGATCTTATTGGAAAAAATAAAAAAAATAGCACTTTCATTTGTAAAAATCAACTATCGAATTTATTTTCGTAAAATGATATGTATTAATATAATTGGTTACTAAACAAAAGTGTCTTACAAGATTTGTTTTAAATTTGCAATGAATTGCAGAAAGAGATTCACTTTCATCTATTTTTAGTGCTGAATACGCAAAATAAAGTACTTTACGTACGTAAAACATAGCTTTAATTTGAATTTAGAGGTGCCTCTCGTGGTCTCGTTGTCGGATCACCTTTTTGTTCAATGTTATATATGTATGTTTAACATGCATGGACGTCCAAATATATGTCTATAATTATTTCATAAATGATATATTTAATTTCTTTTTTAATATATTTGTAGAAGTTTTATTTATTATTTTTATATGCTATGTGTCATTATTTTTAAGTTATCTCGTGTTTCTCCATCTTTGTTTGACTATTGTAGTTCGTCGTTTGCAAAGAAATTAGTGCCAAAATGTTTTTTCTGTCCATTTCTTCTTCCTAATTTGATTTCCTCGATTTTTTTTTCCAGAAATCAATAAGACTCAAATAAAAACTTTAACCTTATATTTGTTCGATCTATAATCTCATTGATCTAATCAATATAGAGTCGGGATATATTGTTTTTCTCATCCTTTTGGACTTCCCTAATTGTAACACCCTACACTAGTACAACACACAATCGACCAATGAGAGTGCCACACGAAACTACCGGAGTGGCTAACCAACAAATTTCCTTAGCATACTCACTTGAAATTAAAACTTTATGTATAAATACTTGCAATAAAATAGAAAATAAAATTCATGTAAAAATAGTTTACAGTCGGGAGCTCCCACAACTACAAAATAATTCAAAATATATAGACCAGGTATTTAAAACAATTTACGACTCAAATTTATAAAATAGAACTTTGAATATACTGCCCTCTAGAAATTTGAGACGTACTCTGTTCTGTAGTTTGGTCTAGACTTCTTATAGTCAGAAGGCTCCTCTACTGATCTTCACCTAATATGCGTAAGGAAACAAACCCCAAACACTGAGCTAACTAGCCCACTACCACACTAACAACTAAAATATACTAACAGGGGTACATTTACAAAATGCTTTAATAACTGAAAACAATACAATGCATAATTAATACAACATTAGTGAGTATCCTTGCGATACTCACTCTCTACCTATGATAGACATCATGGTGCGACTGAGGGATTTCTGAATCTCGGAGCTCACATATTCCTCTAGCCTATCGAGGATGTGGCCCCCTAAATCACTGCATTGGATAACACACCCCCAACTAGCCCACCCGTTGCGAGTGTCAGACCTTACGCCCTAGCTAGTCAGTTTTAAGGGCCTTGCATCCTACCTATGGATATCCGGATTACATCTATACTTTCAACACCCTAAACTAGAGGAATTCGATTGTCCGAATTATTTCCCAAGCATCAACCAAGCCTAGTTTTATGTCACCCTAATTATTTGGTTTCTACGTTTGAATTAAGCATCGTAAATATTCTCACTTGTAGTTTTATTTGATGATATACTGAATTATTGGGGTACCTCGGGTCTAATTCCCTAAAACGATCCATTTTGCCTGAAACAGACTAAAAGTATCGACACTTCTGCAAAAGTTTTGATACTTATATAAGTACCGATAATTTTAAACATTTTGTTCTGCCTAGTTCGATACTTTCTGGGAGTTTCAAAACTATGACTCAAAGTTTCGATACTCTTGAAAGAGTATCGATAGTTCTGCCCCAAAAACACGTTTTTGCAAAGAAACGAAGAACAAGTATCGATACTAGCCCAATAGTATCGATACTTGACCTACAGAAGACTTAAAAACAGGCACAAAAATGCTATATCTCACTCCCAAAGACCCTTGTGAGGTCCCCAAACATGCTTAAAATCTTGTGTAATAAAAATGGCATAAATGAGACTTATATCATGCTTAAAATTCCAAAACATAAAATCTACCATGGATATGCTCAAAAAGCTTATTTCTTACCTTCATGCAATTCAATACATTAACTTGACCCGTTAAGAGTATATAGAAGTTGTAAGTGTGGATACCTTGATTTCTAGGCTAAAGCAATAGCTCCAACTCACTCAATGGAAGCTTTTTCCTTCTCCATTGTCTTGGAGGCTTCACCCACTTCTTTCACTAATCAAGATAAGAAAAATGAGATTCTAAATAATCTATGTAATGAAAATAAGGATTAGAATACTTCCAAAAAACCTAAATCTAACAAAAACGACCTAGAATCTTTGGATTTATTAAACATCCCAAAAACTCATTTTGGAAACCATAAAGGAAAACTTGTAAAATGAGGCTTAAATTAAAGCTTGAAGAATGGTGACATATTTATAAATTGAGTTTTTTTGTTGTTGGCAGATTTATAAATTTTAGATAGTGACAAAATTTACATTTCTTTAGTTAAGTATCGAACATGTTTTATCTTTAAACACATTTCATTGAATTTTTGATACAATTTATCATTAGCTTGAGAGAAGAAATCCTAAAATTATCTTTCGATAGTTCATTGTGTCTTCTAATTTTGTTGTTTGAGTGAATTTTTTGTGATTTGTTTTGCTTTATTAAATTACTTCTATGATTAGTGCTTACAAAATACTTTTAGTCGTGGCTAAATGATTTCTAAACAGTTATTATAATGTATTAGAAAGGGCCTTGACTTGATTGCTCAAGTATGAATCCTTTTTATGTAGTGTGTATCCTCCAAATATCTGTATAAGTAATTCTCTTATTATTGACACTCGATTTCATCCCAACAATATTAATATTATTATTATTTTTAATAATATTATTATTATTATTATTATTATTTAATTTTTGTAGGCTTATACAAAACTCATTACAAGCCCAAAATAAAGTTCTAGCCCAACAACTCGTGGCCCAACGCCACAACCCATGCATGGAAGCCCGAACCCAGTTAGGGTTCTTTACTCTTTGCATTAGACGCCACCAGTCCATGTCCGTTGGATATGGTGTTAGATCCAACGGTCTAGATCGCCCAAAATTAGGGTTTTCACCCTAAGTTTCCACTCCAGCTTCCGCCACTCATCATGGGTTGTCTGATCTGGACCCATCCAATGGTCCAAATTAAGCCAATCAAATCCATCGCGGTTTCCACCAATCCCCGGCCACCACCAGTGCCACCAATCATGCCCCTGCCACAACAAAACCCAAATCAACAAGCAACAAGCAAACCTCCACGCAAAATCACAATAATTTTTCTTAGTAATCATTTCGTTCTATTGAAAAAAAGAAAGAAATAAAACTGTAATATCGGGGTTATAAAACCACGAATGAGCTATGTAAAAAAGGTTTCCAGTTCCAGTTTCAAAGAGATAATAAAAGAGCAAAAAGAAAGATTAAAGGTATTTACTCATATTTTTTCTTCAGTTTCGAAATGCAAATAGAAAACAAAAAAGTAGCCAAGCAACCAAAACCTTATTTACATGTAGTAAAAACTAAAGAGATCGAGTGATACCTGAGTGAGGAAGTCAAACTGGGGATCAGTTCTTTGTCAGAGGTTGCCGGAGGGTGAGAAAACCTAAGGGTTGAGGGGGCTTTTTGGGCTTTTAGGGATTTTCAGGGAATTTTAGCCCTAGATCTAGGCATAGGGGTCTAGATCAAAGCGTTTATGAGTTTTTGGGTAAGTTTCGGAGCTTCGACCACCACCACCATATACGGCGGTCGAGGGTGGAGAAAGGCGGCCGACATTGTGCCAACCAAAGAGAGGAAGAGAGAGAAGAGATAGTTTTGGTATTTTTTAAAAACCGATTTAAAATGAAAAAATATTAAGTGTTATTTATAGAAGGAATTTCGGGGGAAATCACGCTTAGGTCCCTGACTTTAAGCGTATTTTTACAAAATAATAATATGTAGGGACCGATTTTATAATTTACCCATTTATTATACATGTTTTAATTTTTGGTATAATTGTTGTTTAGTCCCCCTAACTTTAGCATATTTTTGCATGTTAGTCACTTGTAGGGACCGATTATGTAGTTTACCCTTTTGTGCATGTTATATTTTTTAGAGTTATTTTCATTTTAATCCCTGTATATTTAGCGTGTTTTTACATTTTGGTCATATGCAGTGGTTGTTTAATTATTTTTAAATACTTATGAACTGATTTAATAATTTTCCCCTTTTTTATTAGATTGAATGTTTTGGCTGGAAAAAAGGGAATAATTAGGAAATAACCCCTATAGTTTTTGCATGTTTATATTTCAGACCAGAATCTATTTTTTGTTTTAATTTGGCCATGCAATTTTAGCTTATTTTAATTTAGTCCCCATGTTTTATTTATTTTTATTCTTTGTAATTTTAGCACTCCATATTAAAAATGCTAATTTTACTCACTTTTGCACTTTTTTTTTTAATTTTGACATGTTGGTTTGATTGTTTATATTTTAGTCCAATTTTCATTTCATTTTATTTTTTGCATGTTGGTTGCATGTTAATTCATTTTAGTTCTTAATTGATTTTGCATGATACCCTCATAAGCATCTCTTGACTCGAATCGAAATAAATTGACTAAGGGTAATATTCGTTCATTTTAATATTGTCGTAAAGTGTTTTTTAACGTATAAAAAAGTTACTTTCAATAATTTTAAAATGAAAGTATATCCTATTTAGTGACACGAATTAAATCGAATCCATTTTAAAGTTTGGGGATTGGGAAAAAGATCATTTTCTTTTAATTAAATTCACCAAGAAAAGGCTGTTAGATCTAATCTAAGGTCTCATCTCGAGGTATTTAAATAATTGAACATCCTTATTCTCATTAAATATTGGTAAAATAAAAAATTAGTTGTATTTGCTTGTGGTATGCTCTTTATTTGTTTTATTTTTGCATGTGTTTTTTCTATATGATTTCAAAATAGTAACACTTGAGTTGATATTGAAAATAGTAATATCTCATCATTTCGGTCGGAGTAATAAACGAATGCTTTAATTCATGAGAGGTCATTTATTCTCGATTAGAAATAATCAGATATTACAGCTTTATCTCGAGTCAATATTGATTTTAAGACGGAATAGTGATATCTCTTCATTTCGATTGGAGTAATAAATGACTACTTTAAGGAGAGGTTATTTATTCTCAATTGGAAATCATTAGATATTATCGCTTTTGCTCGAATCAATATTGAATTTTAAGACGAAATAGTGATATCTCTTTATTTCAATTGAGGTAATAAATGAATGTTTTAAGGCATGAAATATCATTTATTCTCGATTGAAAATAATTAGACATTATCATTTTATCTCTTAAAATTATTTTTAGTACTGTTGTTATTTTGAATTAATAATGAACTTTAGAATGAAATTTTAATATTTCTTTATTTCGATTGGAGTAAGAATCGATTGTTTTAAGGTATGAGAGATCGATTCTTATCGATAGCAAATAATTAAATATTATCATGTTTCGTCCAAAAATTTAAAGAATATCAGTTGTAGGGGATCTTAAATTAAATTAGACTCGAATTCCTAAATTTCATTACAAAGACAATTAATTAATCAACTAGGTACCGATTTAGGGCGCTGTAGGGGTGCTAATCATTCCTCACACGTAACCGACTCCCGAACTCAAATTTTGGTAACGTAGACCGCAAATTCGTTGTTTAATTAAAATGAATATTTTTATTAAAATGGCAAAAATACTTTTTGGTGTCCAGTCACGCTCTAATCAAAGATTGATGGCGACTCCTCGAAGCACATTTTATCATTAACAGGTCATCAAAATTATTTTAAAACGAGACTTTTTTTTCCTTTCAGAAAACTGTTTCGACACTTATAGGTTTAAATCGTTGAATAGCGAGATATGTTCACGGTCTTTCAAGCCATATTTATGACATTGATGCGTTAATTGAAAGAAATATATTCATTCATCTAGGGGCGGAGTTCAAGAGGGGCTAGTGGGGGCATGACCCCTCCCAAAATTTTAAAAATTCTAATTAGGCGCTTAAAATTTAAAACAAATTTAATTTGGTTTCCCAAAATTTTTAGAAATTCAGATTACATTTTAGAATTTTTAATATTCTTAATTAAACACCCTCCTATATTAAAAAAATCTCATTAAGCCTCTCAAAAATTCAAAAAAAATTTAGACCCTAATTTTTGAAAAAAAATATAAATTAAACCTTTAAATTTTAAAAAAAATTAATTTAAACCTCTGAAATTTTTGAAATTTTAAGTTGACCCCCAAATTCTATCACCAAATTTCATCACTGTTGATAATTAATAAAAATAATATATTTTTAACATAATCGACATAAAACTATTCATATTATCTACAATAATAAAATATCGTAAGTGATATTTTTAATAATAATAAAATTAACTTCATAAGAAAATTTAGGCTATTGGTAGGGGTGTCGCCACTCATGCATAAGGTCCTAGGTCCAATTCCCTCAAATTGCAAATTTATCTTCTCATTTCTTTTCTCTTTAAACGGTGCGGTGACATATTGGTAAAAAAAAATTAAATAAATGAAGTTTTAAAATTAAGGGTAAACTACATAAATGACCACATAACTATGGGCTAGGTCGCAAAATGACCACCAATATTTTTAAATTTGCGTTAATATGAGAACTGAATTAATATTTAAATGGTTTTAATATAGCCACCTACCGTTAACACTTAACGGTAATATTTACGTGGCAGTTAATAAAATTGATATAATTAGGACACGAGTCCTTGTAAAGTTACTTATTCACTGCTTTGAAACCCTGCTTTGTTTTCTTCTATTTTGGTCACTACTTGTGTATGATTTGTTTCCTTGAATTTTCATTTAATGCAATTTGATCCTGATTCTGTTTTAATTTGTCTAATGCCTTAATTGAGCATTAACATTAAAATCTTTTATTCTAGTCATGTATTAAATTTATAGATTAAATCCTCTAGATTTTAGAATTAATCAATTTGGTCACCAAGATTAACTTTAATTATTAATTTTTAATTAGGTCCTAATTTCAACTTAATTTAATAAATTTATTTCTCCAATCAAATTGTGACACATGTCACAATATTATCATTATAATTTGAATTTTAACTATAATATAATATAAATTTTTTATCATTAACTATAATATATATATATATATATGTTATAATTTGAATATTAAATTATTTTTATTAATTTCATATATATATATATATATATATATATAATTAAAAATATATATATAAAAACAATAAATTTAGTTTAAAAATATTAAAATCTTAAATCAATTATAAATAAACTATTAGATTTATTTTAGTGATTTAAGTGTTGTCATATTCTCAATTGGTCTAGATGTAAGTTCTCACTTGATTATATTATATTTGATTACTAAATATTAGATTTAGCATATTAGTTAAGGTTTGCTTGATTACTAAGTAATTTTGGGTTAAAATCCAATTAATTTATTTTAATTTTTTTCTGCCTAAACTTGAACAAGTTATATAACATATGTATTATCTCAATAAAAAGTGGTTAAGGTGTGCGCATGTTACCCTTGGGACCCAAGTTTGGATTCCCTTGGGTGTTCAAACTCATCTTTATTTATTTTCACTTCAATTCAAAAGGTGACACATGTCAACTTTTGATTGGATTGAAAATTTATTAATTAAATAAATTAAAATTAAAAACCTTCCGAGGCCTTCAATTCCTATCCAAAAAAATTAAAAATTAAAAACCCTCTAATTAGATTGTGACATGTGTCACAATTTGATTAGAGAAATAAATTTATTTAATTGAATTGAATTTAGGACCTAATTAAAAGTTAAGGATTAAAGTTAATATTGGTGATCAAATTGATTAATTCTAAACTCTAAGAGATTTAATCTATAAATTTAATACATGAATGGAATAAAAGATTTTAAAGTTAATGCTCAAATTAATTCATTAGACAAATTAAAAACAAAATTAGGATCAAATTGCATTAAATGAAAATCCAAGGAAACAAATCATACACAAGTAGTGACCAAAATGGAAGAAAACAAAGCAGGGTTCCATCTCTGCGAATACATAACTTTACAAGGACTCATGACTCAATTATACCAATTTTGTTATTTTTCACTGGACACTTATGTTTAGTGTTGACATCACGTGGCTATATTGTAACTATTTAAATAGTTCAGTGGTCATATTAACTCAAATTTGAAAATGGTGGTTATTTCGCAACCCAACCCATAATTATGTGATCATTTATGTAGCTTACCCTAAAATTAATTAAAAACCTCTCCAATAATGTGGTTGTATGTGTCACTATTGATATGTATCAAAATAATCGATTGACATCCCCTCCTAGTTGGATTCGAACAAATTAAATTGTTAAGTGGTTATATTGACGAGATTTTGAAAATGATAGTCATATTGATTAATTATGATCGTTGGATTGAATGAGTGAAAATAAATAACTAAGATTAACAATAGAAAATGGGAAGATGTTTACAAAAAAAAAAAATAAACAAACAAACAAAGAGATAATCTCATCAGTCTCTTTTTATTTATCCAACGATTTTATATTAGTGAAAAACTCTTAATTCAAGTTTATTCATAATATAATTATGGATGGACTGATGCCTATAAATTTTAAATTCATTTATATTTTATGTATTTTTTTGTATTTTTTATTAATTATCTAATTTTGCACTCCTTAAATCTTATAATTTTACGCTCCCTAAATTTCTAATATAATTTTTTAATTTCATATATCTTAACATAAATTTATGCGTACGTACTTTTATATAATCATCTTACACTCTACATGACTCTTAAAAATATAATCATCTTACGCTATTCACCAC
Organism: Hibiscus syriacus; assembly: GCF_006381635.1. Classification (NCBI taxonomy): domain Eukaryota; kingdom Viridiplantae; phylum Streptophyta; class Magnoliopsida; order Malvales; family Malvaceae; genus Hibiscus; species Hibiscus syriacus. The sequence continues at coordinate 1,404,688 of NW_024062816.1, read as the reverse complement.
TGTGAATTCCCTTGAATTCAGCTCCACTTCAACACTCCATATGAGTCAGTTGCAATCGTACCATCAATAGTTACAGATGAACCGTTATGATATGGTTTGACTTCCACCTATCATCAGTCCTGGTCTCAAATATAATAATGTAATAATTCACACGAAACAATGTGATAATTAGAAATAGTAACAGTATTTTGATCAGTCAATAATGGCATTTGAATATGTAGTTTAGACAATCTTAGCGAACATGCTTTTTACAACAAATTACGTATAATAGTTGGTCATTCTTATACAGTCACTGTGTTCGAACAGAGTACACAACAACAACCACATAGGCAATCAATGAAAGTATATAACGAAGTCTTACAATCAATACACTGGCTTTACATTAGACGACAAGTGAGTCATAGATTTGAGAATGTCTCAGGAAAGGCGGGTTAATATACGGCTAATATACAGCATTACCGGATACATTAAAATGTATTTAATAAATTCGGTTTAGCGGTACCTATTATGTTGACAACTAATAATGTTTTAGGTAGAAAATATGAAAAACTATTAAAAATTTTGGTAACCGGTAAACTTTGGTTATCGGTAAGTATCTATCTTTTTATAAAAGTGTCCATACTTTTAACATATCAAGTAAATTTTACCGGTTTTGTCATAATGAATCTGGTTTTGTCATATTTTTACCTGTTATATTGTAAATTATCTATCCTTTTTATAAAAGTGTCCATACTTTTTTCACTGTGAAAATATATTTATTATTATCTTTAGTTAATATTGTTAAATTTAAAATCTAAATAATATTTTATAAAATATCAAAACAATCAAATAATTTTTTGTGTAAATGAAATTATTAAATTAATATTGTAGGTGGAAAACATGAAACACTATTAAAAAAATTGAAACATAAATTACATAACTTTCAAAAAAGTATATATCATTTTTATAAAAGTGTCCATACTTATTTCACTGTTGAAAACATATTTATTATTATATTTGGTTAATATTGTTAAATTTAAATTCTAAATAATATTTTATAAAATATCAAAACAATCAAATAATATATTGTGTAAATTAAATTATTAAATTAATATTGTAGGTGGAAAACATGAAACACTATTAAATAAATTGAAACATAAATTACATAACTTTCAAAGAAGTATATATCATTTTTATAAAAGTGTCCATACTTATAAAAGTAGGTCTAAGTCATGAAGAAATATTAAAAAATTGTGCTACCGGTTCGTGTCGATCCAAATTAAAAATGTGTCGATCCAAAACGATATAACAGGTAAAACTATGACAAAACCGGTATAGAAATGATAAAACCGGTCAAGTGCTACCGGATACATTTAAAGTGTCGGTACTTTAATATAAGGATCGACACTTCGTGAATTTAAAAGAGAAGCAGTTTTAAATCCTATAAAGTGTCGATACTTTTAAAAAATGTATCGATCCAAAACGATATACCAGGTAAAAATATGATAAAACCGGTAACAAAATGATAAAACCGGTAAAACGTTACCTGATATATTAAAAGTGTCGATACTTTATATAAGGATCGACACTTTGTGAATTTAAAAGAGAAGCAGTTATAGCGCCTATAATGTGTCGATACTTTAAAAAAAAATATCGATCCACAACGATATAACATGTAAAAATATGATAAAACCGGTATCAAAATGATAAAACCGGTAAAATGATACCGGATATATTGAAAGTGTCGATACTTTCGTAAGTACGTGTAATAAATTATCGACACTTTCAAAGAAATAGGTAATTATCCTTTCGAAAGTATCGACACCTGACATAAAAGTATCGGCACTTTTGTATTTGTATCGATTAAATATAAATAACATATCCAATGAAAATATAAAGGCCATAGCTAAATATCCTCTGAAAAAAGATAGAACGGACGAGTTTTTGAAATCGAAGCGTAATTGTTGCTGCATTTCAGAAGGCGTTTCTAAAGAGAAGTTTGCTTGTTTGTTGCTGCAGTCGAATCGAAAAGTATGTTGTCGAAACCCTAGTTTTTTATTATTACAGTAATCGCGATAGGGTTTTTTATGTGTTGTTTGGGGTTTTGGAGTAAGGAAGCATTTGGGACCGATTGCAGGTAGAAATAGATATTCAAGGAAAAATATAAATGTCGATAATTTTATTAAATATTATAGGTAGAAAATGATATTATAGGTTGTATAAATGTGCCGACACATTTTGGTGTGGCCATTCAAATTCTTTTGAAGAAAACCGTTTTACCACAAGAGTAGTTATCTATATTTGTATATTGAATAAAGTGTATGTAACAAAATAATTTGATTTGCGTAAACTGATATATGAAGGAAAAATGGAGTCAATGGGTTGGAAAATTGTTGGTGGAGCAGATAACTTTGAAATTGAGGCCGAGACTCGAAAGCAACCAAAGGGTGGATATATGTACTTCTAGTAAGTATCAATGTCCTTTTGTTATTATTGTTGAAATGGTAATTGGATTAAAGTATCGATAAACTTTAAATTGATTACAAATTTTAAATGTTAACAGTATGGCCGAATGCAAAAGGATGAAGGGAGATGGCACACAGAGCGGTTCGGTATGTAAAATGAAATTGACATTGAGTAGTATTAGTATTTAGTGTTAATGTATTGATTAAGAAACGTTTATGTTTAATATTAGGTGAAAAAAGATGTGAGGTCCAAATGGAATTCAATGAGTGATGCTGAAAAGGAACCTTAGATCACACAATCAAGGAATGATAGTAAAGAATACAAAGAACGGAGGAAAGCACATGAAAACAAGGTATTCATTAAACTTGTAAATACGTTGATACAAAATATATAAGAACTATAACATTATATATTGTTAAAAAATGTAGGAAGTGTCGACAAGATGCAGCATTAAAAGGGTGAATTTATTAATTAAACACCTTAAAGAGAAGGGTCAATTGAATGTGCTGGGAGAAATAGGTTTTGGATCGTTGATCGGAGTAAGGGATCGACCTATTCGGAGGGAATTGTGTCGATCCTTGATGGCACAATTTGACGTCAGTCAATGTATGGCTAAGTATGGTGATTATTCATTCCCTCTGGGGGTATCGACTGCTGCAGCCGTCTTGGGGGTACAAAACAAAGGCAAAAGTGTTATAGAAGTCTGTAGGAGTAAGAACTGGAAAGCACTTGCCTCCAAATATGGTTTGAATCATAAGGTGACATATGCTGAAGTTGAAGAGGATATCAAAAGTGGATCTTACTGGGGGGATGAGCTGAAGGCCCGAGTTCTATTGTACCTTGTCGGGATATTTCTTTGTCCAACGGGTGATACGTCAACGAACAAGGAATATATGAAGCTCATTTGCGATGAAGGCTTGAAGGGTGAATTCAATTGGGCTGAATATATCCATTCGAGATTGATTGAATCAATAATCACCTTTAAAAAGGGCAGCCAGAGATACCTCAAAGGGTGCATAGCAATCTTAGAGGTAAATGAGTTGAATCACTTTTTTGTGTTTTTATATAAAAATATAAATTTTATTATAAATGCAGGTTGCACTGTTCGATTTTTGGTCGGGCTGTGAGGCAGTGCCGGCTTATGAAAGAACCGGAGTGGCACGCATCCGTGCATGGGGGAAGGAAGAGGTGGTTAGAGTGATGGTGAAGTTGAAGTTAGATAGAGGGAAGAAGCAAGAAATGGTAATAAATGTAATTAAATAATATTAATAATATAATCAATGTCTTAATATTGTAATTTAATTTTGAAGGTTATTGGCAAGGATGTAGAGGAGGCAGTGGAGGCAGAGGAGAAGAAAGGAGAGATGGTTGTATTGGGGGATGACGGTGAGGGGGACGACGGTGAGGGAAAACAGAGTAACTTCGACATTTTGATGTCTGAATTGGCTTATATCAAAAAAATCCAATTTGAAATCATGCAAAGACAATCAAGAGTCGAAGAGAAACTTGATCGAGTCATAGAGAAACTCGAGAGAGTCGAAGATACACTTGAGAGGCATAAGGGGGTAGTGGAAGGAAAAATAGATGGAGTGGTGAAAGAAGTAGAGGTGTTGAGGGGTGAAGTGGTGAAAGAAGTTGGGGTGTTAAGGGTGATATTAAGATGGTGACGGGAGAAAAATTTGAGGGAGTGGTGAAGGAGGTTGTGGATTTGAGGAGTGAACTTACGGGGGTGAAGGGGGTGGTTGATAAATACTCGGATGAAGGAGCTCAATTGAAGGTGAAATAAAAGAGATGAAGAGCTATGTAGAAAAAAAGTACGATGAACTGAAAAAATATGAAGAAGAAAAGAGGGAGGAGGAAGAAGAAGAGATGGAAGAAATGAGGAGGAAGGAAGTCGATGTCATTTATACATCAGAGAGTGTTATAGCAGCAGTTTTGGATTCGGAATGTCCTGCACCCCAGAAGAAGAAGCAGAAGGTAAGTTTAATAAACGAATACTTAATTTGATTTTTATTATGTTGGTGTGACAAAAATTTGTATGCAAAATTGTAGGTTGAAAAAGCGGATATTCCAAGCGGAATTGATGACATCGAAGCTGCAATTTGTGATTATTTATGGAATAGCGAGTTAGAATTGGGGTAAGTGAAATATATTGTTTTGTGAGTGATATTTAAATATTTCATGACAACATATTAATCCTAATGATTCATACAGATATTCTGTAATCTCAATGGGAAATCAATTCGCTACTGTATACGACGTTGCAACGTTGAAGCCTACGGAATGGGTTGGCGGTGTGGTAAGTAGAAAGTAGAAAATGCAAAAACTTATTGAATATGTTCTGATTGTGTAATTAATTTTGTTAGGTTATCGATTTGCTCGCCTGGACCATATGCTACGATTCTCAAAAGTCACTCCGGAGGATTGGCTACCTTCCATACCTCTTAGTGGTGAGTTAAATTAATAAATATTGAAAATTAGTGTTATAGACGGTAAATTAATAATGTTTGTTGCGTAATTACAGCAACAGGCGTTGGATGCCAACAAAAAAGAAAGTGTTGAGGGTATTTCTACCTTCTGGGGTGTCATATTGGATAACTATGTGAAATTCACCGACTGTGAGAAGGTAAGACACCATACCAATTGCAAATGATGTTTTCGGATATAGAATGTTGAATTTTGTCAAATTGGGTGTGAAATTTGTTGCAGATCATGATCACAATAAACTACCATAATTCACATTGGTATCTGTTGGTGTTGGATATGGTAGATCGTGTTGTAACAATATATGATAGTATGTTTACAACTGAAGCAGCTAAACAGAGAGTGAAGGATGCTAAGAGATTGGTATGTATGTATGTATGAAAGGACATTATGTAAATTATAATGCATAATTTTTTGGTGCATAACTTCTTCTATTTTAATGCAGATTAAAATATTAGATTCTTATAATAAGAAACGCATTTGGGTTGAGTCCTGTGGATCTCTAGGAAAGTATCCCTTGAAAATTTCAAATTTGTGGAGCATAAGAAGAATAAGCAATTGAATGGGTATGAGATGTTATCACAAATAGAAAGCTTAATTTATGCAGTATCCATCATAATTGACATGTGTGGTTTTCAAATTTTGTAACAGATATGATTGCGGCATGTATGTGATGATGTGGATGGAATCGATCGGTTCTACAGGGGCAACTGGTGATTTTGTAAGTGGATAGAAAAAATCGTTTGTGATAAAATTGTTAAAAGTCGTAGATTGAATGCTGTAGTTGACAATACTTAACGTTCTGACAATTTGAATATAGGTTGTTGGAGACTGGGATCGATCGCGAATATTAAACGATCTCGTAAGCCACAATCAAAATGAACGAAGACAGGAGATAACAAAAGCTGCAATATTACATAAGAATAACAAAAGGATGCAATGATGTAAATGTAGGGTTAATTTTGTATAAGATTTATAATTTTGTATACGATTTATATTTTTGTATGTGAATATAATTATGAATGAGATGAGAAAAGTTAGCAGTATGTTGTTGTACATGTTTTTTATACACATTAAGGTCATGTTGATACTTTGAAGTAAAAGGCAAATTTACCATAAAGTGTTGATCCATATATAAAAAGTGTCAATCCCAAAAACATCGAAAACCAAAAGTATAATGTAATATGTAATTTTTCAATCTAACCGGTACAAGTCTACCGGTTTTATGAGAGAATATGTCTAAATAATGTGTCGATACTAATATAGTTTGTGTCGATATTTTTTTTCCAGAATGAATGGAAAACATGGTGCACCCATAAAGTGTCGATCCATATATAAAAAGTGTCGATCCGAAAATCATCGAACCCAAAAGTATAATGTAATATGTAATTTTTCAATCTAACCGGTACAATTATACCGGTTTTATGAGATAATATGTCTAAATAATGTGTCGACGCTAATATAGTTTGTGTCGATATTTTTTTTCCAGAATGAATGGAAAACAGGGTGAACCCATAAAGTGTCAATCCGTATATAAAAAGTGTCGATCCCAAAATCATCGAACCCAAAAGTATAATGTAATATGTAATTTTTCAATCTAACCGGTACAATTATACCGGTTTTATGAGATAATATGTATAAATAATGTGTCGACACTAATATAGTTTGTGTCGATATTTTTTTTCCAGAATGAATGGAAAACAGGGTGAACCCATAAAGTGTCGATCCATATATAAAAAGTGTCGATCCCAAAATCATCGAACCCAAAAGTATAATGTAATATGTAATTTTTCAATCTAACCGGTACAATTATACCGGTTTTATGAGATAATATGTATAAATAATGTGTCGACACTATATAGTTTGTGTCGATATTTTTTTTCCAGAATGAATGGAAAACAGGGTGCACCCATAAAGTGTCGATCCATATATAAAAAGTGTCGATCCCAAAATCATCGAACCCAAAAGTATAATGTAATATGTAATTTTTCAATCTAACCGATACAATTATACCGGTTTTATGAGATAATATGTATAAATAATGTGTCGACACTAATATAGTTTGTGTCGATATTTTTTTTCCAAAATGAATGGAAAACAGGGTGCACCCATAAAGTGTCGATCCATATATAAAAAGTGTCGATCCCAAAATCATCGAACCCAAAAGTATAATGTAATATGTAATTTTTCAATCTAACCGGTACAATTATACCAGTTTTATGAGATAATATGTATAAATAATGTGTCGACACTAATATAGTTTGTGTCGATATTTTTTTTCCAGAATGAATGGAAAACAGGGTGCACCCATAAAGTGTCGATCCATATATAAAAAGTGTCGATCCCAAAATTATCGAACCCAAAAGTATAATGTAATATGTAATTTTTCAATCTAACCGGTACAATTATACCGGTTTTATGAGAGAATATGTCTAAATAATGTGTCGACACTAATATAGTTTGTGTCGATACTAATTTAAATATCAAGTGTTTTTCCACCGTTTACGATATATAGTACTCTTAATCGAGAAACCCTAAACATAAAGGCAAGCAGGCAAATCTTCCTCTTTCTTCTACCGTTATCATAAGTGACGATCAGATATTCAGGTAAATTTATCGATATTTTATGGGTTTGATTGATTTCTATATTGGAGTTTTTATCCTGAATGTGTTTGTGTTCCATTGTAATAGGGGTAGCATCCAACCAAAATGGCTCCAAAACGTCAGCGTCAGAAGCGAGGTCTTTCTCAAAGCTCTTCTCAACCCAGTTCTTCTCAACCACCTCCTTCTGTAACAAACGATTCTTCTGAGGAAATCAGGTCCTTCGAAACTCTGAACTTTAGATCCGACATGGAGAAACAAAGATGGCAGACGAGTTTTAAAGTAAGGAAGATTCGTCCCGAACGTGTCATTGACCTGGGTTTCTTGTTTGATGATAAATATGCATTTAGTTTTAAATCCACATTTACATCTTGGGGTTGGCTTGAATTCCTTGGTGTAGAACCAAGATATTATCCCAACCTAGTTAGAGTCTTCTACAACAATGCTTCCTTACAGTACGAGCCTAATAAGACTAATATAATAGGAATTAATACACATGTCATGGGGAAGGATATATATATATCTCCAGAAACTATTACGGAGGGTTTAGGTGTAGCGAATACAGGGGATTCAGATGAAAATGGTGTAGATTGGTCTAAAATTAAACGGGTTACTAGAAATATCCCAATTCACCTCGATGTAGAGTCGAGAGTGTTTCACAAAATGCTCACATGGTATATCCGGCCTAGTGGGGGAAAACATTCAACGCTTCGAGACAGCGATTATTGGTGGATAGCAAAGTATAAATCCAAAACGGCTCCAAACATTGCAAAACTCATATTTAATACAATTGTATATATGGTCACAAAGGGAGCAACAATTTCAACTACACTACTATATGGATGTGTCATCACCCATCTGTTGAAGAAGAAGGAAGTTGATTTTTCGGATGACGCCCCTGTTCGATTAACCCGCAAGATTGACATGGTGTTTATTAAAAAAGCGGGATATGATTTTGTTGAAAAACTCGGTTGGAAGCGTGTCAAGGAGGTCGGATTAGATCAAGAGAGGGAGGAAATGGACCCCGTTGGCCATGAAGAAGAGCAACCAAGTGGAGACGCAATGATGGAAGAAGCTCCAGTTGCGCAGGATGTCACAATTAAGACCGTGATGGAATACATGGTCAATTTTTGGGAGCATATTGATTCCCTTGTGAGTGGAATGCGATCCGATATTTCATCATTGCAACGTGAAGTCTCCATGTTGCGTAACGAATTACGTCAACGACATCAAACGAGTTAGGTAATTCATTATCTATGTTTCTTAACATTTACACGTTATGAACTTTATTTTCTTTTCTTTTAACAGATGTGGACAACCAAGCGGTCGCAGAAGATGAAGCTGACGATGAAGATGACGATGATGATGACGATGAAGCTGGCGATGAAGATGATGACGATGATGATGATGATGATGAAGATGATGATCCAAACAAGTATATCGTGTCTGCAACGCCGCCTTCAAGAAAACTTTTAATTTTTGATCTCAATGGTGTCTTTGCCTACATCCCAAGACTGCCGGCAGGTTTTAATTCTATTCTTTTGTATCCATTATTTTAACATATAAGTGTAGAACTTTATGCAATTTTTCTTCATGTTGTAGATGTTGTCCTCAGAAGAGGATTATTTGAATTTATGCAATTTTGTGTCGACAATTTTGTTGTTGCCCTTTGGTCTTCAAAGATGAGGTTAGAACATGTTTGAGGCAATTGAATTACTGTAGTCAAAATCGTTAATATACATTTGAATGTTAACATTCAAACTTGATTACAATCTCAGGCATAACGTCGACCGTGTACTTGAGAAACTACCTGTATTTTCCGAGCATTTTCTATTCGTGTGGGTAAGATGAATGTCATTACAGTTTGCTGACTTTTCGTTGTCTATGATTCCTACATATTTATGTTCGACTATTTGTTAACAGGATCAAAAAAAATGCAAAACATACAATTATGTTACCTACTGTAAAGATCTCAATGATGTTTGGAACGCGTGTCCAGATTTTAACGAGCTAAATACACTTTTGGTCGATGATTCAGCGGAAAAAATGATTTATAATCCGGTAAGTTGCATTTATGCAATATGTTTTTCCAGTTGAACAGGTGTTCAGACATTGATTATTTTAACAACTTATGTGTTTATATAGAAATACAATTACATATGTCCACATACCTTTGACGCTGCTTCCCATTCGAACGACAAAGCTCTAGGTATGACACAAATTTATTCATGCTTATGCGAATTTAATTTATTGTTAGTAAAATTGCACCTCATTAGTTTGATAATTAAAATTATTTATGTATGTCCTCAGAAAAAGGCGGAAACATACGAGAGTATTTGGAAAATTTGTTGAAGGCCTCTAATGTTCAGGACTTCGTTAGAAACAACCCTTTTTCATCGGATTAATTTTGTTTGTCGGTACATTATTTGAACATTCTTGTGTATTTATATTTTGGTCTAAATATTGTGTGTATATTTTCATTAATTATTCCATATTTGCTTCTATGTGTACATATACATTTGAGTGTCTATACTTTTTTAATATATTGTAAAGTATCTATCCTTTTTATAAAAGTGTCTATACTTTTTCCACTGTGGAAAACATTAATTTAATGTTATATTTTGAGTGAGTTTAAAGATATTAATTTAGTAATTATAGGCGTCTAATGATTTATTTTTTACGTTACGGTATATATTATTATTAAATTAAAAATTCTTAATATTATTTTATAAAATATCAAAACAATCAACTAATTTTTTGTGCAAATGAAATTATTAAATTAATATTGTAGGTGGAAAACATGAAACATACTTAAAAAAAATTGAAACATAAATTACATATCTTTAAAAAAAGTATCGATCCTTTTTATAAAAAGTATGGACACTTTCAACATATTATAAATATACCGGTTTTTTGCGCGAATAGGTCTACAACCTATATCGCCACTTTTTAATCTTGTGTCGGTACTTTATGTCCAGATTGGAAGAAAAATGTGTCGATACATTGTTAAAAAGTGTCGACATTTACACATCGGAACCCATAATTATAATGTAATAGATAATTTTGTAATATAACCGGTATAAATATACCGGTTTTATGCGCGAATAGGTCTACAACCTATATCGACACTTTTTAATCTTGTGTCGGTACTTTATGTCCAGATTGGAAGAAAAATGTGTCGATACATTGTTAAAAAGTGTCGACATTTACACATCGGAACCCATAATTATAATGTAATAGATAATTTTGTAATATAACCGGTATAAATATACCGGTTTTTTGCGCGAATAGGTCTACAACCTATATCGACACTTTTTAATCTTGTGTCGGTACTTTATGTCCAGATTGGAAGAAAAATGTGTCGATACATTGTTAAAAGTGTCGACATTTACACATCGGAACCCATAATTATAATGTAATAGATAATTTTGTAATATAACCGGTATAAATATACCGGTTTTTTGCGCGAATAGGTCTACAACCTATATCGACACTTTTTAATCTTGTGTCGGTACTTTATGTCCAGATTGGAAGAAAAATGTGTCAATACTTTGTTAAAAAGTGTCGACATTTACACATCGGAACCCATAATTATAATGTAATAGATAATTTTGTAATATAACCGGTATAAATATACCGGTTTTATGCGCGAATAGGTCTACAACCTATATCGACACTTTTTAATATTGTGTCGGTACTTTATGTCCAGATTGGAAGAAAAATGTGTCGATACCATTTAAAAAAGTGTCGGTAATTTTAAGTAACGCGGTTTTTCTTCCTTCATTCAAAATATTTATATGTACATACAATAGGAGTCATGTTGATACTTACGATATATTATATGGAGATCGTTGTCATTCCATTCCGTCTTCGAAAAAATCAGTTGATGTAGGTTGTGTGCTTGTACTCAAACTGAGCTTGACTTGAGGACATGTTAGTTTGTTATGCCCCTCACCGTTGCAGTACCCACATCGCCTAATTTTCTTCTCGACCTTGTTCTTCGGCACTTCTTTTCGCTTGCGTTGTTTTCGTTGAGGGTCACGAACATTGTTTACTACAATGCTCTGGTTGACTGAATGATTCAAACCAAACGAGTTTTCTAATTCTTCTATTAGTTTTTTCATCTCATCTCTTGCGGTTTTGAAAGACTCATCTGTCTTTGATGCAATGTAGCATAACCTACTTGACATTGAACGTAGAGCAGCGAACCTTGCCATTTGCATCACTTATGGAGACACATTCAAATTAACATAGCTGGGTGCAGAAGCCTTCGCATAATTAGTCCACCTACTTTGAATCAAAGTCCCGGGCAAATATGTGTAGTCCAATTGCTTCAAAATGTAAAGTTGATGGCGACACGGAAGTCCAACGGTCTCGAATTTTTTGCAGGAGCAAATTAGAGTTTCCGTACGAGAATCAAAACTAATTTCAAATTTCCTATTTTTTTCTGCGTACTTTGACAAAATATAATGTTGACATTCATCTGATAAGGACTTAATCTCTGCCTCAATCCGGTACAATGTCTCCCGTATAAGTTCATCTTGGAACACACGAAAAGATTCGCGGGTAAAAATCGCAGCGGCATGGCTTTCAAGGTCGACCAGTTTTGTGATCTGGAAGGGCTTCGTATGGGAACTTAAGTAATCCGCTTTCAACTCGTTCATACGCATTCTACTAATTCCATCTTCAATTGCACGAACAACATCTAAATATGTCTTCTTGTGTTTCAGTGCAATAGCTAGTGAAGCATTCATAGACTCGCACCTTTGTGTTGAGCGAATATTGGCAAAGAAATGACCGGTTAGATATGCTTGTGCCCATAAGTGTCGTGTATTTCCCTTCTCAATCACCCATGGATGCTTTTGGACGTTGAATTCTGAAACAATCGAACGCCATTGAATATCAAATTCCTTGGTTGTCCACCAGGAAGCCATGCATTTTGAGAATGCTGCTGTAAACTTTGGGTCACCAATGTTAGCTTGTACATTGCGAGAAAGATGCCAAGAACATAATATGTGCTTAGCATAAGGGATAACAGATTTGATAGCCCTCTGCATTGCCCTATCCCCATCGGTTACAACGGAAATAGGTGATTTATTCATCATGGCTTCTAAAAAATTCTGTAGCACCCACTCGAAAGATTGAGACGTCTCGTCAGTGATTATGGCAGTGGCAAACACAATTGTGTTATGGTGATGATTGACACCAACAATAGGCATAATTGGTCGACCATACAAATTATCTTTGTACGTTGTGTCGAACGCAATTACATCACCGAAACATGTGTAATCCGATCTCGATGTAGAATCCGACCAAATAAGATTATACAATGCCCCCGATTCGTCTACCGAGTATGTCATAAAAAACCCGGATCATCATGTTTCTTATAATCAAAGTAGGCAATAAGCGCATTCACATCCCCATCGACGATTTCCTTTGCTTTACCTCTTTGAAGTGCATTGTAGAGGTCTTTATGTGTAAATCCAACATTATGATAGCCCCCTGCCTGCTGCGTTAAATAGTTCATTACTTGTGACGTGCCAACACCGACCTCTTTCAATGTTGTTGCCTCATCGATATCAGCCTTACTTACAGCTCTATTAGAACGCATAAATGGTGTCATAGCAGATGTGCACAATGCATGATTATGTTTCTGATCAGACTTACTTATAACCCACTGATCGTTTGTATTTGTTGTTGTAACTACGACTCTAGCCTTACATCCTGTTCTTGTGACTGGCGTATGAGCACGTTGACGATCAACAGTATTGACTTTTGATACTCGAAACCCTTATTTGGAACAACAAAATTCTTGTGTCTTCAAATTCCCTTCCACGTCAAGCCGTGTTGTTCCCTTACGTGCACTAAACCCATGTTCCCGTGCGAATCCCTTGTAAAAGTGCCAAGCTTGATCACGTGAACAGAAGAGCTGACCAACCAATCTGTCAGATTCATCAACATTATGTACTTCATGGCATTCCTCGGTTGGCTTAACATTGTCTACATCAGTATTATCCATGGCAAAAATTTTATTGTGCAAGTTAAGTGCTCCAGGAGTTGATGGAGATGTAAGCAAAGGTTCATTTTGAACATGTTTCAGTCGTGCTGCTTTCAATAGGATATGGCATTGGTAGTGGTAGTTAAAGGGTGGGTACACCATTAAATTCGCAGTACATATTTAGGTATGTACAATAACTACAAGCATATATTATCATTAAATTTAGGTATGTACAATAACTACATATTTAGGTATGTTTGTTAACTACATATTTAGGTATATACATCTTTTGAGTGAGTTTTAAGATATTAATTTAGTAATTATAGGCGTCTAATGATTTATTTTTTATGTTACGATATATATTATTATTAAATTAAAACAATAAACATATATATTATATATTTATTATTATCTTTGGTTAATGTTGTTAAATTTAAATTATAAATATTATTTTATAAAATATCAAAACAATCAAATAATTTTTTGTGTAAATGAAATTATTAAATTAATATTGTAGGTGGAAAACATGAAACACTGTTAAAAAAATTGAAACATAAATTACATAACTTTTAAAAAAAGTATCGATCCTTTTTATAAAAAGTATGGACACTTTTAATATAATAGGTAAACATATGATGTAATAGGTAGCGCTTATATAATATAATAGGTATCGTTTATATAATGTAATAGGTAGTGGTTATATTGTAAAGTATCTATCCTTTTTATAAAAGTGTCCATACTTTTTTCACTGTGGAAAACATTAATTTAAGGTTATCTTTTGAGTGAGTTTTAAGATATTAATTTAGTAATTATAGGTGTCTAATGATTTATTTTTTACGTTACGATATATATTATTATTAAATTACAAATTCTAAATATTATTTTATAAAATATCAAAACAATCAAATAATTTTTTGTGCAAATAAAATTATTAAATCAAATTACTTTATTCCAACCATGTGACAAGTGTGACAACTCCATCAACTCACAACTCAGCTTTGAACTCAATCAATATTGTCTTTTAGCTTGATGGTTCATAAAGCATGTTACTTGAACAGTATGAATCAATTATGCAATTTTCATGTTCAATTTAACACTGCATTTCAAATTCGTTTCATATGTAATTGGAGTTTGAATTTAAATTTCAATTTGAGTTTGAATTTCAATATATTTCGGCTCCACTATAAATATTAGCCCAAGCCAATATGCATGTTATCATTGATTATTCCTAATTTCCATTGTTTTTTTTTCCAACGTTTAAACGCGAGGGAAATCCCGACCATTGTATTTTTTGGTCAACTTTAAAGCGTCAGAAACGTTTCGGGCGTATGATCTGGGTGGTAAACAAATAGCAACTAAAATCATAAGTCCGAAATGCTTCTGAGTACCACCCAAATCATAAGTCTGAAATACTTCCGATGCTCATCAAAATCCAAAGCTCATATGGTGCCAAGCAAAAGGAAATCAAAAATCTCATATGATGCCAAGCAAAAGGAAATCAAAATCTACAACTTGAGTTTGAACATTGATATGATATGTTCAGTTGTTATCATGTTGGGATTTTCTCGTTTTTGATTGCTTGGATAGTTGTTCTCTTGCTTCTTCAAGTGTCCTTAGCTTGGAATGTGTTTGATGTTGTATATATTATTATTAAATTAAAAACAATAAACATATATATTACATATTTATTATTATCTTTGGTTAATGTTGTTAAATTTAAATTATAAATATTATTTTATAAAATATCAAAACAATCAAATAATTTTTTGTGTAAATGAAATTATTAAATTAATATTGTAGGTGGAAAATATGAAACACTGTTAAAAAAATTGAAACATAAATTACATAACTTTTAAAAAAAGTATCGATCCTTTTTATAAAAAGTATGGACACTTTCAATATAATAGGTAAACATATGATGTAATAGGTAGCGCTTATATAATGTAATAGGTATCGTTTATATAATGTAATAGGTAGTGGTTATATTGTAAAGTGTCTATCCTTTTTATAAAAGTGTCCATACTTTTTTCACTGTGGAAAACATTAATTTAAGGTTATCTTTTGAGTGAGTTTTAAGATATTAATTTAGTAATTATAGGCGTCTAATGATTTATTTTTTACGTTACGATATATATTATTATTAAATTAAAAATTCTAAATAATATTTTATAAAATATCAAATAATCAAATAATTTTTTGTGCAAATGAAATTATTAAATTAATATTGTAGGTGGAAAACATGAAACACTATTAAAAAAAATTGAAACATAAATTACATAACTTTAAAAGAAGTATCGATCCTTTTTATAAAAAGTATGGACACTTTCAATATAATATAATGTAATAGGTAAATTTGCAATACTATCGGTATAAATATACCGGATTACTTATAAAATAGGTAAATATAAGCGCTACCTATTACATTATATAAGCGCTACCTAGTATGTTATTGTACTTTATAATATTTCCGGTTAAATAATATAACATAACCGGTATAAATTTTAACCGGTCAATTGTTTAACCGGTCACGCCGTATATTAGCCGTTTTTTAGGCGCCGCACCGCAGAACTACCCCATAGATTTACCTCGATCCCGATAGAGCTAATATTACGAGATTTTGCTACATTGTAAATATCTAAGGATATTTAATATGTACGAACCAAGCGACTTTAATAATTAAGGGGATGAATGTTATCTTTAAAGTTCTTTCATTCGAGTACGATGTCTACAAAGATATTTAAACGCTAATTATCAAATATTTGAGAGCATTTTGAATAGATGCTACCTAAGGACAACCTTTTTTAGGATTAGCTTACTGTAATTCAAAGTTTTAAACCCATAGAATAAAGATATCGAATACATGCTTCTGCAGCAAAATGATTGAGACAGAGATGCAAGTGTGGAGAAAAGCAGCAGCAAAGGTGCATAGGGGTTGGCAGAAGTGGTGGGTAGTGGGTACATACCGCTGTAGACATATAATTTCGTCCGATCCGGTTTATATTATATTATATCATATCATATCGTATCGTATCGTATCGTATCGTATCGTATCGTATCGTATCGTATCGTATCGTATCATATCATGTTCATGTGCTTGGTTATACTATATAATATATTTATATTGCATACTATGTTATTTATGTGATTTATATCATATGGTACATACACATTATATTTATATTAGAGAAAATATCCTCAGTGACCAAAAATGCCTTATAATATACGATTTTAACCAACTTTTTTTGGATTTGCCAAAATGACCAACAAAATCGCAATGCGAAATAAAAATCGCAACAGAATCGCAAATCAGTTCCCAGAATCGCAATGCGATAGTACAAATTCGCATTGCGATTTTCCATAATCGCAACGCGAATATGAAAATCGCAACGCGAACATATAAATCGCAACGCGATTCTGACTATCGCAACGAGTATCCGTAAAATCGCAACGCGTATCCGTAAATTGCAACGAGAATACGTAAATCGCAATGCGTATCCGTAAATCGTAACGAGAATACGTAAATCGCAACGCGTATCTGTAAATCGCAACGAGAATACGTAAATCGCAATGCGTATCCGTAAATCGCAACGAGAATACGTAAATCGCAACGCGAACATGTAAATCGCAATGCGAATCTGTAAATCGCAACGAGATTCTGACTATCGCAATACTGAATTTCAAATTCGCAACAGGTTTTAATTTCGCAACACAAATGTTTTGGGTATATAACTACGCCGCAGCAGTAACTCATAACCTAAATCCCTAAATCGCAACTCATTCCATCTCCATCTATCACTCTCTCCGGCGACATCCGTTCCTATATCCAACGACATCCTTCCCCATCCGGCAACATGTTTTAGTTTCGCAGCTCGTTTGTTTAGTAAATTAATTTACAATAATGAAATCATCTAATATTGATCATGTTTGGATAGATTTGTGTTTTGGAGGGTCATGGGAGAATGTTCATGGTGTTTTACAATATATGCCTTTACCCATGAATCTTTAACTAAAACTGTCATTAAAAAAGTTAACTTATGAAACTCTAATGTTACGTGTTGCAAATAAATTGAATTTAGAGCCCCTAAGTGGATTTAGGCTATCTTATCAGAGAAATGGTAAAGTTTATTTGTTAACCGACAATGAAGATGTTGAACGATTCATTGCTTACATTAGTGTTTCAAGTGATGATGTTACCTTGTATGTTGTTGAACCTAGAAGTAGTGAAGTTGGGTCAGTAGTGGGTAGTAATCAACTAAGTTTTTCAACCCCAGTTTATGGTGCTCAAAATTTAATGGTTCCACCACAATTTCATCACCAAGCAAATATTGTTTCACCACATTTCCAATACCAAACACAATCTCAAAACCCACAACCTTTCCCTAATCCAAATCCCAATCAACTTTCAGCACCAAATTCCGGTTTTCGTATTGACCAGTTAGACGATGATGAGCCAACAGAAAAAATTCTAAGTACTAGTCAGTATTCAAAATTTGATCTTGGTCAATACTCGGATTTTGATGATTTTTCATAAGAAGAAACAGACCCTGCGTGTAATGATTTTGATATTGGTCAATACCCGAATTTTGATGATGAAACAGCCGTTGCCGAGGAAGATTTTGTTGATGATAATGAGGAGGAAGTTACGACTGTAAATGAACATGTTGAACATGTTGAACATCCATTCTGTAATTCATATAACACTGAAGAAGAAAAAGAAGAAGAAGAAATCCCCAAAGAAAAGTCCCCGAAGAAAATGCCACGGGAGTATAACTGGAATATGCCAGA
This sequence comes from Hibiscus syriacus, assembly GCF_006381635.1. NCBI lineage: Eukaryota > Viridiplantae > Streptophyta > Magnoliopsida > Malvales > Malvaceae > Hibiscus > Hibiscus syriacus. Next base: position 1,386,375 of record NW_024062816.1, on the reverse strand, counting down.
ATTACTTCAGATACCGGAAGAAGAGTTGGTAAAGATAGTAGTTGATTGTTACACAAAAATTATTCGTATCAAGAAAGATGATTGTTTTGATACAAAGGAAGACTTGAAGATAGCTTTGTATACGAAATGTGTGGAAGATGGCTATCAACTAAAAGTTAACAAATCAAGCAAAGATCGTTTCGAAACAAGGTGTATGATTGACAAAAACTGTATGTGGCGTATGATTGCAAAGAGGATAAAAGATTGCAAAATGTTTCAAGTTAGGACTTTTATTGATAAACATACATGTTCAAGAACCCAAGTTTTTCCTCACCATAGACAGGCAAACAAAAAGGTGTTGGGTGGTTTTCTGGCTGAGTTAATGTTTTTGAATGGTAGGGTATATCGGAGACATGAAATTATGACTGACATGAATGCTCGGTTTAAGATTAGTATCTCATATTCTCAAGCTTGGAGAGCCAAATGTTATGCCTTGGAATTATTGAGGGTGTCACCAGAAGCATCGTTTGCCCAACTATCGGCTTATTGTCACAATTTAAAGCTGAAAAATCCTGGGTCGGTAACTCATATCAAAACAGATAGAGATGGACGCTTTAAGTTGCTGTTTATCGCCATTGGTGCTGCGGTTAGTAAATCAATATAATTTTGTTGACTCATTTTTGTTAGTTACATGCATTTCACATTTAAATGATTATATTTCTTGTGTATATGATTTTATAGATTCGTTCGTTTATTAATTGCATGCGCCCAGTTATTATAGTTGACGGAGCACATTTAAAAGGTTGATACCTTAGAGAAAACTTATTAGCAGTAGCCATGGATGCTAACAATGGGATACTGCCAATAGCTTACGGGGTTGGCAAATCTGAAACCTCTGATTCATGGACATAGTTTATGGGGCATCTTAGGGATTGCATAGGTCCTATTAGCAATCTGACAATCATATCCGATAGGGCAAACTCAATTGACAACACTGTTAGAAAGTGTTTCCCAGATGCTTTTCATGGACTTTGTGGTGTTTATTTGTATAGAAATCTAAAATCAAGGTCTGCTGGTAAAAAAAATCACAAATGGACATACTGGTATAGAAATCTTAATGTCTATCGCAACGCGGAAATTACTATCCCAACGAGAGAATCACAATGTGAAATGAAAATCGCAACGCGGAAATGACTATCGCAATGCGAAATGAAAATCGCAACGAGAGAATCGCAATGCGAATTGAAAATCGCAACGAGGGAATCGCAATGCGAAATGAAAATCGCAACGCGAATTTAGTTTCGCGTTGCGATTTTAGTTTCGCGTTGCGATTTTAATTTCGCATTGCGTTTCTCTCGTTGTGATTTTCATTTTGCATTGCGATAGTCATTTTTGCCTTCAACATAATGCATATTGAAATCAACAAAATCAACCATTACATTTCAATCAATTAAACAAGCACAAATAAGAATTATGTTCACATCAATTAAACAAATCAACTTTTACAAATCAATTAAACAATAAAAAAAATAAGCAATAATTCTTATTTCCTCATCTACTATTGAATCAACTTTTGCAGCCATACATCATTTTCACGCAGCTCACTTCTGAGATTAACCTGCTCAAACCAAACATTTGCTCAAACAATACTTTCCACACATCTAAAACCTACAAACAACAAATTATTGAATTCTAGGTACTTAACCAAACATTTTCAAACCAAAAGCCTATAAACTTACCAATTGTTTATGGACACTTTCATAATGCAGATGCAGGTAGGCAGCGTCTCGCATATATCGCTCTAGCCATAAAATGTCGAAACCACAAGCCTACTGCACCTCTATCTCTACCGGTGGGAGGTAGAAAATGTGTACTGCCTGTCGTCAAACGCTCCAAGCACATGCATACGAGAGGACCACAATCCACTCTGGCTTCCTTCGTTTGTTGTGGTGCGGTCTCGTCTCTGCTAACTGTAATATTGAGCTTCTTTGGCTTCTTGTTTCCAGAACGAGTCCAATAATTTATCGCATCCAAGAATTTAGCCAAATGAGAGCTCCATCCCTTAATAATATCTCTTAAATCAGCCAATGATATGTAATTTATCATACTGTCATATACTATTGCCTTAAGGGATGGGAGCAGAAGCTCGACGAGAAGCCAATGTTTACTTTCCAAAACAGGGATAAACACATGCAATCATAAGTAATAATTCATTCATTTGCGCAATTATTTATGAATACCTTTAAACTCAATCTAAAATAAATACTAACCTTATCGACCTCCCACCATGCAGGATAAAGTTTAGCTTGTCCATTGCCCAACGCAAATGATTCATCTCGTTGATTCTTCAAGTGAACGGCGTTAAAAGACGTCGGCATAATTGTATATCATGTATTTCTTTTATTTTTCTTAAGTTTCCTAATTATTAGAAGACGTGACACCCACGCATCGATATGCTGTTTTACAAAAAAAGACATATATTAGTGACTTACATAAATTTAAAAAACAAATAATCAAATTGAAATATATGAAAAATATAAGACTTACCCCTCCATCGAAATAGCCATTGTCTTCGACCCCTAAAAATACGCCCCACCAAGACCGATCAAGCAACAAATAGATATCATCGTTGAGCTTGCATATGTCAGTGAAACACCCCTGGCTCCGCTCATGTAGATAAAAATCAACTGCGGTCTTAGCCCAAAGGGTGTTATCCAGAATTGTGTCCGGTAGTTATCTCCTCTCCACTTCAGATACCGGAATGGTACTGGCCGGTAACTCATACAAGAGCCAACTCTTATCCATCATGTCCGGCACGTCAGAGGGTTTCTCAAGAATCTTACATATGACGCCATGTGAATCGGGCTCTTGAATGGTTGGAGGGACCTCTTCAATGATGACAATGGCCTCTTGAACTGTAGGAGGGGACTCTCGAGGAATGATAGGGGCCTCTTCAACGATAGGAGTGGACTCTTGAGGGATGACAGGCGAGTCGGGCTTCTTCTTGCGGTGTCTTCGCACTATTGGGGTGTACGGAGACTTAATAGCACGTGCACGCCATCTGATGCGTGAACTACGTCGTGCAAGAAAAACCCGACGTAAAGCATCCACCTTATCGGGCCACTAAATAATTAAATACAAAAATCAGTAAATAAACAAACATGATATTTAAATAGTGAAAACAAAGACAAATATTAACTTCACAGTGTTAAAGAATAAACAGTTTAGCAGTATTGGCAGCAACCGAATAAATTTACTAAGCAATCTAAGTGAAACTCTTAATCTAAGTAAAATTGCGAGTAAATTTATCATCAAGTTAAATATGAAAAATCTTAAACTTACCTCGTTGCGTAGAGTATGAACCTCATTCTGCAACGATACTACCATCTCACGTAGAGCGACAACCTCACCACGTAAAGTAGACACCTCCACATGCCATGCACCATCGTTATCGCGTAGAGTATCGATCTCCTCACGCAAGGCATTGACCTCATCACGTAACTCCCTTGACTCATCCCGTGGAGGTGAAGAACAGGGAGATAGAAGTCGTGGCATCTTTGCCGGTCGCCTATCATGAGGTGATGGTGGAGAAGAGGCTCGATGATGTGACGGGATAGGTGATGGCTCTCGTTGTAGAGGTGTATAGTCGGGTCGATCAGGTGATGGCTCTGGGTGAGGTGATGGCTCTCGAAGTGCAGGCTGCTCATCATTCGTTCCATAAAAAAACGCTGACTAGCTTGCCACCAATCAGTGTCAAGCTCAGCCTCCGTGGGTGTCAGTCTCTGTAATGGAGTGTTGGCCTCCTAAAAATATAAAAACTCAAACAAAGTTAAACGTCTACTATTAATAACTTGTTTATATATGATAGTATTTGTGTTAACTTACATTATTTATTGTCGCATATGGTATTAAGTCTTCCCAATCCAACAGACGTTTCCTCTTCCAGGAAATAGCCCTAGGAATATCATTTGAAGTTTTTAATGCATATGTCTGCATGCTGGGAAAGCCTCGAATATCCAAATCTACAAACAATATAATAACAAACATTAATAATTGTTAAATAATTAATTATAATTTTGAAAACATTATATAGAAATTCTTACCTTAAAGGCCCAAACAAAGCCTGACAAAGTGTATTTCGACCCATCGCCACGCAAACTTTTGCGGTCATCAAAGGCAGACGACAACTTAGTCCAGGTAGCTTTCCATATATACGAACCCCACAGAAACAGATTCCATGCATTTAAGTCCTCTACCAATAATATTAGCTCCTGAGGAATAGGTTGTCTGGTCTCTCTGCCTAAAAATCTGGCATACACAAGTACTAGAAGGCATACTCGGACAACATCGACGTCATTTATCCGAGTAAAACCATCTTTCTTATTAAACAATTTCTTCAGGTCTTCGACGTGTAAGTTCGGCTTCTCTATTGACTCATCAGGAAAAACCCAGGATAACCAATGATTAAGCAGAACTCATTCCGCCCAAAACAAGTATACGCCTGTGGAAAATGAAACCATATCTCTTCCTCACCACGTTGTATACTGTCGGGTAGATCGCTAGTAATGGTCTAAAGCCACAAATGGGTCAAATTAGCATCTCCACCCGGATGTTGTACTCTCAGCCATGGCCCGAAGCAGGTTTCCTCAAACAATTTTCTTTGTGCAGGTGAAAGCTTCGAAGCAATTGTAGTGGCTAGGCTAACTTTATTCCTTAATGTCAACGAAGCCGAAAATTTTTTCTACAAAAACAATAAACATACCAAGTTAGATATACCAAAAACTACACTGTGAATATATACCAAAAACAATAAACATAAAGAGTAGTAGTTTATTCTTGAAACTAAAATTTGAAACACTGTTTTGTCTTTTGGTTGAAATGAAAATCGCAACGGGAGAATGAAAATCGCAACGCGGAAATGACTATCGCAACGCAAAATGAAAATCGCAACGAGAGAATCGCAACGCGAAATGAAAATCGTAATCCAATTTTGGTTTCGCGTTGCGATTATCTCGTTGCGATTTTCATTTCTCTCGTTGCGATAGTCATTTTCGTGTTGCGATTTTCATTTTCAATATTGCTAGTATTAGCAGTATTGGCAGCAATCGAATGAATTTAATAAGAAATCTAAGTGAAATGGTTAATCTATTATTGAAATTACCAGTAAACTTATCATCAATTTCAATATGAAAAACCTAAAATAATGCAAAAATTTCAAAATAAAAATAATTAAAAAAACTAACCCTCGGAGGTTGATTTTCCATTTCTGAATGATTGTGAGGGATTTCTGACCGTGAATGGTTGTGAGGGATTTCGTCGGAGATGGGGACAGAAATCTTTGAAGATGGGGACGGATTTTGCCGTAGAGAGTGAGAGATGGAGATGGGACTGAGTTGTGATTTTTTTTAGGTTTTAGGTTATGAGTTGCGATTACGGGATATACTGTGGACGGTTCAGTGTTCCGATAATTAATATTAGTGTTTGGAATTTGAAAATAAAATACGCGTAGCGATTATAATGGCGCTTTAAAAATCGCGTTGCGATTTACGGATACGCATTGCAATTTTACGTATTGTCATTGCGATTTACGGATACGCATTGCGATTTACGTATTCTCGTTGCGATTTATAGATACGCATTGCAATTTACGTATTCTCGTTGCGATTTATGGATACGCATTACGATTTTACGGATACTCGTTGCGATAGTCAAAATCGCGTTGCGATTATGGAAAATCGCAATGCGAATTTGTACTATCGCATTGCGATTCTTCATAATCGCGTTGCGATTCTGGGAACTGATTTGCGATTCTGGAGATCGCGTTGCGATTTTTATTTCGCATTGCGATTTTGTTGGTCATTTTGGCAAATCCAAAAAAAGTCGGTTAAAATCGTATATTATAAGGCATTTTTGGTCACTGAGGTTATTTTCTCTTTATATTATACAGTATTGTACATATATTCATATATTTATTATATGTATCAGGTCCAACAATAATTATAAACAGTGACAGACCCAAAGACCAACACTCAAACCCAGTAAGTCCAACCCAACAGCAGACCCGGATCCAACTGGAGCGACCCGAACCGACCTAATCTGTAACCTGAATCAATTAGGGTTTCAAAACCCTAACCTTTCACCCTTTTTTTCCTTAGCGTCGTACCTCCACCAGCAAACCGTCAGCCAGAGAGATGAATCTTGGAGAGTCTTTATTCCAGTGGTCACCACCCACCACTCCGAGATATCCGACGCACAACCAAGCAAAAAAATAAAAAAGCAAGTTAGATTTCTAGTCCAACTAGGAGACTAAAGCTTGCCGAAAATAATGGGTTTGTAAGTCTATAAATTCGTGTACCACAGCCAACAAGAGGGGGAATAACATATCAGAGAGAGTATTCAAACAAGAAAAAAGAGAGGAAAATCGAGAGAAAAACAAAAAAAACATTGAGAAACATTCGAATAAAAAAAGAGAGAAAAGGAGAACCCATACCTCGGTTCATCACGTTGGAAGTTGAAGGGTCATCGGAGCTTATTTTTTTCGAAAGGTAAGGGTTAGATCTAGGGCTCTAGGGGTGTTTCTAGGCAAAACTAATTAGAGAGGTAAGTTGAGGGTGAGAATACAAACCTGATGGGGAAAGGTAAGTGAGTCAGGCTAAGGTTAATTTCCAATTGTCTTCTTAAGTGAAAAGTGTAAGTTTAAATTTTAAGTTAATTTTTCGATCTTTTTTACTTACATTTGATTATCTTTTCAAATAAATAGTTGTACTGATGTTTTCTTTCAATGGTTTCAGCTTATCAAACTTTTTTCCACCTAAGGCTCTATACCCGAGCTCCGCCCTTTTTAAGTGGGGGTAAAAGCGACGCCTTCATGAGAATTTATTCTCCGTGCGGGCCTAGCAAGTAACCTTCGGGATTCATATACTTTATGTCTTCGTGTGAACTTATTCTCCGTATGGGCATAAGGGAATGTATCATTTCGAGTTTAACTTAGTCCACATAAGCTTGTAATGGGCTTAGGACTAAGGGTCTGCAAGCCCAAGGGGCACCAATAAGGAGAACTCGGGTACCTCTCTTTAGAACCTAAATCGAAAGACTGTAGAGAATTAGAGCCCACCCCGAAACTCCATTTCAAAACCTAGGATGCTTGAATTATCTCCTATTATACTTTTTGTTCAAAGCATGCGAACTAGACAAATATGCAGTTAGGATTTGCTTAAAATTAGTATGCGGGGTAGAAAGCATGTATGGGTAAGAATTAAAGCATATTGGGTAGATATCATGTGGGGTATGACTTTTTATTTTCATTATCATTTTGATTATTATCTTTATCTCACTAACTTTTTTTCCTTTCATTTTTGTCTTCTTTTATTTAATTTTTATCATTTACATCATTTAACAGAGGTGTTGATCCACAAAAACGTGTTCATTAACTATAAATAGTTTTCATTAATTGACAAAGGGATTGTAATACAAGAGATGAAAAATGCAGAAGTCTTACTATGGTCAGAAAAGACTCAGAAAGAAAAGGAGGACAATCTGCAAGGCAGCTATGTGTCACATTCAATCAAGAAGACGCGGTGCCCACAATCAAGTACATCAAATTCAACTTTACAAAAACGGGTTGGCAAATGTTCAGGGACAAGACAAGAATTAAGCAAGACATACACTTGTAATCACTAAAAGAAAAGTGAGAAATCGGAGCAAAAGAAAAACTTGTAATCTTTGAAATAAAAAAGGTATTTTCAGTACCTTATTCGGCTTGCATGTTCGTTTTGGCTTATTAGTTTGGGTTTATATTTGTTTCTTTTCTTTTTGGTTCGAAGAAACCTCATAAATCAGACGGCCGATGATCGGAGGAGGAGGGCATTCGATAAGTTTTTCTCAGATCTAGCCATCCCCGAGACCCTTTTATAAAAAAAACAAAACCATTTTTGAAGAGAGGATACAAAAAGCTTTGGAAAAAGATTTCGTCGCCGATGAATGACGGTCGATAAGGCGGCGGTGGCCGGAATCTGGGTTCTCTATGAACCCAGGCGGCCGTGTTCTTCATCTGCTGAAGAACATAATGAACTAGTTGAGAGAAAATAGGGGGCTTTGGATCGGTTTGGGGTGAGAATGAAAAATGATTTGGTGTTTCTAAAAATTGGTATTTATACTCAACCCGTTGACCCGCCAGAACCCCTAGGGGATCCGTGTGTTTTGTCAAGAAAAAGGGATAATTGCAATTTTAGTCCCTCATTTATTTTCAAAACCTGTTTTGCACCCCAAATTCGATTTTAATTATGATTCTTTTTAAATTTGTCACCTATCGTATCTTTTCTTTTAATTTAGTCTTTTCCCAATTTAATTTACATTTTAATTTAATTGTTTTTTTTAAGTTTTATTACTTTTTATTTTATTCTTTTTCTGCTTTTAATTATTTTATTTTAAATTTTATTTCTTTTTCTTCTTTAAATTGTTCTTTAATTTTATTTTTTTTATTTCTTTTTCTTCTTTTTAAATTGTTTTTAATTTAATTTAATTTTTTATTTTCTCCTTTTTTTAATTTAGCTAACCTTTTTTGTTTCTTTTTTATTATTTCATTTATTTTTTTAATTTAGTTTTTTTATTCATTTTTTTAGTTTTTTAGGGTTTTATATTTTATTTTGCTTCATTTTCATATTAATTCCGTTGATTTTATTTTTCATTTTTCATTTTTCATTTTTCATTTTTCATTTATCTTTTATCTTTTATCTTTTTTTTATTTTATTTTCTTTTCCTTTTTTTGATTTAACTAATTTTTTGGGTATATATTTGTTTTTATTATATTTCTATTATTTTTATTTTTTTCTTGTTTCATTTTTTGTGTCTTTGTTTGTATTTAATTTCGTAATTGGCATTTCTTTTTATTCTTAATTTAATCGACTCGTGTCTTTATGTTATTTTTTCCTTCTGTATTACTTGATGTTTTCAATATGTATGACATGTCTTTAACGAATCATAATGTAATCCTTATCTTTTCTTTTTAATTCAATATTTTTATTTTTACAAATTTAACACTTTTTGATCTTTTAGGGGTACTCTTTTAAATCAATCGGAGGTAAGTAATTTGGATCGAATTTTTATTTTTAATTTAACTTACAATTTTCTTAATTAAGACAATTGGAAATTAAATTAGTACCGAAAGGGCAGTTCAAGGGTGCTAATCCTTCGTTGACTGTAACCAACTCCTGAATCCGATATATAGATAAGATGCAGATCAGGTAAAAAATCGAAGTATCCAATCAACTCATTTTTTTCTTAAAATAAATGGTCGGTGGCGATTTTAACCCATTTATTTAAGTTGAAGCCCAATTTCGGACCTATCCGAAAGACGGCTGCGATAGCCATGTGGTTGCATGCATCCTTCTCAAAGGGGTTGGCCGAGGGGACAATGCCCACCAATCACCATCACAACAGATTTAGACTTGTTTCTTTCCCAAAACCACACTGCGTTTACATACCCTGTGCGGTTCACATTTATCATTGAATACCAGATTTTTGTGGTTCTTTTTCTATCAATTCAACTAAATTTAGTTATGACATATTTAATGTCCTGATCACATCAAATTATATAGAAGCAGTAGGTCTTGGACCATTTTTTGAATTAATAACTGGTATTCGATTTATTATCATACTAATTAAGATCAGATCTTACAGAGGCCCAATTATAGAGGCAATCCTTCTAACTCATTTTGCATCATTTACAAATGTTAGAGTTTAAATCCCTTATTTTATTTAAAGAATCTAGTGTATCGTCTCAATTACTTGGACCACTTTGATTTGAATATTGGAATATTATTAAAATCGTTGTTTCCCCATCTGCAAATGTTATCTGCGACCCTTTTAATCACTAGTAGAATCCTCCATTTTAAACCATTATTGTAAGAAATATAAATTGCAAATTTTATTATTTAACTTTCTTTTTACTCCTGTTTTGGTCACTAAAATTTAATTTTTTTAATTTAATCATTGAACTTTTGTTTTACTCCTATTTTGACCACTCTGCCATTATATAATTAACGACTATCTGTCTTTCAAAAATTATGAAATGGCTTCAAAATTTTCTTCAATTTTTTAAATAAAAAACCCTGATTTTATAACCTCTTTGATTTCTCATAGATAAATCAACTTCTTCCAAATCCCAAATAGTAGGGAGGTGGAGAAAGATGAAGTGAGTTATGTATATTGATTCTACGTTGATCGAGTGATTGATATTGTAGATTAGAGTGGTTTGGAGTTTCGTAAACTTTAGTTTTTGGGTTGAGTTTCGCGAGTTTTATGTTTTTGGTTGAGTTTCATGAATTTTAAAGTGATCTTGAGAAAATCTAAACTAATAGGGTAGTAAGAGTTATAAGACAAGTTCTTCAATTTCTTGAGTGGTTTGAAAAATGTTGAAGAATAATGATTTTAACATTAGTGTCATAGAGAGATAAAACTATAAAACTTTCCTCTCAAAGAAAGACAATAAAATAAAAAGAAAAAGAAAGGAAAAAAAGGCTTGAATGACACACAGATATTATATCAATAAAATCAGTCAACATCAACAAACTTGACTATCACACCCTTTTATTTCTAATATAACACACAAATGATCAAAATAAGAGTCAATCAAGACTATCATGACAAACCTGTTTATATTACCACGTGGTTGGTGGTTCTAGTTTTATTGAGAAAGACTACTTCCGTTTCACCTCAGCTGTATCTTTGGGAATCAATATCCAAGTATTTGATTTTTACCATCAGGTGATGTCACATGATTTAACATTTGTTCTTGATTGTTCAAAGTTCTGGACGATATGGGATTGATGGATATGTGTATAATGCTGCTGACGAGCTAAAGATTTTGATGACTGGGAAATGGATCATCAACCTGGCGACAGTGAAGGGGAACCGCTTCAGATTAATCCTTTTTCAAAGCTTTAGATGTTTTCATCTTCTATATTCTCACAACTTCACTGAACGAATAGAATAATATGCTTTTTACATGTGATTCTTAACCAGAAAGCACGTTATTGATTCCGTGCCTTCCCCAACTGAATAAAATTTATTTTCAAAACAAATCTGCTATCAAAATGGTGAAAGACACTTTTTCCAATCACATGTATCATTTCGAGTTGCAAATTACTAATAACAGGGTGCATGTATAAGTTTCCCGGGGATCGTTATAACATTATATGTTAACGTGATGAGCATTTTGACTTGGAAATTGAAGGAATCAAGTACTTGTTAATTCACCCGTGCTAATAATTTTGTCAAGTTTTCACACGAGCTATATTGTAATCAACCAGACTTGACCTCTCTAAAGCTGGTTCTGAGACACTCAGTAGCTTGTAGCAAGGAGGATGAAGAAAACAAAACCAGAGCGTAAAATCAGTTTTCATAGCAGTTTTCAGATAATCTGGGACATACAATACCATTACCACTTCGATAAAAAAGCAAAAAAAAAAATCTCTCATTCTTCTGTAGCCTTTTCCTCATCAAACCACCTTGGAGGATCAAAACCCAACCCACCTTTAATGACAAAGGAAATAGCAATTAGAACCCAATCTTCAACACAAATAAATAGAGTACACTACATTCATGGCTACTTAATTATAGAAGAATTTTGAATCGACCATCGATCTTTCAATTTTGCTAACGTATCATTTAACATATAATAGAAAAATTGACACGACAGTTAAAAAATAATACAATTATATATTTAGCCCCTATTACTCACACAGTCAATCAATTTGATCATAATTTTACGATCCCATATTTCTTGCAATTAGACCCAATTTTCAACAAATAAATCTATGATAAATTACATGCTTAGTACCTAACTGATCAGTTTTGGTCCGTTTTAATACCTAAACTTTTAAATTTTTCAAAACTATACCTAAAGTTTAATTTTTATTTCATTTTATTATACTGGTGAGGGGATGCGTCGCCGTAATAGGTTTCGTCGACAGTGGGTGCGTGTTCACCGACGGTGGCAAATGGCGACCGTCGATATGAGTCTAAGGATTGGAATTAAAAATTTTAAAGTTTTGAGGGTTTTTTTTAATATTTTCAAAAACTTTTAGGGTTTTTCTAAAAAGAAATTATATTTTTAAGTTTTTATAATAAAATTTCTAAAATTACCATAACGTAATAAGTATCACTTAATGGAGTTTTCTAACGGCCGTTACGGTCAGGGCACCTATAGTGGTAACGTTTGTAATGTTAGACACCTCGATGAATCGAAGAAAAAGAAGTTAGGCATCCCTTTGAGAAAAGCGATATAATTTGGACACTTATTTTCTAGTAAAAACTTTAAATATCAAATCAAATAATTTAAAATTATTTTCCAAAAATATTTTTCAAAAAAAACATTACCATTTGATAATAAATTCTCATACTCTTAACCCACGTCGTGCTTTAAAAACAATGTTTAACTAACTTTTTATCAAACAAACTTCAATTTCTAAGATGATTTTATCAGCAAGTAAAGAGCAATTACCACTAAGCAATTTTGTATCATTATATGCCTTTTGGCTATTTGGGTAATGTTTTTCTTTTAGCATTAATGTTAATACTTTGATTAAAAATAACATAAGAGTTGCAAATCAGGACAACCTTCACTAGTATGATTCACTAATCATAGCCAAGTGATTTGTGATATTTGTTTGAAATACTCTCATTTATTTGATAATAAACTCTCAAACATCTTATAAACGATATGCTTGAATTCAAACCTTTTAAGGATAACAACCATCCTTTAACCATCGAGATCATTTGGTTCGTATATAAACTTTATGATATTAAATTGCATTGTTTGGGAGTATTTAGTACGAGCCTACAAACACAAGTATTATACAATAATCTTATCAATCCAACCCCCCCTACACTATTGGAAGCTAAAATCGTAAAACAAAGTGAAAAAACACCCCCCACAAATGATTGGGGTAGGATGAATTATTATTAGTCCTGCTGGAAGCCATGCTTATCTGCAAGGAGGCCATTATCCCTAAACAGACATTTAGGACACGCACTTTCCATTGCCTTGCTTATAAACCGATTCGCCTCAATCACCACAGCTTTAAAGACAAGTTTCGGTCCCTTTTCCTTTGGCATTATTACATAATCAAACTCCAGCTATCTGTCTCTGACTCAGAAATGCAACTACCATGGACATCCTCTCTGTATGACCAAATTTTAAATTAGATTCGAACTTTAAAAATGTTATGATTGAATTATTAAAGTTTCAATATCACGTCAATTAAATCTTTTTGGTGTAATCATCAATTTAACCATTGAATGTTAAATCTAACGTAAACGTATATTTGATGTACGTGGATTAAATGGTACATACGTATTACATAAATATTTTAAGATAGACTGGTTAACAAAACAATTCTCTTTGTGAGAATGGAGGCATGACGGCTGAACGACCGGTGAACGGCGGTGAACGAAGAGTGTGGAGGTGATGAACGGCGACTGTGTTATTAGGCTAGGGTTTAGGTTAGAATGAATATGGGAAAGGAAAGTAACAGCTTTTATTTTGACTGACAATATTAAACCAATCGACCGTGTTGCCCATTTACAAGTGTTGGGCTTATATAGCTCAAACCCATAACAAACTAACTAATTAGCTCAGATATTATTGGTCTAATAGGGCAAACGGGTAATTTGAGAAAATAGAGTAAATAGAAGTTTATTTTGAGATCTATAATATTTGTTGTAGTATTAATGGAATTTATCAAGTCAAAGAGAAAAGTTTGTCTAAATAATATTTTTTTATTCAAACTCATCACGTCGAAGTGACGAGTTCTAATAAAATATATTTTTTCTTAAATTTTATCACATCAGGATAAAAAATTTAAATAAAAAATATTTTTTTATTAAAATTCGTCAACTCGACGCGACTAACTCCAAATGTCGTAGATCACTAAATAAACTTCTATATGCTATTGGCCTAATTAATTAAACTATTTGTCCTATTGGGTCAAAAAATCAATTAGCTCAACTAACATCTAATATCTAACTAATTAACAATCATTAAAGAGCTAATGACAACTGATCTTCTAACACTCTTAAATTTCATTATCATTTTTTATATTAAAAATAAAATTTATCCAACCTTACAATGCAAATTCAGTGGAATGGTTCGCTCACTGCACCCTTCGCTCCCAAGAGGAGTCTCCGCCATGGGGATCCTCTTTCACTTTATCTTTTTGTGCTCATAATGGAAAGACTGGGGCGCCGTATCCATAGCTTGGTTGATTCGGGTACGTGAAAACCCTTTCACGTTGTCAGAAATGGTCTCCCATTCTCTCATTTATTTTTCGCGGATGATCTCATCCTTTATGGCAAAACGGATTTAGATTAGGCCCACCTTGTTGCTTCTATGCTTTCAGAGTTTGGCTCGTCCTCTGGTCACCGAGTCAACTCCAGGATGTCGCAAATTTACTTCTCGCCTAACACGGATATGGGTATGCAGCAATTAATTTGTTCCTCTCTGGGTTACCAACAGATGTCTACTCTTGGTAATTATTTGGGTGTCCCAGTTATCCATAGGAGACTCCGTTGCAGTGACTATGACTTCATTTTAGACAAAATACGAGCGAGACTTAATCGATGGACTACTCGTACTTTGTCCTTTGCGGGTAGAGTTACCCTCGCCAAATCTGTATTAATGGCGATTCCTGTTTATTTCATGCAAACCACGAACCTTCCTTTGAGCGTTTGCTATGAAACTGATAAGATTGCAAGATAGTTCATATAGGGTTCTTCTGCTCAAAACTGTCGCATGTCTCTCCTGATCTGGTCTGTGATTTGTCAACCTCTTGATAGAGGTGGTTTAGGTTTACATCGATCAAGTGATCACAATATGGCGTTCCTTTGGAAGCTTGGTCATTCTCTCGTTTCTCGGCCAAATGATTTCTGTATTCAGGCTTTGTGTGAGAAGTACAAAATGACGTCTCAGTGTCCGCTTTCGATCATGAGACCGGCCTTCTCACCGCTATGGAGGTCCCTATCCCACTAATGGTTCGATTTTCGTACTAATTTGTGTTGGCTCCCTGGTAATGGCCTCAATATTAATGTGTGGAATGATGACTGGATTCCTTCGTTAGGTCCTCTCTGTAATTACATGCAGAATCATCGAAGCGTTGTCTCCCATCCTCATTTTGAGAATTTACTTGATTCGAGTGGAAACTGGGATATCAACGAGCTTTCTTCTATTCTCCCTATGAATGTTGTTCCTCACATCTTGGCCATTAAACCGCCAGGAGTTGAGGCGGGTGAGGATCGGTGCGTATGGAAATGTGTTAAAATTGGAAATGCTTGAACTGAATAATACCTCATGTGTATTAGAGTAGAAATAATACAAATATATATACAGTTTTAATCTAACTAACTAATTGTCGATTAGTTACAATTAAAACAGAAAATAACAAACTTAACTTCTAACACTCCCCTCAAGTTGGTGGATAGAAGATATCTTTTACCCCCAACTTGGATACAAGATATTCATGTTGTTGTACACCTAGAGCTTTAGTAAATATATCTACTAATTGCTCTGAAGGAGACACAAACTCTGTCTTGATAAGCCCTTCTTGTATTTTCTCCCTTAAAAAGTGGCAGTCAATTTCTATATGCTTTGTGCGCTCATGATAAACTGGATTTGCTGCAATCTGAAGAGCAGCCTTGTTAATACAATACAGCTTGATCGAATACTTTCTTTCTAACCCAAGCTCATTGGCTAAACCATTTAACCAAGTCTATTCTACTGATGTAACAACCATGCTTTTATATTCTGCTTCAGCAGATGATCTGGCTATGATATTTTGCTTCTTAGATTTCCATGAAATCAGTGAATTTCCAAACTTAATGCAAAAACCAGAAACATACCTTCTTGAGATAGAACACGCA
The DNA here is from genome assembly GCF_006381635.1 of Hibiscus syriacus. NCBI lineage: Eukaryota > Viridiplantae > Streptophyta > Magnoliopsida > Malvales > Malvaceae > Hibiscus > Hibiscus syriacus. Next base: position 1,370,481 of record NW_024062816.1, on the reverse strand, counting down.
GCCTTGTCTGAGTCACAATATGCCTTAAGTTCACTGCTGCTGTTTGAATCCATCAATATCCCTTGACCAAGATTCCTTTTTATGTACCTCACTATCCTCAAAGCAGAATGCAAATGAGATTCCTTAGGTTGTTGCATAAATTGACTCAAGTAATGCACAACAAAGGTTATAAATGGTCTGGTATGTGTGAGGTAAATGATGCTTCCAATGAGCCTCTGATAAACACTCTTGTCAGCTAATAACTCATCAACTTCATTACTCCCTTTTGTGCATAGCTTATCATACTCTGTTGTAGAAAGCCTAACATTCTGTTCAAGAGGTGTTTTTGCTGGTTTTGAAACTCTTACTCATGTTTCCTCAATCAACTCAAGAGCATACTTGCGTTGATTAACTAAAATCCCTTCTTTTGATCTCATAATCTCAAGACCCAAAAAATAATTCAGTTCACCAAGATCTTTCATCTTAAACTTCTTGTTCAAAAGATTCTTTAAATCATCAATCAAAAATCATCAATCAAAAATCATCAATCAAAAATCATCATTGCCAGTGATCAACAAGTCATCAACATAAATCAACAAAACTATAATCTTCTTTTCCTTTCTCATTGTGAACAAAGAATAGTCAAATTTACTTTGTTCATAACCAGCCCCTAAAAGAGCCTCAGTTAACTTCAAATTCCACTGCCTAGATGCTTGTTTCAAGTCATAAAGGGATTTTTACAGTCTACATACCATATTCTCCCCCTGACTGTAAAAACCAAGAGGAAATTTCATATATACTTCCTCAAACAAATCACCTTGTAAAAAAGAATTATACACATCAAGCTGAAACAGAGGCCAATAAAAAACAGAAGCAATGGCAAGGAGAAAATGAACAATGACCAATTTAACCACTGGTGAGAAAGTATCCACGTAATCTATACCCTCTTTCTGACTATAACCTTTGGCTACCAACCGAGTACCAGCAACATTGTATTTAATCCTATAAACCCATTTGCAACCAATAGGAAATTTTCCAAAAGGCAAAGAGACAACTGACCAAGTTTTATTTGTTTCAAGGGCAAGAATTTCATCCTTTATAGCTTGTACCCATTCTAGATGTTGCATAGCCTCATGATAGGATTTAGGTTCAATAGAGTGTGAAATAAAAGAAACAAAAGATTATGTACCAAAAGGAAGATGCTTATAGGAAATAAAATATGAAATGGGATAAGTGGAAGTGGAAACATAATTACAAATAAAATCAGTTAACCATTGAGGTTGTTTAGGAACCCTAGTAGATTTCCTAACCAAGACTGGAGCTATTGGACCTATAGGAGTTTCTAGCTGTTGTGATGATTGCCTAGATCCAGAACTAGAAGGAGAATCAGGTGGAACAATAAGGACAAGTTATTGCCCAAAAGAAAGATCTAAAAATTCAGAATCGGGAACAGAGGGAGTAGAAGGAAAGAAAGAATATGTCTGAATAGGAAAGTGAAAGGGAAACACCTGTTCATGAAAAATAACATCCCTATTGACAAAAATATTTTAGAAGTAAGATCAAACAAGAGATAACCTTTTTGAGTGTTAGAGTATCCTATGAAAATAACAGGTAAGGCTCTAGGAGCAAACTTATCAGTTGGTTTAGGATCAGTAGCATAACACAAACAACAAAAAACTTTCAGAATAGACATGTTAGGAGGTTTGTGATAAAGAATTTCATAAGGTGTTTTCCATTGCAAAACAGAATAAGGAAGTCTGTTTATAAGGAAACAAGCTGTCAACACACATTCACCCTATAATTTAATATTCACTTTTGAATGAAAACGTAAAACCCTAGATACTTCTAAAAGATGTCTATGTTTTCTTTCTGCAACTCCATTTTGCTGTGGAGTTTGAACACAAGAAATATGATGTAAAATACCAAGAGAAGAGAAAAAATGAGAGCAATGAGAATTGAAAATTTTTGTACCATTGTCACTTCTAACAATTTTAGTGACAGAAGAAAATTGAGTGGAGGTAAATGAAAGAAACTGTTTGAGAAACAGAACAACATCATTTTTAACCCTTAAGAGATAAACCCAAGTCATTCTTGTGCAATCATCAACAACAGTCAAGAAATGCCTATGACCACTATGAGTAGATATCTTATAAGGACCCCATAAATCTATATGAATTAGTTCAAAAGGTTTTAATGGCCTAGTAGTACTAAGAGGAAATGACAATCTGGTCTGTTTTGCTAAAGGACATACATTTCAAGTATGAATAGAGTTTATATCAAATTTATCAGAAATATAAGATGACAGTTTTTTCATAGCAGAAGCAGAAGCAGAAGCATGCCCAAATATGGCATGCCAAAGACTAGTTTTATTAACAACAGAAACAACAAGTACAGAATGAACACAGGAAGTATCCCCAGAACTAATCAAAGAATTAGAAAACGAACCAGTAGCTCATTTAGTAGACTCAAAAATATAAAGGCCATTAAACCTTCTACCAATCCCCTTGATCATGCCATTGTAAGGATCCTGGAAGATACAAATGTCAGGATGAAAGGAAAAGATACAGGCATGATTTTTGACAATCCGAGAAACAGAAATTAAATTATGAAAAAAACTGGGAACAAACAAGACATTAGTTAGAACCAGATAAGAGGTCAACCTATGAGACCCTATATGAGACACTAGTTCAGTTTGACCATTAGGAAGATGAGCATAGCGATGGGCATAACATAAAACAGGAAATTGCAAGCCTTTGAAATCAGATAAAATATGATCAGTTGCACTATTATCAATTATCCAATGAACACAAGTGTTACTGGAAGCATGTAAATTACAAGCAAAAGTACCTGCAAGATTCACACTGGAATCTAAAGTTGAGCTTTTGTTCAACAAATGCAAAATCTGACTGTATTGCTCAGAGGTAAAGGTAGGGACAACCGAGACAAGATAGGAAACCACCGAACCATTCTCAGTCTCTCCATCAACAGTGTGTACAAAATTAACTGCCATGGCATCCGGAGAAGCCTTCTTTCTGTTGAACTTGAAATATGGTGGAAATCCAATAAGTCGATAACAACGATCACGACTGTGTCCCTTAACCTTAAAGTATTCTCAGGTTCCATTGAACCACCTTCGATCATTCCCTTTGGAAGCATCCGTGAACATGACAGAGGCTTTAATAGGTGTAGCAGACAACTGGACTCGATGCAAATCCTCTTGAATAATCATGGAGTAGGCCTGATTAACAGTAGGAAGGGGCTTCATGATAAGTATCTGACTCAAAATAGCAGAGTAGGTTTCACTAAGGCCCATCAAAATCTGGAAGAGGCGTTGTTGAGCCACATGCATCGAATTCTGTTGTGCAACCTCATAATCGTAAGAAGAGAAGAGGAAAAGAGTAGTGTACTCATCCCACAGGAGCTTGAGACGAGTGAAGTAAACGGAAATAGACGAGTCACCTTGAACGAGGGTTGTAATTGAACGATGTAAGAAAAAAACCCTAGAGCCATCAATTTTGTAAAAACGCTCCTTGAGGTATTTCCAAACAGATTCTACGTTCAAGGCAAAAATGATGCCAGCAGAGAGATCTTGACTTACATAATTTAGGATCCACGAGAGTACAAGTGCATTGCGTCGCTCCTATTGAGACTGCAACATATCTTCATAATCGTCTCGTCGACAGCTTCCATCGACAAAGCCAAGCTTGTTCTTGGCCAGAAGCGCGATGTGCATGGAACGACTCCACAGACTACAGTTTTCTATGCCAGTGAGTTGAAGCGACACCAATTGAACACCAGGTGTATCAGAAGGATGCAGAAAGAGAAGATGATTTGGATCAATCGTGAGAGCCATGAACCCTACGGGAAATCGATTTGGGGGAAAAATCAAAATGAAATTGCTGTTGGAATGGAAATGAAGTTGCTGCAGAGGGGAGACGGGCCAGAACGCTTAGTGAGGAATGCGCCAAACAGAAAACCCAAGAAAAACTGTATGGAGACTGATACCATGTTAAAATTGGAAATGCTTGAACTGAATAATAACTCATATGTATTAGAGTAGAAATTATACAAATATATATAGATTTTAATCTAACTAACTAACTGTCAATTAGTTAAAATTAAAACAGAAAATAACAAACTTAACTTCTAACAAAATGGGATAGGCTGCACAGGTTCAGCATTAAAAACACATATTGTAAATTGGCTGAAGGTAGTTAGGACACCCCTTCTACCCTTTGGAGCATGATCTAGTCGCTACAGGTTCATAAACAGGTTCACACCTTCCTCTGGCTGGCCATTAGAGACCGTATTCCTTCCAATAATGAACGCCATCGTCATGGTTTGACTCCAAGCCCTGTATATCCTATCTGTGGTGTTCATGATGAAACTGTGCTTCACATCTTGAGAGATTTCCAGGCTGCGAGAGCAATCTTGAATCAGTTGTTGCAGGTTTCTCCTTTGCGCTCGTTTATCACCACAACGCTCGTCAAATGGATCCTAACGAGCCTTGCTCATCATGATACTTTCCTGGGTATGTCTACTCCTTGGAATATTTTTTCTCCACTTTTATTTGGCAAACATGGAAGCATAGGAATTGCTTTGTTTTCTATTTAAGCTCTTCATGTGCTTTGCATTTTGCCAATGACAATTCTCTCTCGCAAACGGCGCCCAAGCTTTGACAAGCCGTGCCAATCTCTTGGTATCTTCCTCCAAATGGTTGGTGTTGCATCAACACGGATGCCTCGGTTGATACAGTAATAGGATTCAGTTTGGTTGGGGGTATTTCTCGAAGGTCTGATGGATCTTGGATCTTTGGTTTTTACAAAGGAATTGATGTCACAAATATGCTTCATGCCGAGTTTTGAGGCATTTATCTTGGTCTTTGTGAAGCTTGGCAATATGGAGTCGAACTTCTGCAGGTTCAGTCAGATAATCTTCAAGCCGTTTGCCTCCTCGAGAATCTTATAGCTGATAGCATCCTGTTTCCCCTTGTGCATGTTGTCTATCATATGTGTAATCGTAGCTGGTATGTTGAGTTTCTCTAGGTTCCCCGTGAATGTAATATGGTGGCCGATAGTCTTTCAAAGTTTAGCCTTCCCCTTGATTACGAGACGCAAAGGCTCGCTGAACCGCCTACGTCCGTTCTTCCTTTGATTCATCGGAACATTGTTGGCCCTCCCTTATGTTAAATTTGGTGAATTTGCTTAAGGCTTTGGCCTCCTTTGCAGTCAAAAAAAAAATTTACCATATCCAAATCGTACATATAATAAAACATATTTTTCATATAATTTAATTAATGTATTTTAAATATATTTTTATATCTCTTGTGACAAGAGGCTAATCCTCCACAGCTGTTTGTTCGGATCCACAACATGGCTGTCAGTATAGTGTAGATAGATACTAGTTGTATTGGTATGTATTCGTCTCAAATTGATTTGAAATAGATTAAACTTTATTTTTATCAAAATTTCGATGTTTTACAGTTCATTTTGATCGATATTAATATATATTAATTTGTATTATAATGTAAGATTCTAATATCATAAATTTTTTAAAATATTTTCTATTGTTATGTTTAAAATAAAAATAATTATTTAATTTAAAATAGATATCATTAATAATGTTAAAATTTACATTTTCATATAAATATATTTATATGAAAAATGTAATTATGTGTATTTATATTTTATATTCATAATAATGACAATTATACTACACTGCCGATATACAAACTTTCATTTTTTTAAAAAAGAAAAGGCAAGCTCCGCTATAAATAACTCTACTTCGATTGGACGAGACGTTATTAAATAAAATTAAAATTAAAATTTCCTTATATAAAAAAAACATTTGGTCTAGTGGTATGATTCCTGCTTAGGGTGCGGAAGTCCAAGTTCAATTCTCGGAATGCCTCTTACTATTTTATTTTTTATTCGATTATTGTTTCGCTCAATTCTGACTGTTACCACATTCATTAATAATTTATTATATCCCTAGATAACAACAGTACATTTCTGCTGCTTAAGATTAGAGTATTATTAAAAAAATGTGGATAATGCAATCTCAATGGCAGCTATACTTTTTTTTATTTTTGAATAATCAAACAGAAAAAGGATCAAAATGGTTTATTATCAACTTAAAGATTGTTGCTTTAATTTTCTATTCTTCTTAAAATACTGGTATTTAATATTTATATTCAAATACATTTTTTTATTAGTCTGGGATGACTACAAAGTAATATATGTTTGAAAGACTCTTAATCATTTGACAATAAACATCTAAACACACCTATAATTGTCGTGTTTGAATCTGAGACATCTAAAAATAACAACCATCTCTTTATCATTAAGGTCACTTGATTTGCGCGGATTACATATTTTTGGACATGAGTGAGATATAATCCTTTAAAGAATTTCAAATATATAAGAAAATTTATCGTATCTGATACTCGCAATGAATCCAAGCAACATAGTCTGAGAGAGTTAATGGTGAAGTTTAAGGTCATTATACAGACGATAGCGAAGAGATACCTTGTCGATCAAGAAAGGGATTGAACAATTCCACAGTCGGAATTCACCGTACTACTTTTATTAACGGTGTTAACTTTTGATGACAAAATGATATAAGATTGGACCGTATATCAATGATAATGTCGAAAATATCAAAACAATAGATAAAATTAAAGTTTAAGTATCAACTTAAAAGAATAGACCATTAGATATCAATTTCAGAAAATATGCCTAGTTCATGTATTATTTCAAATTGTATGTACTAAGTACCAAATGCATGTTAAATATGCCTATGCATCTATCCCTTTTGTATTTTGAGTATGACTTTCGGAGTATATCTCCCATCATACATTTGTTTATGCTATTTTAAATTTATAAAATGCATTTAAATATCCAAAAAAGAAAAAAAAAGTACAAAATGCATATTTAAACTTTTAATTTTTTATTGTTGTCAACACCTTTTTATTTTTTTTATTAATCACTAGTGTAGACACTCATTTTCTTATTATTTGTTTGTTTTTTTCTCTTTCCAAAAAAATAGAACTAACAAGAGTTCCTCTCCTAGGTGGACTCTTCCACCACCATATCTTTTAAACTAACAACCACCTTATCCCATGAAATCCAATATCCCACTACAACTCAACTTCCCCAAGAATCCCATACAATTTGGACTCTCACCATCATCTCTCATACATCCCTATTTAAACCCATCTTCACGCCATGTACAGGGGAGGAAAAATTCTGAAAAGAAAAACAGCAAAAAGCATAGAATTTTGAGAAGAGAAATTTGTGCAAAGAAAAAGAAAGAGCTCTATAGATCGAGGGAGGTAAAACAAAAGCATCAAAGTGGCGAACGGACTTTTAAGTCTTGAACGAGCTAGCGTTCAACATTGAATTTCCATACTTGAAGAAGGTAATAGAATCGGAATTTGGAACTACTTTCTTGGTATATCTACATATTTTTTTGGGGTTTACGTGATTAATGGTTTAATGTTTTCATTCGTCGCTAATATGCTTCACTGAACTTGGCTTTAATTGCTCAATTCATTTAATCAAGATACTTGTTCTGATCAATGTTTGAAGGGTGGTATCTATCAAATTGATTTTGCCCTCAATTACGTGGTTGCTTTTTAATGCTTTTTTTAGTTTGATTTTGAAACATGTCTTAATTATTTATTTCCTTGATTAGCCAACTGGAGATTAACGTGACTACTGTGCATAACTGGTCATCAAATTTCAATGGCTTGGTTAAAGATTTATTTTGGTCAATCAATTTATTCTCGGCATGTAGTGTAATTTTGATTTCAATAGTTGAGTTGCAAGGAATAGAAGTTGCCATTAATGGCTTTGGAATTTCACTTTTTGATCCATGTTTTGAACATAATTTTTTAACTTGTAATTAAAACATTAATTGGTTCAATTTGATGTTAATTGACATGTCTGGAGTTATTTTAGGCTTGTACCTTTTACTTAGTGTTTTTTATTTCCATTATCGACTGGTTTTTTATAATAATTATTAATGGATTAATTGGATTTTAAGTTAGATAATTAGTGTTACTAAACTCACATTATTTATTAATTGGTTTTAATTGACTTTAATTTTGACACCTAGACACTCACATTAATTATTCTTATTCGTAATTGGACTATAGGGAAATAATTTGATGATTCAATAATTATCTCTCTTTTGGCCTTAATTAAGAATTTAAATAGTAATTTTGATGCATGTTGTTGAAATTGGGTATGTTTGAATCAAATATTTTTGACTTTCTTCAGTAGTAATTCCAACCAATCAAAGATAAGTAATTCGAATCGGGACTTTTAAATTTTCACAATTAAGATAACCGATAAATTAATTGGTACAGAAAGGGCAGTACAAGGGTGCTAATCATTCCTTGACTGTAACCGATAAATTTTCACAATTAAGATAACCGATAAATTATTTTTGACATTTCTAGTTTATGTTAGTTGTTTGGAAATTGAACTCTAAAGATGAGATTCATTGACTTTCAAAAACACCTAGACTATGACAGGTTTTTCTTGACAAACTTAAGAAATTGGATCCGTAAACCCATATTATAATATTATATATATACAATAAAGCTTGAGCAGTCCCTCTAAAGTAATTGTTTAAACGCCCTGACTTTGTGGATAAGACTTAGCTAGCCTAATCAAGGTGATTATAATATACTATAAAGCTTGAGTTGTCCCTCTAGAGCAATTGGTTAAACGCCATGGCTTTATGGATAATATTCAGCTAGCCTGATAAAGGTGATTATAATATATATACAATGATATAAGTTGTCCCTCTAGAAAAATCGGTTAAACTCCCCGGATTTATTGATTCAGCTAGCCAGACATGGCAAATTTAAATAAGGAGTTTCGGTAAAAATGGACTAAGGGAGTTAAGGAACACATGTTATAGTCAAATTCACACAAACACTCAGGAATTTCATTTTTAGACCGATATTTCTACACTACCTTTGTTAGAAGAGCTTACAAAACTTGAACAAATAGAAGATTTTAGAGAACCAAAATAGAGGGCCTAGTAATTGATAATGCTAGTTGCGTCATTTTGTCCGCATCCAATTAAAATGCTAAGCCAAAGAAAAAACATGTTGCAATGGCCAAAAAATGACATTTTTTTATGGCTGAAACCTTAGGTCAACCTAAAGCCAACTCATCCACTTGAATATTTTTCAAAGAGCTATAACTCTGAAAGCATTAAAAGAGCTATTGATTCCTTTGATATTCTTTGAACTCATGTTTATAATTTGATTCGATTTTGATTGTGAGCCTGAATTAAGAGGCAATGTTTTACAGAATTCCTCTATTTTTCTATCCCTTTTCCCCTCCTAAATAAAGAGAAAGGAAAAAACATTTTCAAACATGACAGTCTCAAATGTGAAAGACTACAACCCGAGAAGAAAATGGGGCATGATCGATTCCAAGGATCAAAATCGGCAGACAAAGCATGAGACTCCGTCCAAGGCTAATTCATATTGCATGCATCTTAGACATACTTAAGAGCATTACATTTATCATTTTTCACATGCATAATTTTTTGCAGCTTTCAGAGTCAAGTTTTTACTTCATGACGAAAGATACTCGATTCGAAAGCTCCTTTAAAGATCGATGGTGGTTGCTTGACTCAGCAGTGAAAAGCTACAACTCAACCGACTTGACATATCTACAGATCTCATAATCAATTTCAGATAGGTTCGAGAGCCAATTCAGAACGAATCTAGATCAGCTTAACTCAATAATGAGTAGCAGGTTTCTAGTTAACATTTTCAAGCCAGATTTCAATACCACGACGGAAGATATCTGGCTGACAGAATTTATCAGTGGGATTTCCCGTGAAGGGGAGTCATCCAAAAATCATATTACTTGGTTCAGACCCGCTCAGAGGAACCACATGAAGAATTATGACCAGCATAGACCCGTGAAAGGAAGCCATTTTTTTTAAAGAAACTATTGACAGTATAGCTCAAGGCAAGAAGTGATATTTGCTAACAAAAGACCTTCGAGTTCGACTACGTTTAGCTCAAAGGCATATCATTTGCAATATAGCTCAAGGCAAGAAGGGCTATCTGCCACCAAAAGACCTTCGAGTTCGACTATGCTCAGCTCCAAGGAACATCATTTGCAACATAACTCAAGGCTAGAAGGGCTATCTGCCAACAAAAGACCTTCGAGTTCGACTACGCTTAGCTCCAAGGCACATCATTTGCAGCATAGCTTAAGTCGAGAAGGGCAATCTACCACCAAAAGACCTTCGAGTTCGACTACACTTAGCTCTAAGGCACATCATTTGAGCATAACTCAAGGCTAGAAGGGTTATCTGCCAACAAAAGACCTTCGAGTTCAACTACGCTCAGCTCTAAGGCACGTCATTTGTAGCATAGCTTAAGTCGAGAAGGGCTATCTGCCAACCAAAGACCTTCGAGTTCTACTATGCTCATCTCCAAGGCACATCATTTGTAGTATAATTCAAGGCTAGAAGGGTTATCTTCCAACAAAAGACCTTCGAGTTCGACTACATTCAGCTCCAAGGCATATCATTTGTAGTATAACTCAAGGCTAAAAGGCCAACCAAAGACCTTTGAGTTCGACTACGCTCAGCTCCAAGGCACATTATTTGCAGCATAGCTTAAGTTGAGAAGGGCTATCTACCAACCAAAGACCTTCGAGTTCGACTACGCTCAGCTCCAAGGCACATCATTTGCAGCATAACTCAAGGCTAGAAGGGTTATCTACCAACAAAAGACCTTTGAGTTCGACTAAGCTCAGCTCCAAGGCACATCATTTATAATATAACTCAAGGCTAGAAGGGTTATCTATCAACAAAGACCTTCGAGTTCGATTACTCTCAGCTTAAAGGCACATCATTTGTAGCATAGCTTAAGTCGAGAAGGGTTATCTGTCATCAAAGACCTTCGAGTTCGATTACACTCAGCTCAGAGGTAAATCAAATTCCCAGCATAGCTCAAAAAAAGAAGGTCTATCTGTCAATAAAATTATCGAGTTCGATTTCATTCAGCTCGATGACACTTCAATCACACTACTATCCGGTTGCAATCGAGGTTTTCAAGTTGAGAAGAAGACCTAGGTTAACTGTGCCTCAGTGACAAAAGTTGTTTTCCGGTAGCATAACTTAAGTCAAGAAAAGCTATCTGTCAACGAAGACCTTTCGAGTTCGATTCCATTCAGCTCGAGGGCTTATCAACACATGTGGAGTTCAGCTCGAGGGCTTATCAACTATCCCTTTTGTATTTTGAGTATGACTTTCGGAGTATATCTCCATCATACATTTGTTTATGCTATTTTAAATTTAAAAATGCATTTAAATATCCAAAAAGAAAAAAAAGTACAAAATGCATATTTAAACTTTTAATTTTTATTGTTGTCAACCTTTTTATTTTTTTTATTAATCCTAGTGTAGACACTCATTTTCTTATATGTTTTTTTTTTCTCTTTCCAAAAAATAGAACTAACAAGAGTTCTCTCCTAGGTGGACTCTTCCACCACCATATCTTTTAAACTAACAACCACTTATCCCATGAAATCCAATATCCCACTACAACTCAACTTCCCCAAGAATCCCATACAATTTGGACTCTCACCACTACAACTCAACTTCCCAAGAACCCATACAATTTGGACTCTCACCATCTCTCATACATCCCTATTTAAACCCATCTTCACGCCATGTACAGGGAGGAAAAATTCTGAAAAGAAAACAGCAAAAAGCATAGAATTTTGAGAAGAGAAATTTGTGCAAAGAAAAAGAAAGAGCTCTATAGATCGAGGGAGGTAAAACAAAAGCATCAAAGTGGCGAACGAACTTTAAGTCTTGAACAGCTAGCGTTCAACATTGAATTTCCAGACTTGAAGAAGGTAATAGAATTGGAATTTGGAACTACTTTCTTGGTATATCTACATATTTTTTGGGGTTTACGTGATTAATGGTTTAATGTTTTCATTCGTCGCTAATATGCTTCACTGAACTTGGCTTTAATTGCTCAATTCATTTAATCAAGATACTTGTTCTGATCAATGTTTGAACGGTGGTATCTATCAAATTATTTTGCCCTCAATTACGTGGTTGCTTTTTAATGCTTTTTAGTTTGATTTTGAAACATGTCTTAATTATTTATTTCCTTGATTAGCCAACTGGAGATTAACGTGATTACTGTGCATAACTGGTCATCAAATTTCAATGGCTTGGTTAAAGATTTATTTTGGTCAATCAATTTATTCTCGGCAGTAGTGTAATTTTGATTTCAATAGTTGATTTGCAAGGAACAGAAGTTGCCATTAATGGCTTTGGAATTTCACTTTTTGATCCATATTTTGAACATAATTTTAATTTGTAATTAAAACATTAATTGGTTCAATTTGATGTTAATTGGCATGTCTGGAGTTATTTTAGGCTTGTACCTTTTACTTGGTGTTTTTTATTTCCATTATCGACTGTTTTTTTATAATAATTATTAATGGATTAATTGGATTTTAAGTTAGATAATTAGTGTTACTAAACTCACATTTTTTATTAATTGGTTTTAATTGACTTTAATTTTGACACCTAGACACTCACATTAATTATTCTTATTTGTAATTGGACTATAGGGAAATAATTTGATGATTCAATAATTATCTCTCTTTTGGCCTTAATTAAGAATTTAAATAGTAATTTGATGCATGTTGCTGAAATTGGGTATGTTTGAATCAAATATTTTTGACTTTCTACAGTAGTAATTCCAACCAATCAAAGATAAGTAATTCGAATCGGGACTTTTAAATTTAAATTTAAATTTTAAATTTTTACAATTAAGATAACTGATAAATTAATTGGTACGGAAAGGGTTGTACAAGGGTGCTAATCCTTCCTTGACTGTAACCGACTCCCGAACGCGACACATTTATGGTAAAATGCTGATCAAGTAAGATGGTGTCCGTTCTACCTAAATATTCTAAAGTGATCGGTGGCGACTCTAACCCCATTATATTCAAGTCGAAGCCCAATTTTGGGTCCACCCGAAAGACGGCCACGATAACTTGGCGACTCCACTGGGGACAGGTAAGTGAGTCATGCCAGAATTAATTTTCGGTTGTCCTTTTATGAGAAAATAGTAAATTTTTGTTTTAATTTATTTATTCGATTCAAATTATTTACCTTTGATTATTTTTCAAACAAATAGTTTTACTAACATTTTTTTCAATGATTTCAAATTTTTGAAAAGTTTCTATCTCTGGCTCTATACTCGAGCTCCAAACCCTTTTTAAGTGGGGATAAAAGCGACGTCTTCGTGAGAATTTATTCTCCGCACATGCCTAGCAAGTAACCTTCGGGATTCATATACCTTATGTCTTCGTGTGAATTTATTCACCGTACAGACATAAGGGAATGTGTCCTCTCGAGTTAAACTTAGTCCACACAAGCCTATGATAGGTTTAGGACTAAGGGTCTGGTAAGCCCAAGGGGGCACCAAGAAGGAGAACTCGGGTACCTTTTTAGAACCTAAACTAGGAGACTACAATGAATTAAAGCCCACCCCAAAGTCTCATTTCAAACCCTAGGCTGCTTTGATATTATTTCCTGCTTTATTTCATGTTCAAATTAAAGCATGTGAACTAGAAATTTATGCAGTTAGGACTTGTTTGAAATCAACTTACGGGATAGAGATCATGTCCGAGTAGGAATAATAAGCATGTGAGGTAGATATCATACGGGGTATGATTTTTTATTTTCATTATTGTTTTGATTTACCTCACTAACTCTTTTCATTTTTGTTCTATTTCATTTTATTTTCATCATTTGCATAATTTAAAAGAGATGTTGATCCACCAAAAACATTTTTGTTAAACGTAAATAATTTGCATTAATGGACAAAGGGATTATAATACAAGAGATGAAAAGCTCATAAATCCAGCTATGGCCAAAGAATACCCAGGATGGACCAGGATTTACACTATGCACACCAGAAGTCGACTTTTCGTGTTGGGAAAGGTTGTAAGGGAAATACAATAAAAGGTTACTGACCTGGAGTATCCATTCAAAGACAATAAGAACAAGATGGCGAAACCCTAGCTGAATTGGAGACCATTATTGATGAATTCAAGAAACAAACAGATAAACTCCAAATAGTTCCTTTCGATGGAGGGCTCCAATGAAGCTTTCGTTAGAAACAAGAAGATAAACAGAGAGTGAAAGACGGAGATGCATTTATTCGATATTTTTTGGAGCAAGTAGCTCGTCACTTGCACAGTTTAGCCAAAGGAGCTAGAAAGGTTCGACAGGATATTCAACCGGTGACAGAAAAAAGACGAATCAATTTTTCAGAGGTTGTTCGGGATCTATACAATCAAAATGTTTTTTGGATCAAAGTCTCGAATATTGCATGCATCATGCATATAAACATATTTTTCATTTTGTTATTTTCATTTCTTTACATTCACATTAACTAACAGAAACACGTCTCATCAAAAGACACAAATACTGGAGGTACCACCTCAAGCAAGGACACTCCCGAAGAAGAAATTTGTGCGTATGAGGGTATTTCATAAAAAGCCATGACAAGTGAAACAATTAAGAAATGGGAAAAAGTGCAGATGAAGGCCCTAATCCTCGAATTCTGAAAATAGTGGGGAATCCTGATGAGACTTTATTCCATTTTGCAGCATCCTATTTGGACTTGTTTTTTTTAACTTTCTCATATTTCTTTTTGAAACTTGCTTTTAAAATTTGACATATTTCTTTTTATGAGGATATTTCAATGAATTTATGCTCAGCATTATATACTATAAAGCTTGAGTTGTCCTCTAGAGCAATTGGTTAAACGCCCTGGCTTTATGGATAATATTCAGCTAGCCTGATAAAGGTGATTATATATATATACAATGATATTAAGTTGTCCCTCTAGAAAAATCGATTAAACGCCCCAGATTTATGGATTTAGCTAGCCAAAAAATGGCAAATTTAAATAAGGAGTTTCGGTAAAAATGGACTAAGGGAGTTAAGGAACACATGTTATAGTCAAATTCACACAAACACTCAGGAATTTCATTTTTAGACCTATATTTCTGCACTACCTTTGTTAGAAGAGCTTAAAACTTGAACAAATGGAAGATTTCAGAGAACCGAAATAGAGGGCCTAGTAATTGATAATGCTAGTTGCGTCATTTTGTCCGCATCCAATTAAAATGCTAAGCCAAAGAAAAAACATGTTGCAATGGCCAAAAAATGACATTTTTTTATGGCTGAAACCTTAGGTCAACCTAAAGCCAACTCATCCACTTGAATATTTTTCAAAGAGATATAACTCTAAAAGCATTAAAAGAGCTATTGATTCCTTTGATATTCTTTGAACTCGTTTATAATTTGATTCGATTTGATTGTGATCATGAATTAAGAGGCAATGTTTTACAGAATTCCTCTATTTTTATATCCCTTTTCCCCTCTAAATAAAGAGAAGGAAAAAAACATTTTCAAACATGTCAGTCTCAAATGTGAAAGGCTACAACCCGAGAAGAAAATGGGGCATGATCTATTCCAAGGATCAAGATCGGCAGACAAAGCACAATACTCCGTCCAAGGCTAATTCATATTGCATGCATCTTAGACATACTTAAGAGCATTACATTTATCATTTTTCACATGCATAATTTTTTGCAGCTTTCAGAGTCAAGTTTTGACTTCATGACGAAAGATACTGATTTCGAAAGCTCCTTTAAAGATCGATGGTGGTTGCTTGACTCAGCAGTGAGAAGCTACAACTCAACCGACTTGACATATCTACAGATCTCATAATTAATTTCAGATGAGTTCGAGAGCCAATTCAGAACGAATCTAGATCAGCTTAACTCAATAATGAGTAGCAGGTTTCCAGTTAACATTTTCAAGCCAGATTTCAATACCACGACGGAAGATATCTGGCTGACAGAATTTATCAGTGGGTTTTCCCGTGATGGGGAGTCATCCAAAAATTATATTACTTGGTTCAGACCCGCTCAGAGAACCACCTGAAGAATTATGACCAGCATAGACCCGTGAAATGAAGCCATTTTTTTAAAGAAACTATTGACAGTATAGCTCAAGGCAAGAAGTGCTATTTGCCAACAAAAGACCTTCGAGTTCGACTACGCTTAGCTCAAGGCACATCATTTGCAACATAGCTCAAGGCAATAAGGGCTATCTACCACCAAAAGACCTTCGAGTTCGACTACGCTCAGCTCAAGGCACATCATTTGTAGCATAATGCAAGGCTAGAAGGGTTATCTGTCAACAAAAGACCTTCGAGTTCGACTACGCTTAGCTCCAAGGCACATTATTTACAGCATAGCTTAAGTCGAGAAGGGCTATCTGTCACCAAAAGACCTTCGAGTTCAACTACGCTTAGCTCTAAGGTACATTATTTACATAACTTAAGGCTAGAAGGGTTATCTGCCAACAAAAGACCTTCGAGTTCAACTACGCTCAGCTCTAAGGCACATCATTTGCAGCATAGCTTAAGTCGAGAAGGGCTATCTGTCAACCAAAGACCTTCGAGTTCTACTACGCTCATCTCCAAGGCACATCATTTGTAGCATAACTCAAGGCTAGAAGGGTTATATTCCAACAAAAGACCTTCGAGTTCTACTACGTTCACTCCAAGGCATATCATTTGCAGCATAACTCAAGGCTAAAGGGTTATCTTCCAACAAAAACCTTTGAGTTACTACGCTCAACTCCAAGGCATTATTTGCAGCATAACTAAGTTGAGAAGGGCTATCTCCAACCAAAGACCTTCGAGTTCGACTATGCTACTCCAAGGCACACATTTGTAGCATAACAAGGCTAGAAGGGTTATCTGCAACAAAAGACCTTCGAGTTCGACTACGCTCAGCTCCAAGGCATCATTTACATAACTCAAGGCTAGAAGGGTTATCTGCAACAAAGACCTTCAAGTTCGATACTCAGCTCAAGGCATCATTTACATAGCTAAGCGAGAAGGGCTATCTGTCACAAAGATCTTAGAGTTCGATTACACAGCTCAAAGGCAAATCAAATTCCCAGCATAGCTCAAAAAAGAAGGTCTATCTGTCAATAAATTATTGAGTTCGATTCCATTCAGCTCGATGACACTTCAATCACTACTATCCGGTACAAAGGTTTTAAAGTTGAGAAAAAGATCTGGGTTAATTGTGCCTTAGTGACAAAAGCTGTTTTTTGGTAGCATAACTTAAGTCAAGAAAAACTATCTGTCAACGAAGACCTTTTGAGTTCGATTCCATTCAACTCGAGGGCTTATCAACCACATGGTGGAGTCAAGGAACTACTGTCCAATCGAATTTTTAACCGAGGTCTTTAAATCGAGAAGAAGACCGAAGTTGACTATAATTTGGGAACGAGAAGACACATTCAAATTCAAATTCCGAACCACGGCTTCAATTCCATATCATTTCAAGATGGAACTGACTTCGCGAAGGAGTCATCCACAACATAATTCGACAGGGAGTTATTCTTAATCGAAATCAATTTGCAACTCCACCGAACGAAAATTTGTGTCCTTTTTATCTTTGTTCTATTTTTCGTTCTACGAAAAAGGACAAAGAGGGGCAACTGTAGACACTCATTTTCTTATTATTTGTTTGTTTTTTTCTTTTTCCAAAAAGTAGAACTAACAAGAGTTCCTCTCCTAGGTGGACTCTTCCACCACCATATCTTTTAAACTAATAACCACATTATCCCATGAAATCCAATATCCCACTACAACTCAACTTCCCCAAGAATCCCATACAATTTGGACTCTCACCATCATTTCCCATACATCCATATTTAAACCCATCTTCACACCATGTAAAGGGGAGGAAAAATACTGAAAAGAAAAATAGCAAAAAGCATAGAATTTTGAGAAGAGAAATTTGTGCAAAGAAAAAAAAAGAGCTCTATAGATCGAGGGAGGTAAAACAAAAGCATCAAGTGGCGAACGGACTTTTAAGTCTTGAACAAGCTAGCGTTCAACATTGAATTTCCAGACTTGAAGAAGGTAACAGAATCGGAATTTGGAACTACTTTCTTGGTATATCTACATATTTTTTGGGGTTTGCGTGATTAATGGTTTAATGTTTTCATTCGTCGCTAATATGCTTCACTGAACTTGGCTTTAATTACTCAATTCATTTAATCAAGATACTTGTTCTGATCAATGTTTGAATGGTGGTATCTATCAAATTGATTTTACCCTCAATTACGTGGTTGCTTTTTAATGTTTTTTAGTTTGATTTTGAAACATAATTATTTATTTCCTTGATTAGCCAACTGGAGATTAACGTGACTACTGTGCATAATTGGTCATCTAATTTCAATGGCTTGGTTAAAGATTTATTTTGGTCAATCAATTTATTCTCGGCATGTAGTGTAATTTTGATTTCAATAGTTGATTTGCAAGGAATAGAAGTTGCCATTAATGGCTTTGGAATTTCACTTTTTGATCCATATTTTGAAATAATTTTTTATTTGTAATTAAAACATTAATTGGTTCAATTTGATGTTAATTGGCATGTCTGGAGTTATTTTAGGCTTGTACCTTTTACTTAGTGTTTTTTATTTCCATTATCGACTGGTTTTTTATAATAATTATTAATGGATTAATTGGATTTTAAGTTAGATAATTAGTGTTACTAAACTCACATTTTTTATTAATTGGTTTTAATTGACTTTAATTTTGATACCTAGACACTCACATTAATTATTCTTATTTGTAATTGGACTATAAGGAAATAATTTGATGATTCAATAATTATCTCTCTTTTGGTCTTAATTAAGAATTTGAATAATAATTTTGATACATGTTGTTGAAATTGGGTATGTTTGAATCAAATATTTTTGACTTTCTTCAGTAGTAATTTCAACCAATCAAAGGTAAGTAATTCAAATCAGGACTTTTTAATTTTAATTTTAATTTCAAATTTTCGCAATTAAGATAACCGATAAATTAATTGGTACGGAAAGGGCAGTACAAGGGTGCTAATCCTTCCTTGACTGTAACCAACTCCCGAACCTGACACATTTATGGTAAAACGCGGATCAGGTAAGATGGTGTCTGATCCACCTAAATGTTCTAAAGTGATCGGTGGTGACTCTAACCCCATTCTATTCAAATCGAAGCCCAATTTTGGGCCCACCCGAAAGATGGCCGCGGCAACTAGTATCCGATTTATTGATCGACTAATCCAGATTTGATATTGCAGAGGCCAAAGCGACTCTCCCAACCCAATTTGTTCCATTCGTAAACGCCAATGTTCGAACCTTTGATCTTCCTTAAGGAATCTAGTGCCTCATCCTACTAGATCAACCGGTTGTTGGTCAAAACCTTTTTTTAATTAAATATTATTTTGTATTTATGAGTTTGGGTTGAATTTTTTATTTTGTTTAGGGTTGAATATCTTGTATTTCGGGTTTGATTTGATTGGGGTATTATTATTATTTTTATTAATATAGAGTGCCTATAAGTGGTAGTATTTGTTTTAAAGACTTAATCATTTAATAAACATAAATACTTGCAGCATTGGTGTTCAAACTAAAACTCTAGAGATAATAATCATTTTTTAATCACTAAATTCAATTTTTTTTTGTTACAAAATGGAAAGAGATGCATGAACATAGGAATGAAAACCTCTAGCGTTTCTAGAACGAAAAACTTTGCTGGTGGAGAATAAAAAACAACCACATCAAGATTATAACTCATCTTTGAAAGAGCATCAGCACAAAAGTTACCTTCACGATAAGTATATATATTTTTAAAATATTTTTAATTGAGGTGGTATGATAAAATTTTATTTATTTATTTTTTTAAAATATATATTTTTAATTTTAATTAATACTAAAAATGTAATTGGCGGAGACCAAGGCTTCCCTTGACCCCTTGAAGTTCTGCCCATGAGTGCAAAGATCTTGTTGATGTATCAATGGTTACTCGTCGTTATAAAATCACAAATAAGTCAATGGTTCATGTAGTTGGGATAATATTATCAAGTTTATGTGTAATATTCATATTTAATAATATATCAAGTTGATATTAATTATTAATTGATATAGTTTGATGAGATACTACATCCCTTTAATAATGTCCAAATCTAAATATTAACATTATAAATAGAATAAATACAATTGACAAAATCACTCTTATAATAAATCTATATCATATTTAATCTAAACTAATTGAATAATAAATCAAATATCAATAAAAAAATGGTTGTCCCTTGTTCCTATATGTAATGAGATAAGGGAGAGATAAGATAGTAGGTTATCCCCAACACTAAATTAAGAACAACTTCCATAATAGACCTTCAAATTATATAAAAAAACCTTCAACTTACGCTATATCTCTTTCAAAAAAAAAATTACGCTATATCGAGATCCGAGAAAAAATATACATATAATAATACATTACTTTTATCCACATGTATTATTTTATTGATAATCAAATGGGCCACGTATTTCATTAATCAAATTGGATTCATTTTAAGATCAAATTATGGAGGTTTAAAGCCTTTTCCTGTCTTCGCATTGTCAACTTATATTTAATTGACTAAATATAAGAATTTATTTAATATAATATTTAAATTATTTAAAATTTCACTTATAAATTAGTAGATATTTTACGCACATCCAAAATTAAAATCTATTAAATATTACAAATTATCATATTTATCAAATTAAGAGTCAATCAACTAAAAGAAGAAAAAATAATTTCACATTAATAAAATGCTTCTATTCTAAATAAATATTTGAAGTATATTATTTTTTATCTAAATACATAAAATTATCTTTTTGGTCAAAAAGGTAAATGAAGACTTTTTTGTTTGTCAAAATAGGTATTTAAAGTATTCAATTTTTTCATTGAAGTACCTACAAAATTCTTTAATTGATGTCACATGTCAACTTTTTAGAAATTAGATGAAATAAATTGAACACTTTAGATACATATTTTGACAACAAAAAAACTTTAAGTACTTATTTTGACAACAAAGATAACTTTAGATACTTAAATAGAAAGACAATACACCTATTATACTTATTTATGATATAAGTCTTAATAAAAGCAAAGTAGTTGACTTACTTTAATATAATGGGATTTCAAGTTTCAACCCACTAAGTAAAATATTCACCTAATTAATGCTAGAGTGTATGCTTATATAAAAACTGGCCAGGGATCAAAACCAGGAGACCAAGATAGAGAAGAGGGTGAAGCAGGAGCAGAACGTGACCGTGAAGAAGTTGAACAAGAAGATGAATTGGAAGAAGCACCATTGTTGTGCGATGGGTTCCTTATCATCCAAGGCACCACATCTTCAAGCAACCCTTGTTGGCCAAACCCTCCTTCCAAAGCTATTTCTTGAGGGCAAGGGCTTGGCTGTAGAGGCTCACTGTTGTTGATATCATTTGTTGCAGTTTGTGAAGCTTCATGAGCCGGTGACTTGGATTCCGAAACCGCCTTCTTCTGTTTCTTGATCGCTGCATTATCGTCATGGAAAGGGAAAATGGGTGGACGAAGTGTAGGTGAAGGCCTTCGTAGGTGATGATGAGTGTATCTGGGTCGTCTCTGGACTTCTCCGCTTGTTTTTTGGCACTGCATCTTGGATTGGTGCACTTGTAGTAGCTCCTGTTTCATGCCAATTCAAAGGAGAAATTACATACTTTAATACATGCATGGAAACTTCTTCTATTGCTTTATGTCGACATTTGAGGAAGCTGACGCATTCGGAAATTGTAGGACTAAATTAAAATCTTCATTATAAATGGGGATGTTTGATGCAATTAAATTAAAAAAATTAAGGCATAAGGTCAAAATTGTCCCTAACATTTGACTAAATAGTCATTTGACCTTTGTTCTTTTTCTGAGCTTTTTGGCCCTTAATGTTTTTTTTGAGGCAAAACGACCACTCTGTAGAAGTCGTTCCTCAAAAAACTGTCAACATCCTAAAATAAGATCTTTTACCCTAGAATGAAATATTAGAAGCCAAAATGTTGAAAAAAGAATGAGGTCTAAAGTAACTATTTGATTAAACATTAGTGATATTTTTACCCTAAAATAAAACATGGTGTGTTTTGGGGAGCGGGGGTAAAATGTAAAAAAAAAAAGAAAATTAACCAAAGTGATTATTTATTGAAACATTAAGGAATTTTTATAGGCATAACCGCATAACGTCATAATTAGCCTCCCATTGTTTACCAAAATAGTCATTTTGGTCTTTATTTTTTTCAAAAGCATTTTGACCTCTAATGTTTATTTTGGGGCCCTTACTGCCAAAACAATTGGCGCCCATTTTACCCTAAAATAAACTATTGAGCCCAAAATGCACTGAAAAAGAATAATGGTTATCTAGTCAAATATTAGGGGTTTTTACCTAAAATAAAATGTTTGTAGTCAAAATGTTAAAAAATAGGAGTTAAAATGACTATTTTAATAAATATTGAAAGTTAATTTTGGCAGATACCTTTTTTATATTATATCAAAATTAAAGACGGTGACGACTGAGAGAGACAAAAGATAATAACCTAGGATATGGGCTGTTTTTGATGGATTTTTGCCCATATTTCCTCCATTTGTAGCCATCATCAGCCATGCCATTGCCGCAGCTTTTGATCTTTAGAGTGTACTTATACTCCATCCTACTCAAATTTCTTTCCACCATTGAACCAATCCTGCCAAAAAGAAAGAAAACATATTATCAGTTTAACATGAAATGCTATGCAATATTAATCGTGCCCTCAAGAAAAAGAACCAGATGGAAACCAAATCAACCTGGTTTGCTCTTGTGCTTGGGGCACATCCTTCCAGTTCGACACCGATAGAGCATGCTCGATATCTTGAATCCTTGGCCCCGAATACACATTGGATGGCATTGTCCCTTGAGATACAACAAAGAAAGGAGACTCGTTATCGAGAAGCTCTCGCACTAGCCCGTCGTCGGAGCCATCATCGTCCTTCTGATCTTTCTCCATTAGAATACTCTCAAAGATACAAATAAATCAAGCCTTGCATTAAACTAAGTTGAACTGAAATAAATACCCGGCTGTTGGAAGAAGAAACCCACCGGGATAATGGATTAATTAAGTCACCAGCAAGTACAAAATTTATGGTGAAGAGTAGTGGAGCAGATGAACAAAGGAAGTTGATAGGATTAGGGTTTTGTTTATGAAGATAAGTTGATGGGTTGTTGACTTTGATAACAATATATATATATATATCACACATATTTCCTTGGACAGAGTAAGTGGTGGATCTAGAAATATTTTTAAAGATTAACATATATATATATATATATATATTAATACTAAAAAATTGTTATACGGGATGAATACAATCAATAAAATAAATAATTATAAAAATATTCGAATTTTTGGTTGGACAAGTGCACCCCTCATTTATACATAAATCTGCCACTGGATGAAAGAGATTTCGGGGTGCAACAGTAATTTTAAAAATTTTAATATAAGTTATGAGTTTCATACTTTTTAACATAAAATTTTATATTTGTGTCTTGCTTGATAGGGTTGGTCTCTTCAAGTGCATAATCGATGATTAGCATGCAAAAATGAAAGAAGTAAATGGTAAGTAACTGTGATATTTCATGCTTGTAGCTGCCAATGATGATATGGTCCAACCAATAATTTAGGTTGATTCAATAAAAACTGGCCGGATTTTGTCTTGTTAAGTTGTTTTCATGGGATCGATGCATCTAATGGGGACCCTAGTGACAACCAAAGCAAGGGTCAACCCCAAAGAATGATTAGATAATATACCCCTACAATTACTTTAGCCTTAACTTTATATCCTTTGCCCAAATAATTGAAGTCTTTGGGCAGTTGAGCATAAGCCTTTTGCATAATTATTAACTAAACCAAGACTTTAGGTAGTGACCCCATATTCTTTGCTTAATTATTACCAAAATGAATTCCACATTTATAATAATATAACTACGACAATAACAAATCTAAAGTAAAATAAAAAAAAAATTAAGATTTAACGTAAAAATACTCTTTCGAGAAAAAATAACGAATAGAAGATAATAAAATTCACAAAGTCAAATGAGAGCGAGAAGATTTGTGTCTAAATATAATTCAGGATTTAATTAACTTAATTTTAAACCCTTAGAGTATTGATTTATGAGGATAAAATTCTAGTTTATAAAGAAAACTTGCATATAAAGAGAAATATGTTCAAAATAAATCTTTATTCTTTATTTGAGTTTAAAAGAAAAAGTAAAATTCCATCTTAATTTCATTTCAACTTTTATTTTAACTGATTTTCTCTTCATTATCTTAAGTCCAATCAAAAAGAATTTGAGTCATCAAACACGAGAGGAGCAGTTTACTTGAGAGTGAGGGAAATTTTTGTAGGGATTGGGCATTGACTTTGTGAATCCTAGAAAACGAAAGATGACGAAGGTGAAGACAAATCTGTATTTGACTTATCAGAGTGGGCTTAGGTTTGGCTGCTAACTTCAACAAGGGGAGGGGCGGTGTGCTTAGCATCTAGCCAAAGGTGGGTTGTCTTGTACTGTATGAGACCAAATCCATGTGTACGTTCTCTCAAAAGTCAAACCTTTCATTTTCCCTGTAATTTAGCGACACCTGTTGTGAGATTTAAGACCCTGCTTGTGCTCAAAAGCTTAAAGAAAACAAACAATTCACGTGTGGAGGAAAATGGAGCAGTTTGACCTGTCGCCGTTGTCTCCAACTCAAACCCGTGTAGAATCAATCTGCAACAGACAACATTAGATTATTGAAAATATTGAACATGAAATTCGTTCAAACATTTTCCTGTCTTTCTAGTCCTCCTTTGAAACTTTTTTTCTTAGAGGTTAAGAAATAATGGTGAATAGTGGTAGATCCACGTTAGGTTTAGAGTGTATTCGTGTTTATCTTGAAATTAATAAATCATTTTATTATCTTGAAAACATGTTTGGGCCTAGCGTTATGGTATTTTCGGGTAAATCGTTTGGGCCTAGAATGTTACGGTAGGCCTTTATGAAATATTTGGGTTAAGTGTGGCTTAGGTTTGGGCTTGAGTGAGCCCAAAAGATGATAAAAATGACATCTTTAAATTAGATACAAAAAAGGAATGAACAAGGGAGTAATTAGACCTTTGTTTGAAAATAAGGTTGATCTCATAAAGAATGCATGTCACCCGTTGGAAAGGGTCACTCCCTTGTCTTCTTCTTTGTTTTTTTCTTTCCTCCTTCTCCAAGTTTGTCAAAGGTAGTAGTTTTGTTGTTCAATATTGCTAGTTCGGATTTGTGAAGGTAAGAACTGTGATCTCCTCCCTTAGAGCTTCATTTCAAGCCCACCATCTCAAGTTTTGGCTATGGTGGCCATGACGAGGTTTTAGAGAGGTTTTGGGTTTCAAAGTTTTAGGATGTTCCTAATTCGTTTCTAGGGGGTAAAAATCTTTTTTAAACTCCTTTTAAGTCCTTAAACGAGCAAGTAATTCATTTCATTACTTTTGATTAGTGATGGAAGTTGGAGAAAGCTCCAAAAGAAAAACAAGGAGAAGCTTGTGCTTGGGTTACCTTGAGGTGTTTTCCCAGCAACTAGAGTCAATGTAACACACTCTTAAACTTACTTATACCACTTTTTGATCAACATATGTGATTTGGTTACTTGTATGAATACATGTGTGCATTTTGGGTTATATGTGGCTCATGAGAGAAATAAGGTATTTTGATGTTTATTATACTCTAAAATGACATATTATGTTCCCCTTAAACTCTCATAAGCTTTAAATAACATTTAGGGGGCTTTATGAGGGCTTTGGGTATGAAGGAGATGATTTTTTCGTGAGAAAAAAGAGTTTCTAGGTTGGGTATCGATGTTGGATGTTCGTCTAAAAGGGCCAAAGTCAAGGGATTTTGGTTAGTAGTACCAAAACTCTATTCATGCAGTATTGATACGAATAGTATCGATACCAAGGGTAGGGAATCCATACCATCATTGTGCTGCAAATTCAAGTAGCCCATTTTAGTATCGACACTTGGGTAGAATCGATACTGAATTAATTTCTCAAAAACATTGAACCTAAAATTTGTATCGATACGATGTTATTGGTGCTCTATTAGAGTGGTAACGGTACCCCCTAAGAGCACCGAAACTCCAAAGCCTCTTCATAATCTAGCGACCAATTTTGGTACCAATACCAAGGGAGGGTATTGATACTGATCAACATACTAAATTTGGGGGGAAAAGCCTAATGTTTGGTTAAGAGTTTGAGAAAGGGGTTTAGAACCATCAAAATTTCCCTAATAATAAGCTTAAAAGTGAGAAGTCCTAATGTTGTCTGATAAGCATGAGAACGTTATGAAGAAAATATATATAAGACTTATGCTTTTGTTTTACACTCGAGAATCAACTAGGAAACTATAGCCACTTGAATGTATGGTGATCATCTAATAAATATGTATATAAGATATCTAGATATATTCTCAGCAGTGCTAAGGCACTTTAGTATCAGTCCAAATGCACTTCTGTATCAGTGCTGAGTCACTTTAGTACTAGTGCTAAGGCATTTTAGTTATCTGATGGCAATACCATTATACCTTGTACTTTGAATGTAAACGATGCTTGGTGAATTTCGTTGCCTCATGAATATACTTGTTAGCATACACATTTAAGGGATACATATAGTTTAATTGAGTTATCTGTGTGGCACTAAACTTGTAGCTCAGCGTTTAGAATTTGTTTTCGTTCGTAGGTTCTTAGGTGCCATATCAAGAAGCTTATATCCAGGATCCAGGTCTTGGATTTCAAATTTAGTCGAGCTACAAGAGTACATCTAGATTATTTTAAAGGGTATGTATTCATAGACCTTGTCTATAATTGAGTTATAACTCTTTAATTAAACTCTGATGTTATATTTTAAGATATTATTTTAAAATTTGGGGAGCTCCCCATTTATAAACTTGAACGATTATGTTTTCTTTATCTATGGATGATTACTTTGTTTTGAGAAATGTTTAAAAAATGGTTAGTCACTTTGGTGTTTCCGTGTAATATCCAAATCCTTCAGATTTTAGGTCGGATCGGATTTGGATGTTACAGTCACTACAACAAAACAGTTTTTAGAGGCATTTTTTAATGCCGCTAAAACAATTATGGCGAAAAAAAGGCCGCCGAATTCACCGTTGAAACCAATGTCGCAAAAGGTGGTAGCGTTTTTAGTCTAAAACGCCACTAATGTTTATGATTTTTTTACGGCATTTTTTCCATAAACGACTCTAAAGAATATGACTTTTAGCGGCGCTGTTAAGCAACACTGCTATATATTTTCCTTTTGTGATGTTTGTAAAAAATCGCTGCTAAATTTTGTGACATATAGTTGCATTTTTTCAAAAAAAAGCCGGTAAATGTCACAACATATAGCGGCATTTTTATATTAAAACGCCGCTATTGACAATTATATAGTGGAGTTTTTAGTCATAAACGCCGCAAATTATCTAACACTTTAGTGGCGTTTTTATAATAAAACGCTGCTATTGACAATTTTATAGTGGCATTTTTTTTGTATAAACAGGGCAAATAATCTAAAACTTTAGTGGCTTTTTTTGTAAAACGCCGGTATTGATTATGTATTTAGCGTTGTTTTTAATACAAATGCCGCTAATTAACACATATTTTGCAACCATTGATTTCCGCTCTTCTATTACCCAAAATTACATTTTCAACCTGTATCATTATCCAATAAACATGACATATATAACAACAAACTTTAATTCCATAACAACCAACTTAAAATCCATTATAGTAAATCAAAGTTTACTTTAATGTAATATGTAATGCAATTTAGCATTAAGTAGAATGAACAAAGCATATAACTGAAATAAGAGCTAGGATGGTGGACTCTGAGGTTGACTTTTTCGTATCATCTGCATTATAGCTTTTAGTCAATTTTCAAATTCTTGACATTTCTGCTGATATGTTGCTTCTCTATCTGCTTCACTCGCTTCATTTTCGACTTTCATGTTAGCCATTTTTTGATATATTTCTGCCAACAGTTGTTTTAAACGACTAACTTCTAATTGGGAAGACTGAGTCTGTGATGACATGTACTGGATCCAAAAATATTTGGTGGGAGTAACGAATGATCCTTGACAGCGAAACTCGTCATATCTTTCAGAACCCAAAACGTCATTAATAACTTGATTTTCGATGTCATCCACATTTACAATACCATGACTTGAAGCCGTACCTTCATACTCTACTCTTTTATCCCTCAAATTTTCCTAATAATAAAGTAAATAATTATTTCAAATAAGAATGTCATACTATAGATATAAATAAAACATAATTCAAATCATCTGTCCAATAAATGTACCATAATTTATGCAGCTTCCACAATCATAAGAGTTTCATCCTTTTTTGTATTTGTCATGTCAAAGAGTAAGATTCGTCCAACTTTAGAACCAGATGTATTTTCCTACAATGTAGAATAATATAATTAATTTTCGTTAGTATGTACATGGGATTGTAAATCATTATGTGAATAATCTATAATACCTCATAATTAGCCATACAAGCAAAACTCTTCGATTCAGCCGTGTGAGTAAACTTTTGTTGTTGCCTGCTAGCAACACCAACATGCTCTCGGTCCTACAATTTCAAACAACCACTTATATAGTCAATATTATAATTCGTTAATATTATTATTGAAAAATACATCATACATATCCTTTTTGTGAACTCCAAAACCTGACTGTATCTTCCCTTGATACCTGAGCATTCCAGGTGAGACAATTTGTAGCTTTTCTTCAAGACTGAGATCATTCTTGAAATATTTCTTTTTTAATGAACTCTTGTGGTCTCTCCATCTCTTCCCTAACGCTTGCTTCAAATAATCGTCAGAGAACTCTAAAGAAAATTTCTCCTACACATAACATAAGTGTTCAAAGTAAGTATAAATTACTATTGAATTGTTATAGATTATCTATTATAATTACATTATTACCTTAACAAAATCCAAAGCCCGATTTTTGTTACTATTTGGCATTTCACGCCATGACTCATAATTGATCGGTAAAATATTAGCATTACGTCCAACCATGCCTAAGTAACCGGATACAAGATGTGCTTTTGGGCCAATAGGTTGACCGATATCGTTTCTTGAAACTTTCACACGATGCCTAGGAGGAAGTTGGTATAATTCCTTCAACTTTGTACGTCCTCTAGTCTCTCGTGTTCCAGCATTAAGGAATAATTAAATGTAAGTTTTCAAAATGAAAAAAACAATTAAATAAAGTGTCGAATATTACCATGAATTTCTACAGCTTCTTCAACAGTAATAGGAACTTCTGAAGAGTCAACAACATTTGATTCCTCATTATTTGTTTGTTCATACTCTTGAGAAGCTCGAACAATCCGCAAAAAACTTATTTTCTCCTCGGCATGATATTTGTAATAAACAAACAACATTTTAGTAAGAAAACAGTTTAATTAATGAATATATTGAAGGACAACATGTTAAAAGTTATAATATTATAAATTAATAAATTAAGATATAAAACATTCTATTTTCAGCACTTAAGTTTTCAGCATTCTATTTTTCAGTCGGTAAAAGAAGATCATTAACTTGGGCTTCCAGAAAAATTGTTCTGTTCAATTAAAGGGTGTATGTTAACTACTTAAGTTGACAAGTTAACATAAAGCATGATAAGTATAACAATAATTTGTTTTTCTTACTAGACAAAATAGCATTACACAGATTTGTAATTAAATAAATCATTAACCAAAGTTAATTCAAGTTCACCAAATCCTATCACACAGATTGGACCTCAAGAGTTCAAAACTACCAAACTATAGGTTACATGCAACTTTACATCATGAACAGAAAACACCAACAAATGTTACCTTTTGTTGGTATAATACACTGAAAACTAACAACTTGCAAACTTTTAAACGGATATATAACTTATAGACATTTTAATTTAGTCACAAAAAAATAGTGTAGGTGGCATCCTTTATACAATATGCTAATATCCACTTCTCTTCATTCATTTAACTTTCTGTACATCAAATAAGCATACAAATTGAAAGAAAAATTAGTAATAGACATATATTTTTAAGCCACTACATCGAATGATATTTGGTACATGGAGATATTAAATCCTCTTGAGATGCAGGGGATCGAACACATTTATGTAAAAAGTACTACTTAATTCACATGCTCTGTGCTCAGGATTCAGGGGAACCTTTTTTCATGCTAAACGTATTTTACACTGCAACAAGCATAAACCAACATATTTGATTAATTTAACAAACGTACCTGTTCTTGGATAAACAAGGCAGAAGAATAAATCCCGATCTTTAATTTTAATGTTTTTGGAGCAAGACAAAGCTAGGAAAAAAAACCCAATTGATGGGTCAACAAAAAGAACCAAGATTCCCGATTCGGGGTTGAGCACAATTACTCTAAACCAATTCGGGGTTGCTCACGATTATTCAACGCCATAAATTCCTTTCTAGTTCTACAATTCACAACAGTAAACCTAAAAAACTCAGATAATTCAGAGCTTAAATTTTCCAGCAGAACCCAATTTTACTTCAAACAACTAAAACAAAACCCAAATTCAAATTCCACCCATACTCATAAATATAACCGTAGAAATAGTAATTCGAGAGAAAAAAACATAGCTTTTGACTAAATGTAAAACAGACCCAGAAACAAAAACAAACCCTACTATTACATGATATGTAAAAAATCCAAACTTTCTAATTCATACGCGAAAATTTCACCAAAAAATGGAGAAAAAATAGAGATCAACAAACCACAGATCGAGAAAAAGAAAGGCAACGAAGCTAGGAGGAATTCACAGCAATTTAACTAGTAAGAGTTACATTTTACCTGATTTATTGGTGGAATTTGGAGAGATATTTTAGGAGATGTGATTTTTGCTCACTAATTTTTTATATTACTATTAAGGCTCTGAAAAAACCCCGAAGGTTAGAGAAAAAGAAGTAACAGAAAGACCAAACAAATAATTTAAGGGAGACAGAAGATAGAGAGACACAGAGGCTGCGGGTTGTTCTTTTAAAAAAATATACAACTCTGTTGCCGCGTTTGTTGGGAAAACGCCGCTAAATCACTATATATTTGCGGTGTTTGTGAGAAAAACGTCACTATAGATGCACCTATTGCGGCATTTTATAAAACGCCGCTAACGTACTGATCTTTTGCGGCGTTTATTGAAATAATGCCACTATAGATTAACCTACTGCGATATTTTTATAGAAACGCCGCTAAAGTACTACTCTGTTGCGACGTTTGTCGAAGAAACGCCGCCAATGTTATCATTTTATGCGCTTTGAAATGTAATCGCCGCTATATATTTAAAGTTAGTGGTGTTTACTCTCAAAACGCCGCTAAAGAATAATTTTGTTGTAATGAGTCTTATTATTGGTATTGAGTTTACTTAATTTTACCTATCAAAGTAGTCATTATACTTTTCTTAATTTCTAATTTCGTGAGCAGACAACAATTTCAACAATCTGATTCTATTATTCATAAAAGCAAACAATAGAAGGAATATTGAAATATGTGGGAGAAACTAGATGACTGATAAAGTAAATACAAAGGTAAATATAAGTTGGAAAAAATTTACAATGTTTGACACAAACTCTCATGGTAGACCAGGATTTACCTATTTGATTTTTATTTCAGGCTCACAGAGATTTGGTAAAGAAAACAGTGAGAAAATCTTTTGTTTTATTGAATAATGGAGAAAACACAGATGAATAGATGTTATCTCTTTCAAAGAACTCATTGAAGATCTTGATTGTCGATAGCCATGTCGATAACTTGAGAAATCAATGTGGATGTTGGACCATCAATTGGTAAGCTAGTGTTGAAAACAATTTAACCGCCGATAAATTTACTTCAATGCTCATTTTTTTTTCTGGGTTTGATATAGAAGATGAATAATCTCTGAAGAAAGAAACAAAAAGAGAGAAAAAGAAGGGTTGCTGAAGAAAAAAATGATGGTGAAAAATTTGGGGTCTAGTCTAAGTATTTGTTGAGTTATTTTGAATTGAAATTTAATAGATATAATACATAAGTTTTATTACATATTAACATCTTTGTTAAAAATTAACGGTCACTTTTCAAAGCAAAAATAAAACGTAACATTATGTAAAATTTTAAAAAATATATATAGATGAGTGACCAGAATAGAAATAAGGGAATATATAGGTGATAAAATAGGTGGTTTACCTTTTTTATGTACTCAACTCGTTATTATAAGTGAAATCAAAGTGTTTTGGATTAAATTTTCAGATATAAGATTTTGATTTTAGTTTGGCTAACTTACACCGTTGATCAGCCGAAGAAGATAGGTTTTGCCAGGCTTGACATTGAGTTTAAATGTATGTGCTTCAACATAATGTTTAAGAGTTCCATATAGTGTCGGATTCGGATATTTGCAACGGAACAATCAGTACAATATATTTACCTTTTGCTGAGCAGTTGTAGGAGGGACCTGGTAAGCCATTAATGGTGTAGGCATCAAAGCCATTAATGGTATAGGCATCAAAGACATTTGGTGCAGTTCCAGTCTGCAGGGCCTGGCTGACAATTGTCTCTGTGTCTGCTTTCCACCATTCTCCTGTAGCAATTATAATTTGTGTATAGGTAAATACTTTGTTTCCCGATACGAGAATTGATAATTTAATGTAATTTTCTTTACCAAAAACGATGGGAACTTCTTTGAAGGGTTGGGGAAATGGGTAAGAAACATGTCACTTGGGGAGGATGACAATAGGGCCATAATGAGTTACTCTAAGCAATGAAATGTGAGCATGCCAAAACAAGGTTCCCCTTTGGCCGGTGACAATAAAATTGTATGCATAAAACTGCCCCGTTTTAATAGGGCAGTGTGTTATATAGGTCGGTCCGTCCGCCCAATCGGTCCTTAGTTGCCGAATTCAGTGCCTGTATCACCATCAATGGGAGCATTGTGAATAAGAGTAACAACTAACAAACAATGTCAAGTAATGTCTGACAGAAGAAAAAGAAATTGTTTTGTTACGTACCTGTAACAACCCTAGACTGTTACCGGTGATCCGATCCAATCCGAGGTTTCACATTAGGTCCACTAGAGCGACCCACAATAAAAAAAAAACAGAAAATTTAAATTTTTTATTAAAACATGTAAAAATACAAGTGCAGAAATCTTTCAAATCATAAATAGAATTCGTTCATACCTCTCATCATAAAGTTTCAGACTCAATATAAAAATCAAATGTGACATACATGCACCCTAATTACACTTGTACCATACTCTATAAACAAAGCCAAAGGAACTCCCGTTACTGAAGTCGATAGTTGCACTGGATCGATCTTTTAACCTGAAATGGTGAATAACATAGTGAGCTTTGGGAAGCTCAGTAATATAGAACTATCAGGTGATATTGAAAGACACGCAGATAAATAAAAAACATAAAAATTTTCTTATTGATTTCAAGCATCTATAGGTTTCCATGATGAGTTAAGGTTCCACTGATATTTCTTCAGGTAACAGAGAAGTAGCTTATAGCTTAGAAGAAACATTCAGAAGATCAGGTTTAGAGATTGAAACAGACGTCTAGTGTATTCCTTCAAAACTAGACTAAAATGTAATCATAGTTTAAAAACAGTAGTAGTTATTTCAGTAAAACATGTTTTTAAAATCATTGTAGTACCATCCATCCGAATACTCCATTTAAAATTCCCAGGACATCATTCATAAGGACTTACCCTAGATCCCTAGGATCTAGGAGTCCAATATGAATGATCAGAACATAAAAGATTTACCAGCTAGTTGAACCTCAGAGACTCCAGACACCTACCCAAACAATACCTTAATAATACAGTTTCAGATAGAACCAGTAATATAAGAAAATAGAAAACATAAGTTGGGTTTTTATTTAAAATACAAAGTTTCCCTCCAACCGTACACCAAATGCAATACCCCAGAACATACATTCATAAGAACTTACCCTAGACCCCTAGGATATAGGAGTCCAATATGAATGATTAGAATAGAAAGGATTTACCGGCTAGCTAAACCTCACAGTCTCCAAATACCTACCCAGACAATACCCCAATAAAATAGATCAGATAGCAGATAGTAATATCAGAAATCATGAGCTAATAGTAGCTTGTGTTAGATCAGAAACCAAATATTAGAAACCGTACTTTATATAAATTAAAGAAAACATTTTTGTTAATAGGGAACACATTAGAGGATCCAAATATTTTTTGAATACGCTTGGAAATTATTAGGAATAGAAAATATGAACTTACGCAAAATTGATCGGATTTTAGGATCGAGGTCCCTATTAAAAGGGTTTAATTACTAACAGATCTAAATAGACATTCAAAGATTGATGATTCAGGATCATTTAGGATTTCAGGTGTATTAAAAAGGTATTCAGGAACCTTTACATCAGAATAAATTAAGATTTCAGATATAACTAGAGCTATTCCATTATTTAGGCTCAGACACTTTGATTTCTAATGGATTCTTAGCAACTTAATCTAATAAGGGTGAAACGATGAGTTACGATATTCAAGATTCATGTCGATTTATCAGGATATCGGCCAACTCAAACTGAACAAATCCCAGCACTGCGATGCATGCCAACAACTCAAATCGATGCATTTAAAGAATATTCACACTTTAATACTGACAACACTAGTCGAACTATCATCTTTAGAACCATCGTTGAATGGATCTTGAGGAATTGTACGTATTCCGATTTTATTTGTTTTATTTATGTATTGCAACAGTCTCTAAGATACCGACGTACTTGAGTTGTACTCTACAACCTTTAAAGGCGTATAACACTTAGGTTTTCTCGGTGTTTCCAGAATTATCCAATAACATTCACTTATTTCTAGGTCATGAGGGTAATCGGGTCATTTTTGTACTCGAGATTGCTTCGGCCATCTTAGAGTTCAAGGTATTTCGGTCTTTTAAAATTCAGGGGTATTTTGGTTATATCAACATTTGATGTTATTTTTGTCATTTCTAAACACGAGGGGTATTCCAATCATTTTCTTTGATTAAGTCATATATATATCATTTCCAATAGTTTAATCATTGGGTGATTATTCCGAAATTAGAAATTCTAAATCTTTTACCGCCTTGGGAATTAAAACCGATAATCATGATATTTTTTAACAAACCGAGTATTTAGTGAATAACTAGTCTATCATATCAATGATGACTTTTTAGGGTTATTTTAGTTATTACTGATCTCAATGATTATGAACCGATTTTCATGTCTTCCAATCAAGTCAGGAGTTTAGTCGGTGGATTTGTAGTTCTATCAAGTTAGGAATGAATTATCAGGTTAATTCCACTATTCGGGTCAATTTCGTTCTCTTTCTACTTCATAAGGGTAATTTCGTAATTTTCTTTCCAAACGTTTTTGACATCAAAACACTTAACGATAATATTCAAAGTTTAAGGATTCTAAGATTAATTCCTTTGTTGATTAATCATTAACCTTAAATTTATTTCTTATCAATCTTTCAATTCTTTGTGCAATTCAATCGAGTCTTAACTAATTTATCACTTAAACGATATTCGATTCGAGTTCATCCATAATCAAACATGCATAATAGACCAATCATATACATCTATGCATTTATCCAATATCAACATGTTCCATAAAGCATGCAAAATGGTAGTAAAGTATTACCTCGATTTTCGTCCATATCGATTGACCAATTAAACTTCATTCGATCGCCCTCACACTTGATTTCGACATCCCATAATATCTCGAATTCATAACAATATAAATTGCATCAAAAATGGATCTTAAATTGGAAAAACGGATCGAATCAGAAGATAAAATGATGAAAAAAGCATATTGAGTCCAAATTTGACAAAATGGACTTCAGATTTGGACTTAGGACATTGAAAACATAAAAATGACTTTTTGGGAATTTTGACTTTTTGGTCAAAGTCAAAGACAACGCTGGTCAAAGGTTAAAGTTAACG
This sequence comes from Hibiscus syriacus, assembly GCF_006381635.1. NCBI lineage: Eukaryota > Viridiplantae > Streptophyta > Magnoliopsida > Malvales > Malvaceae > Hibiscus > Hibiscus syriacus. Next base: position 1,334,473 of record NW_024062816.1, on the reverse strand, counting down.
GGTCTGGTCAACAGTTAACGGGAAGGTTAAAGTCAATGGGTCAGACCGGTTTGGGTTGACTCGTATTGGTCTGAGTTGACTCAGCCCAGTTCGAGTAGACTCGAATCGGTTCTAGGAGGTTCCAATACCGGGGAAAGCCCCACGCGCACGCGATAGTGCGTGGCGGTACGTGGCGATAGCGATGGGGTAAGAGGAGACGACCGAGTACTCTGGCCGCATCCAAACTCCATTCACAACCAAGATTTAACTAAAAATCAACCAAAAACCATGTCAAAATAAACGAAATACAACTGGAACTTACCTAAAATGGTTATCGGTGAAAACGACGATGACACGGTGACCCGCCGATTGGGTTTCGAGCGCATGGGGATGATGAGTCCAGCTACGATGACGGTGAGGCAAGTCGATGACCGAGGCGACCGAAAATTATGATTTATCGAGGCGATGGGGGAAAGGTTTTCGACAGTGCTTTGGCGAGCTTCGCACGGTGATCGACAATGAATTTCGGTGAGGGTTTAGAGGGGTTCTGGTCGTCGGTCGATGGCGAGTTGGATGAGGGTGGTGGCGGAAGCTATGGCGGTCGGATTGATGCTCGGTGGTGGTATGGGTGGTAGGTAACTAGGAATTTGGGGATTCTAAATTGAAATGGAGGAATTGATTTTTGGGTTATAACCCGAGCCAATTATAAATAAAAATTATTTTTATTTGTTTTAATTATTAATAGTAGCCTAGCTTTGTTGGTAGGGGAATAACTAGCTATGCCTTTAAGTGTGGGTTAAAAACTTGGTAGGCACCCTATTTTATCTATTTTTATTTTTTCTCTACTGACCAAAAAGGGATAAACTCAGGGTTTAGTCCCTGAACTTTCTACAAGTTCAAAACTGAGTTGCAAGTTTGTGAAACTTGCAATTTAGTCCATAAATCAACCAAATTAATTTATAATTTTTATTTTAAAATGGGGTTGTGACAGTACCAGTGAAGAGTGACATTGTATCGAACATGGTTAACCACCTTGATAACCAAATGATCCCCTTCCCTCGCTACGATCCCTGGCCCCGGGAACCGGCCGTTGATTCGTCACGATGCTCTTCGATTGGCACAATCTTGTCACATTCTTCATACGTACATCAAACTTGTAGTGCCTGGTAATGGCTCCATGCTTTGCAGATGCAACCTCTGCCAATAACCAAAAGCAGATAATGGAAGAACAACAACTCTGATTTGGGAAGACGTCACTGAACCTTGTCTTGGAAACTGTTTGAGATTTGGACAATGACAAATGGTGAAAAGGGAGTGGTGAAGACAGTGAACGATGTTCTGGTTTTATAAGGAGGGACAAACGGTAACGGTTTGTTAATTAGGTACGATTTCGGCAACAAGTTGCACTAATGTAAGTAGATTCCTGCTGGTTAAGTTATTCAATTTGGTGGTGTTGATGAATATGAGCCATTGAGCGATGTGTGGGTTGGGATTTCTTTGCTTCAACCTAATGTTCTCATACTTGCTGATTAAGGCAATCTGGTTAGTAAGTCGGTTGTTCCTGACTGTCCAAATCCTTGATCTAACAGCTTTTGATGTTAACCTGCTGCTGATTAATATTACAGCTCCTTAACTTCATTAACCTAATGAAATTTTGGATAAAATTTGACATAGTTTACATCGAGTTGAATTTAAATAACTGAACGACAATTCGGATATTCCATGTATGATTTAAAACGTTAAATTCGAATTTTCTGATAGACAAATATTGAAAATTTGTCATTTTCGAATATAAATTACGCATTCAGATTCGAATAATTAAAAGTTATCGTTCTCATATATAATATTTATACTACATGATCAAGTCCAAACTTGATTTGACCCATAAACACCTTTTGTAATAAGTACCTTTTGAAACAATGCCTAGAATCTTTAAAACAAAGAATAATGTGTTTAAATGCGTTAAAACTATTGGATTAGTTTTTGATCTTGATAAATTTTGATTCGATTTGATGAAGCGATTAATTTTTTTTTTTAAATAGATTCAGGTCAAATCGGATTAAATTTTTATAAAAGACGGTGTTAGGTCATGTTTAAGGTGAAAAAATCCAACCCGACATAATATTATAATTATTCCTTATATATTCAGAGAAAATTACAATAATACTCCTCTATATTTTTTCGGTCACATTATGTTTATCGCGGTTGTGGACATAACGGATGTAATTGCGGTCATTGCAGGTATCGCGGTCGAAATTTTTTTAAAGTTTTATTTTTAAATTAACTGAATCTTTTTTAAAAAAAAATAGAATATCGGAATAAATACAATAGAAAGAATAACGGCCCGTTATTGTCGCAATTAATCGCTACCCATTAAATTACGGCCGTAATCTATCGTTATTTGTGTGATTTCGCTTCACACCACTATTTTTGCAAGGATAAACTAATTGAATGACCACCCAACTACAGAGTTGGTGTCAATATGACCACCATTTTCAAATTTGCGTCAATACGACCATTGCACTATTTAAATGAGTTCAATATAACCATTAGCCGTTGGCATTTGACGGAAGTGCTGACGTGGCAGCTAAAAAAATTCGTATAATTATATATTTAATCCTTATTCCAGCGGAGTAAAATCTCGAGTGTCCCAAGTCAATCTCTTGCTTAATTAGGCTTTAGATTAAACTTTAATGTTCATTAGGCTTTAGATTAAACTTTAATGCGTTTTCCACCTTCTGGAAATAAACTTGCTGGGTCCAATTCCATGTATGATTGAGAAATGATATTTTGTTAATATGGATATACTATATGATTTTCTGTATGTTTCAACAAAATACAGTAATATTCTGTAGCACAATTGATGAGATATTTTTGAAGTTCCAAAGATATTAAAAGACTCAGGAACCTGCCTACAAGCTGATGGATCTGTAATTTGTAAGTCAGTTACAATTGATGTTAAGTATCCATCATCTGAACATTGGAACAATGCATAAACCTCACCCAAGTTGGCCTGCTATTCTTATGATCGAAGCGTATGTGCCGAGACCGGCGATTATCAACCCAGAACTCCGATGCAAATGCACACTGTTATCTGAATACACGACACAAAACACCAAGGTTGAGGCCATTTTCATTGCAATAGGCACTGCGGATATATGTGCTGATCTTGGATAAGCTCAGGATTCTTACTTGTAACTTGGTTAATCGATCGCCGAATATGCGGGAACACAATAGTCTGCGACAAAACATTAGACGGAGAAATTGGTTCATAGATATCGATGTCCGATACATATTCGGACCAAGTTTGTGTGTTAGTAGTCTACAAATGAGGAACTTACTATCAACATTGCCAACAAAGATCCTGCCAATGCCATCACAAAAGCTGCACAAGAGTAGACAAACGTTCATATGTTAGTAATCCGTTTTGCTTGGAGTGGAAGAAAAGAAAAACAGTTGAACTTTTGGGCTTATGAAGCTTATTCTAAAGTAACCAAACAAATAATCAGAACCATATGTTGTTACCGAAAAAGGGAACTTTCATCGCGACGACTAGAGTTGAAATCACTAATGCTGTTCTGATGAGTATTGAAACACCGTAAGATCTAAACCACGTCGAAGATAAGAGTTCTTCGAGACTCAATGCAGTGGGAGTGAGCGTCAAGGCATACTTCGATATTGTTATGATAACCTGAGATTAATGTGTATATGTCATGCTTAAAATACTTTACCTCAATGAGCAGCACCATTAATTGCTTAATGCATAAGTGATAAGAGTGATCCAGGACTGTCCAAAAGGAGGAACCAGAAACCAAACGGGAGCATCAGTCTCGTTTAACATACGACGGTGCAGATTGCGATTTTCGAAGCCAAAAATTCCGTGGGCATGTTTAAAGTAAACTGAGATTCAACTGAGTCACCAAATATCAGAAAGCCAGAGATTGCTATCCCTGTGCTAAGGAACCAACAAAACGTAAAGCTGGAAAAGAGGACAAAAGAAGTTAACAAGACCGATAATTCCGAAAGATTTTGTAATAAGAGAACATAAATAATTTTGATTATAGCTATAAGAAGGTGAAATTTTATGTTACCTGCCTATAAGAACAAAAGGAAATAGTGAGGGCTCTCTCATGGAAGAATATATATTTGGGAAAACTGAATGGCCAGCGTAGCAGAAACTATATATACCGACCGAGATTGGAAGATTTGCGAGGTTAAGGGAGGTTCCGCCTTGATGAAACCCGACATGATCGATTCCGATCCATAACAAGCAAAGAACCATTAAAATTGATGCTCCAACTACACCAACTGAACAATTTAAAGGTTAGATCAGCATTCATATGCTAAAACATGTGTGGGGAGGTGAAAGGAGAAAACCTGAAAGATACGAGAGCAAGCCAAGGTCTCGAAGCCAAACAGTTGGGAGAATGAAAAGAGTTCCTATGATAGCAAATACTTGAGGAGCATTGAGATATATTCCGGCAAAATGCATGCCGGTGTTTGGGAAAATCGTCGACAGGTTATCACTCATCATTATTACATACTCCACACATGCCGCCTACAGATCAGAGGGTGCTGCTCAAAATTTAGTGCAGAACATGGAGTGGAAACCATATTAAACAGAGAACTTAATAGACAAATGACAGAGAAATCAGTGCACTTACATATAATTCTGCATACAAAATCACCTGCATTTCAGAAATTAAGACCAAAGTGTCAGTATCACATCTCTAAGTACAAACAGAACATATACGTTGTTATAATGATCAACTTACGGATATCATTAAGCGACCGGCTACACCGAAAGCAACCTGACCAATATCAGGATAAGTTTGCAGACCAGGAGAGCTTTCTAAACATCTCTTTAATAAAACCCCGGTATAGCAGGCAACGATACCGAATATTACGAGTAATGTGAGGCTAAGCCACCCTCCTTCTTTGACTGCATAAGGAGTTGTAAGGAGTCCTATGCCCGACAGAACATTGACTCCTACATAAAATGAAACAATGATCTAAAATTAGTGGAGCTCCTTGAGCATCTTCGTCTATAATCCAAAATCAGCCACCAAAGTAGAGCTTTTAGCCGCTCAAACAGCCTGTTACATGGTTCATTACCTTTAATAAGTGCTTGGATAAATGAACACTGATTCTCTAAGGGTGGTATTGATCCGTTGATAGATATACTTTGCTGCGAGGCTATGAGATTAGGGGTATGCGCTTCTTCATCCAAAATCGTCTCGAAAACAGCGGATTACCGAGGGAAGAAGACTCATCATTGAGACTTGGATATTTGCAAGTTGAGCTGGTGCTCCCCACTGATCCTGTTACACCACTTATCTTTAGGAAACTAAGGGATTGAGGCGTAGCCCTTTGAGCATATCCATTGATTCCCTGCAAGTATTCAACGAGGCATGATTCTGTTTCGATATCGTAATGTAGCTCCATCTTGGATAACAAATAATAACAATCTGCACCCATGTTCGTACCTGTAACTTTGAGGCCAATTGGAATTGTTAGCTCCAATGAAATTGTTGGAGGAATTTCGAGACGGGAAGGTGAAATCGGATTCAGTGTCATCCTCGGCGTGTCCGCATACCCTTTCGGCTCGATTTTCTTCATCGTCTGTTTGGAATGCATCTTCTCGATCTAAACCAACACCAATATCCTCCTCATCAATCTTCATATCTTCCCCTCTTTTCTCCTATACAAAATTAACACACAAACATATATATATATTTGTGTATATATATCTATACCTAAGGAACAGCAAAACTGAGGGATATGTTTTTTCTTTTTCCACTTCCAGGGAGAATTAAATTTGTGTAATACAAAACGGAGTGAGAAACAATAGAAAAAAGAGGCGGATTGATTGTGTTTGTTTCTCCTACGTGTTTTTCATGATGGAAAATGTAATGAATGTGGGGATGATTACAGCATGCATGCAAACTGCAACGCATGGATCTGGTCATTTGTGTCATATGAATGTCGAAGTGAACGCGTGGCAATCCTATGATGATTTCACCATTAATAGCGATCATTTGAGGAGATCCGAACTTGTGGGTTGCATTTCATGTTCCTCATTTGCCACATCAGCTTTGTTTTCCCTACTAGGTAGGATTTATTATCTGCTACTTAGTTTTGGTTACAATTTAACATTATAACATGATTAAGGTATATATATCAGTAAAGATAGAGTTATATCAAATATTGAGAGGTGTAAAGATGGGATTAGATCAAACATTGAGAGAGGTCAAATTGCTAAACTTCATAAATTAAATAGAGGCATAATAGTTATTTAACCTTAAATTTTAGGAGGCAAGGACTAATTCGATTAATGTTTAAATCCCAAGGACTTAAAATGCCATTAGATATTTTTTTTTGAAAGATTACAAAGTCGCTCCCAATAATTTTTATCTCTATCCCCGTCATGTGACCTATATTACAAATCCAAAATCCAAAATTAAGTCCATCCCGCGACACGCAAGTAGGATGTTCACTTTTTGGTTTTAACTTAATTAACTTATGAATCAAATTAGTTCGGTTAATTTGGTCGGTCACCGAATTAGTTTGACCAGGGAACGATTAATAATTATTTTAATATTCGGTTAACGGTTATTCGGTTCGAAATCGGTTAATTAATCGAATTAACCAAATTAACCGAAATTATAAATATTAAACATATTATATATGTTAAGTGCTTAAATAAGAATTAAGACCCATTTATTTTTTAACCACACTATACTCACTAAATTATCAATACCTAATTAAATTTTAACCCAAATAAAAAAATATCTCTATTATATTCAAATTAATCTAATTAAAAAGATTTATAAAAATATTTGGTTAATTCAGTTAAACGACCAAAACAACCGATCTTTTTTAGTTCAGTTAATATTTTCAAAAAAAGAAAAAAGTTCGATTAATTCGACTAATAGTAATTTGGTTCAATCGGTGGCCGAATTAACCGTTTGAAACACGCGAGATTAAAATTATCCTGTTCCAGCATTTACGTGTGACGAAACTTACTTATCTCCATTATATTCATCTCGCGGTTCATTCATAAGTTATATTTTATAAATATCAGTTAATAAATGTAAAGTAATTTTTTATATCAAAAAGTATGAAATGCTCGTCTTTCGAATTCCCATCACGTTCGTAACATTATTTCCATTGTCATACAAACAATGTCTTAAGTATATCATAAATGTGTTCAACAAGCATTATCAAAATTATTTTTTAAAATATTTTTTTTATGTATATTGCCATCGTTTTCAAGCACTGTCAGCTCTGCTTGATACCACGTGGAATCTCTTAGGCCAACCATAATAAGAAGTAAATTTGTCCATGACATGTTTTCATTTTCATCTTTATCTTTTATACCATCCAACTCCAAACTCGATATACACAAAAAAGAACTATTGGCCCTTAATTATATCAATCCGTCTTTATAGATAAGTTCTATTACATCACTTCTGTACCATAAATAAAAGGAATGAATTTCTTCTTATTATAGCATTTGTTAATTTGACTCGGTTTGCCTTTACAACGAGCACGTGTGCTTCCCTATCCGGGTTCACCACCATCAAATTCAGTACACAGATAAAAGCACAACACTAACATGATGGGATCTTTTACAAGGCAAATAAAATGCTTAATTAGATATTGAGCGACAGTATTAGACGATGTTGCAGATAAAGTCTGCAAAGATGCAATCATATATACAGTTTACTCTCGGCCGGAAAATGGTAACAAGGTTCGGGTTGTGAATGTTACAAGAGACACAGCAGGTCCTGTGCCAGGGTCGCAATTCAGCATTTGTCTACAGAGTTTGCTACTACATTACAACGGCTACAGTCCGTCAGTAGTTGGAACTCCAGATTCTGAATATAACAATCCAACACAAAGTCACAAACTAGTTGAAATGGAATAGATTCTATGGTGTCAAACGTTCCATCCTAACATGAACGACATGAGAACCTCATTTCCCAAGAAGCATGACGTCCAAGAAAGCATTGAAAAAAAATTAACCCAAAATGATATGCAAACCACAAGCCACGGTGAAGATCTGTCATCACAGTTCAAATGAATTCTTTAGATAAGGCATGTATGGTTAAATCATTGATAATTTCCAAACACTTTACACCAACCATAATTCCACAGGGCATAAAAAAAAATGTAATCATAAATTTTAGCAGGTCTTCTAATTTGATGATACATGAAAATCAAAGAAAAACTTTACGATTACAACATACAAAGCATATACAAAAAGATGTATGCATACATTGTACAATATGTATGCTCCTCAATATACAAAAAGATGTATTGCATACATTGTACAATATGTATGCTCCTCAATACCATTTACTTAGTTCTAATTCTAAATTCGTATATCCAATGACGAAGGCCATCTCACCAGCCATCCAAGTGAAGAAAGAGAAGGGAATTCTTTTTTCCAACAACAAAAATTCTTTTGTAGGGAAACAGAAATGCATATTATATTATCATAAGCAGCATGTCTAAGCAGATTTCTATGGCAGATAGTTCTTCAATAACAATTAATTCCACAAATTAATGCCTTCATTTTGAAACCAGGAACAAACAGAAGCGAAGGCCAGTAGGACCCCTTCCCATTAATTTATATCAGTGTAAATTATAATTGATTAACAAGGAGAAGATAGTATCCAAGCTGTCCAACCAACAAATACACTGGACTTATACTTGTCTCTATCCACATCTACATTAATGCACAATTCAAACAAAAGATAAATCAAGTAGAGCAATGGCTGCAGATAGTTCGGCTTCCAGTCAAGTAAACCACAAAAATAACATAAACGACTCAATTGAATTTAGAACAGCAAATAAACAACAGATTTCTGATAATAAGTACATTTAAGTAAGAAAAAAAAAGCATAAATTATGGAGACAAAACTTACTAATTGAACTTTTTTAGGCCTACGATTGATTTATATGCGAAGTTAACCCAGCAACCACTAAACAACCCTACTAGCCACAAAACTTTCTCCATCCACTTCTTCTGCCTCATTCGTGCACATAACAACTCATCAAAGCTTCTTTCTCTTTTGACGGGACTAATGCTTCATTTCTTCACAAAAAGTGTTGTATTTACATCAAAGTAAATCATACAATCTACAAACATCCCCTTCCTTGAGGAAAACTGCAATACTATAAAGAAAGGTTAACATAACATTGAACAGATGATACATTCAACCACCATTCAATCCTCAAAATCCCATTCGCTATCCCTTCTGGACGACCTCCCAAACACTGAACTCGATCTACTTCTCCTTGTAAATCCAGAATCTGAGCCCGATCGCGATGAGCTCCTAAATCTTCCAAAAAAAAAACAAAATTCCGGAAAACACGACCTAATCCTACTCTCTTGTGACCTTCTCCCACTAGGCGCCCATGAAATCCTTCTGGGAGCACCCGCATTATTGAACCCACCATCCATCTCAGTAAACACTACGGGAAACTCCCTCTCCGCTGCTCTAGTCCCTCCAGTAAACCTCCCCACAGAAAACCCACCTCCCGGTAACCTCCATGGTTAATCCCACAGCTTCTTCATCTCTAACAGCATTATTTTCCACTAAGTTATTTCCGTTATTTTCTGTTGGGAATTCATGGCGGCAAACAGGGCAAGAGTTCCGAATAGAAAGCCAAGGTAAAATACAATCTGAATGGTAAATATGCTTACAAGGCATTTCCCGAGCTTCGGTGGAGCTTGAATGCCTCTTTACAAACTGCACAATGAGATTCCGATCTTACGTGGCTTCCCACGATTTTTATCACCGGCATTGATTCAATTGCCGCTTTGGAGGCAGGCGGTTGATCGAGACGGCAACTCCGTTGGCTTCTAATTGAGATAACTGATCAAGAAGCCGATCAAAACCTGACCCCGACGTGTCGGAATACATGGCGGCGGCAGGGAAACGATGGTGGATGGAGATCGAGAGGGCGTTTCAATTCTTCGATGAATCCTCCGCCACAATCGGGGCAGATGAGCGAATCTTGGGTAGATCGGAGCCGGAGCCGGATCCGTATGAGCGGTTGCATCTGTAGCACAATAGGAGATCTAATCGATTCCATATAAACCCAAAAAAGATTATCAAGAAATTAAAACGTAGAAATTGAGAAATCAAGAATTTAAAGAACCCTAGAATTAGAGAGAGAAAGAAATGATAAAAGGGGAAAAGATGCGTCATGCGTGGAAAACTTAACGTATGAGCGCGTGGTTTCTACGCTTTCAATTACTTCTTTAACGGAGTTTGGTTGCTTCTTCAGTTGTATAGTTAACGACGTTAGTGATCTCGGAGGAGAAGAGGGCGATGGCCCCTTGAATGGAAAATTGTACTTTTGACCAATAATTCAATTTAGTCTCTTATGATTCCTTTATTAATTGGAAAACTATCTTTTGACCCTTCTAAAATTCAATAATCAATTAGCCCAAACATTTCTAAGTTAATATTACTAAAAATTGAAGAACTAATTTATTTTTAATTAATATTTTCAATTTTAACACAATAAAAATATTAAAACCATAATTAGGTTGAAATTACGTTAACAAAAATATTTGTAAAAGAAATAAAAAAAGTAACCACATGTTTAGTATCTCGATGATGTTTTTGTTTTGTTTTGGTCATCCAATTATGTGTTTTTTAAATCATATATAATGTTACAATTTCGTTTCATTTTTATAATTCATTGTTAAAAAATTAACATTGATACTGATGTGTCATCTTAACATAATATCACGTCATCATTGAAAAATAAAAAAATTAAATGTCAGCAGTTCTATAAATTTTAACGGAGTGATAAAAGTGATACCAAAATATAACACTAGGTCTGATTTTTAAACAAAAATAGTTAGATGACCAAAACAGACAAAAGTGATAATGAGAGTATTAAACATGCAGTTTATCCTAACAATTAGAGAAATTATACTAGATTATTGGGTTCTATAAACCCAAACCTACATAGTGAAATGGGCCAATGGATAGATCATCAAAATACATAGCGTTGGTCTGCAGTCGACAAATTTCGGTAGGCGCCGCCGCGGCAGCGCTTTCCGCCACTTTCTAATTTCAAAGGAAAAGTCTCAAATCGCCTGGAATTTTCACTGAAATTCTCTATTTGAAGGAAACTCAGCTCAGTTCTCCGGATTCTCTTCTTTAATGTATCTTCAAAAGAGATTCAGCGTATGAAGGAGATAACTTTGGTTTTGCAACTCCAGAGCAAGTATTGGAAGCTCAAGGAGCTACGGCTGCTGATATTGAAGGTACTGTTGCAGAATCCTTAAGTTTTTTCTTCTTCTGGGGTTTATGGGTAGCTTTGTTTACAATCTGATTTGATGGTGTAAGATATGTTGGATGAGTGCAAGAACATGTTGAATCTATTGACATGGCCAATGGTAAGTTTTCTCTATCATTTTTGATGCTATATATCTCCAGTGTTAGCTATGGTTGTTGGCTGCTTAGGGTTAGATTGTATGCAAGGAGAATCCTTTTTGTGTTTCATGGGATAAGTATCCTGAGGATGCTACCAATGATGGAATCGATTATTTCCATTTTAGTTAACTTGTTGCATCATATAACCTTTGCGTTCTGGTTCTGGTGCTGTTTCTGCTTAAATAAGTCTTGCACTTTTAGTCTTTTCAATTGATCCACACTATATATGCTTATACAGTCTGTGTGCTCGCTTGAGGCAGATCTGCACTCAATTGGTAGCTTGGTTCCTCTCCTTGGTTATTTGAAGAATTGCCATGCCAACATTCGAGCAAAAGGTGCAGAAGTTGTATGCACCATTGTACAGAATAATCCTCAGAGTCGACAGTTGGTTATGGACCAACTGTACGAACCAAAGCACTTTACGCAATAACTTGTGAGTACAATTTCTGTAGGATACTTCTTAATCAGTGAACATGCTCGTACAGAATCTTTGAAGTATTTTGACGAGGCATCTTCTCTCCTTGGATTTCAGCCTTGATTAGCCACAACAAATCGGTATTGCAGTATTTTGACTTGCAAATGGTTATGTGGCCTTGAGAGATGCTTTGGGAACTGAGGATGTAAGATTTCAAAGGTAAACTTCAGATCAGTCTTTGCAGTTCAAGCTTGCTTTATCATTCTTTCGATAATAGGTTTTTTGGCTGCATTTGAATTGTTTCCACTGTAAAAAATAAATGATTTCTAAATATTAAATAGTTACCTACAGTTCCATGTTCATGTGTTTATTATTTTGTAGTTTGTGTCCCTGCCGGTTTTCTAATTTAATTGCCTTTTTCTTCCAGGAAAGCCTTGAACTTGATTCAATGTTCTGAGCGAGCTGGGGTTTCTCCGCATAATGTTACATCTTGCCTTTAGCGAGGATGCAGAAGTAAGAGAAGCTGCTCTTCGTTGTCTCCTTGAGCTTGCCCGGGACAAGACGGGTGGGAACAATTGTGGTCTAGGTGAAGACGACAAGAAGCTGAATCAAATCCTTGAAGAACAAATTAAAGCTATCAGTTTGATATCTCCTGAAGACCTTGGTGCTGCCAGAGAGGAGAGGCAGCTTGTGGACTCCCTTTGAGGCAGCTTGTGGACTCCCTTTGAAGTAGGTCATAAGGAGCCTTCTTCCCATAGAGTGAATGGACTTTTAGCACTTCCCGGTGAAGATGAGCCTCGTCCTGATGTTGCCAGCCAGCATTTGAGCCTCTCTCAGAGGTTGGGCTCGTACCAGCGATTCGAACTCCAGTTTGTAAAAGCAAGATGCTCATCTATCATTAGGACCAAGCCCTTCAAACTGGTGGTGTCAATAGTCAAGGTACCAGTAGAACAAGTAAACTGAAGCTGATGTTAAATCTTCTCATAATGCCCTAGGCCTATCCTGATAAGATTAGCACTAGATTTGTTTATTTTGGCATGTTTTTCAGAGTTGTTTTTCCTATTGCTCACTTTTACATATTTTAAATTTAATATATGATTACCACTAGGTATGCATACATATCTTGTCCATTGGCTTAACTGGAAATACTATGTCGCATGAATATCCAGCCGACTCGAGTTCGGATAACTTAAGTTGTGACAACAACTGAGTCATTGTTAACAAAATGATACTTGTATCACAAGCAGAACTTAACATGCATCTGTGCTAAATCTATTAATTGAGCAAGATATTTCAAAGCATAGAGAAAATATTTCCATCCATTTAACTACTGACAGATCGTCGTGCTCCTAAGATGAGGGGAAGAAATTAACTGATCCATCTGCTTTTGAACTAATAACTACAGGTAGAAATCATAAAAAGCAACCTATTTGTGTAGGTATCGGCTTCCTAACACTGGTGCCGAGCTTGTTACTTATTTGTCATTGCTCATTTAGGAGGGCAAAAGGTGATAACATAACGTGAAGCTCTGCATTTATTTAGGCTGCTAGTGTCATCAAAAGCATAGCTATAAGCCTTTGGACAGATAGCCTTGAAGAGGTGCGCGAAGAGCGTCGGCTTGCAGGTCTTCGGATTTGCATACTCCCCGGTGCAGCAATATTTAGCTGATTGCATGACCAAGCAAGCACTCTTGCATCCTATTACCCTGGCACCTTTCTTCACTTCCAATGCTGATGGGCAGCAGACGTTCAAATCAACTTCGCACGATGCAACACCGCATCCGATTCCTCCCCCGACTGGTTTCATCGAAACCGGCAAATTAAAGCCATCAACCAAACTAACATCGTAGAAATGCAACGGAGAAGAAGATGAGCCGAGAGTCATTTCTATCACGGTCGCAGGTGGTGCACCGCCTGTTCCTTGGCACTGAAGCCCTCCGGAGCAGTCACCGGTATCACAAGAACCCCTGCCATTACTGTCGAAATGACAACCTTGCCTGCCCCATATCCTCCCTGACCACTTCTGTGGAACGTCTAGAACTACTTCTTCACCGCTACCGAGATGGAAGCCGCCATTTTTAGGACTTGACTGACCTGCACCGCCAAGTATCCCAGGCCAAATGCTCTCCCTGCAGTTGTTAACTACTATGACTTGCTCCCCATCTGCAATGGACAAAAAAAAACATAAAATGTAACGTTATCATGCAAGAACAAGCCAATGACAATTCACCATGTACCTGCAATGTAGGAAAATGCTAACAGATAGTAAGAGCAAAAAGAGGATTGAAGAAGCTGCCATTGTGAAGTTTTCGAATTCGACAACGATAGCAATGGACAACGCCCGCCTTTTAACTTAAATGGCTAAGGAAAAAGGAAATCTGCAGCTGCATCCCCAAGTGTCCTTTTGCTTTCTTTTTCAGCTCTTTTTCCACTTTGATGATAAATTGGAATATATCCATTGCTTCAAATCAGGGTTTTCTTTTACCTTCCAAAAATACATTTGGATCTTCTTCTTTAGAATCAGAGCTTTAGCAGTGGTAGCCTCAACATGCATAAAGTTGTCTACTAGGAATATCATACCATGTGAGCTGAAACTAAAACAACAGTGTTGAGAGTATTCCAATTCCCAGACACAGCTAAAAAAAGAAGGCTTGCAAATTGCAATTAAAAATATCCAGAAAAAGTATTATCAGTTTATAAGAACAATTAAAGAGAAAAGTGCAAGGGAATTCAGGAGATTTGATATGATTATGTTTGTTGCTTTCTTAATCGTGTGGTTTAAGGGTTTTCTCTGCAATTAAAGCTTGATTGAGATAAGCAGGAAAGGTATCACTTCTATGAAATGATTAGAGTTATAAATGAGAAGAGTCGAATTCGAGTATTATTGAGCTCGAACGGATTTGAAAAGTTCAAAATTGAGTTCGACTTGATTCAAAACCTCAGATACTTACAATTGTCGAGTTCAGCTCGAATTCAAAATCATAAATTAAAGTTGACTCAAACTCCAAAAAAATGAATACAAAACATTATCAAATTTAGCTCCTCAAGCTCAATTTCAATTTAAACTCGAACTCGAACATGAATTTGCTTCAACTTGTTAAAAGTTAAGTCGAATTCAAATTCGAACAAGTATATTCAAATCGAATGTTAATCAATTTTTTATAAAATTAACTTCGAATCTATTTCAGAGTTTAAGTGGGGCATTGATTTGATAATTCGTGGCTGGCAGGGACTTTACAGAAGGGCAATCGAGTTTCTGAAAGCACCTCCATTGGAGTCTAAAGGTTTGGAAAATTAGAATATTTTTGTTTCCCGGTGTTAAGCAATTGAATAAATGTTTCCCCATTTCATTTCCTTGGTGCTGAGACAAAACTGGACAGAGGAGATATTTTAGCTCTTGCAAGAGGTATGGCCTATTGTTGCACATCTTCTTAGTGTTCCACATGGGGAATTAGTAATCTGGGCACTATATACCCTAAAAATTGGCGTGACACGGCTAGCATTTAACACAAAACCAGCCGCAGCATATCATATAGATTGAGCATTGTGCAATGCCAACAAGAATTTTATGCTTAAATTCAATTCCATAGTGCACTGCAGTAACCGGGTAGGCTGGTTGTGCTTTGTTCAGGTGGGTATGCAGAAGTACTTTGTATTCAACAGAACAGGAAGACTGAGGGTGAGAAAAATGAAGACATGGGCAGAAGCTGTATGAAGTAACCGTGGAATGTCACTAGCTGATGCATTAGACATCTCAGAGCCTTCAAGCAAGGTGCATTAGACATCTCAGAGCCTTCAAGTAGGGTGCCAGTTATAGATGCTCGAATTAGCCGAGTGCTGTAGATCATCTTCAATTCGTTCGAACGTGACAATCATCTCTGCTTTTGTGTCTATGCATCAACGAATAAATATGCTAAACTTCGGGGCCTCTGTAACAATTATATCACCTCCATCACATCCAGAGCTTACTTAGATTAGTTATATTGGAATATCCTTAGCAATAAATTAAATTCAGCAGATAGTCAGATGATGATGGTGGTGTGCAATAGAAGAGAAGCACCTGTAGACCCTATCTTGTAGGGTATATACTACGCAAACTTGTTAAAAGTGTCATGATTTCAAAATTTAGATTGTACAGTAAAAACTGAGAATTTGCAGCTTGATCACAGATGATGAAATATTTCATATGTAAAGTGTTACAAAGCTTAGATATTTGGGCTCTTAATACAACATGAATGTCTTTACTTGCTACCAATCAAGTGTTCTTATCTCCATGGATTGACTCTTTACAGAGGAATATCAAGACCTCATCTACCCCAATCGTTTGAAGTATTCCCTTGTTTAGTACCTGCAAAAACCAAACACCAACACCATAATGCCAATGGCCGATACAAAAAAAAAAAAAAAGAAGAAGAAGAAGAAGAAGGTAGAAAGCTTACCAGTTCAACAATGAAAACACCAATTATGCCAATCATACAGGCCCTGGAATTCCATATTTCAGCTACCCTCGTAAACCCCAGGAATGGTGCTTGGAATTTTGGCTCCACTTTTGGCACTTCAACCTTAATCATTATTTTGTTAACAGGAAACAAAGTTCTTACGAGAAAAAAAAACAGAAATATATGGAATATTAGATGAATCGGAACCCAGAAAAAAAGTGTATAGTACCCCAGCAAGAAGCTTGGCAGCTTGGACCGTGAAAGGTAGTGGGTTCCTGAAGCTTGTGGTGTTGTGGTGCTGCTGGTTTTGGCGTTGAATTGTTAAGGGTTTAGTGGGAACAAGAAACGTCGAGGAAGTGAGTGAAGTAGCAGCCATTGTTCTGAATCTGCAGCCAAATCCAAAAGCTATCGTGTGGTTCATCTGTGATTTTATCTGCATCAACCTTCAAAGCTGGTGAGTCCCCCCAGAAGTAGAGCTTGTGGTTGTTGGGCACAACTCATTGCGGTTCCAACAAATTATTCGTGAAATGCTACAGAAGTACCCTTTAAAGGTGGAAATTTTAAATGTGAAATGATTAAGATTTTATCTTCAAATAAATATTATATTAGACTTTATATCAAATTAATAATATATATATATACACACAAATATGCATTTAAAAAAATTATACGTAATTATGTTAATAAAGTTAACATCATAGAATAAGTTTTTTTTTTCCAGAATTTAGAATTTATACTTATTGAATAATATAATTATGTTTGATGTTTGAATTTTACTAACATACTACACAATTTTATAATACAAATTTAATGTTTATAAAATCTAATACTAAAAATTAAGTATTTAGTCTTTTTAACATATAATGTTTCATTCTTTTATAAATGACAGAAAATAATTAAACACAGTAGAAGAAAATAATTAAAATCTAAGGTTTGGTTAAAAATTATTATAATTTTATTTCCCTTCTTTTAGGAAATAAAAAACGCGTTTGATTAAATTCTTAAAATTACTTGTAAGAAATAATAATATATGAAAATTTTAAAAATAATAAACAAATATTTTACCTTTTTCAGAAAAAAAGTATATTTTTAAAATAAAAAAATTAAAAACCGAAGTTTCTATTAATATCGAATCGAGCTTTAAAACACCATATATTATCCTCAAATCTATACATGATGTAATCAATAATTACTGACTTTAATATTATGTTTAAATATATATTGATATTTGGATTGGACATTTTCTCCGTAAGATAATTTTGACATCCAAATTGATATTCAAACTCCAATTACATCTACTGTTTTATTATTTTTAAGTTTATTTCTTTTATAGAATACATGTTAATATTATCATTAACATGTGATTTAATCTTATATTATCACATTATTAACATTAATAAAATGTACATTTCCTACCAACAACCAGTTGGTATAATAGGATGAGACATTAATTTCTTTAAGAAAGATCAGGAGTTCAAATCTTGGCGTTTGCGTAGAAAGTAATCTGGGTTGGGAGGGTAGCTCATAATAAGCTTATATAAAACCCGATCTAAATTAGTTGGTAAATAGATCGAATATGAGTAATTAATTAAAAAAAATGTACATTTCCTCATCGTTAACATGTACACGTTGATCATGGAGTAAAGTTGGAAGACATTTATAGCACCAAATTGATTCTTGTGTGACTTAAATAAGGAAGTAGGATCATGAACATACTTTTGCAGTCACAACAATCAATCACACTATTGTGGCAAAGATTAAATGCAGGGGCTGAACACGATAATTAAGCTCAACATTATTCCTACCATCCTTATTCAAAGTACCAAACCATGGCTTTTCGTCTTGGACTGTAAACAAAAAAAGGAAAACCATTGATTTTCCATAATCTCCATTATTCCTCTCTCTTCCTTTTATTCCCACCATCATCATTAACATTTGAACCCGGCAATGGCAACCCGAATACCGAAAGATCGACCCGGCAATCATTGATATCAACGATCCTCTCCATCAGCAGCACAGTCACAGGACTCGAAGGGTACTGCTCTGCAGCATTAAAGTTGCAGAATGGATGAACCAGCCATGTTTTCATTATCCTACGACATTCCATAATTTCATCCTGTCAAAACCGATTCAAGATTTTATGTTTGATGACCAACTTATAAAATTTTGGATGAAATACATAAATGGTGCCCTGTTTAAAGGAAATTTTTTGTTGAGTCCCTCAACTATTAGAAATTATGAAAAGGTCTCTTGACTATAGGATATTACTTTATTAAGTCATTTGACTATTAAAAGTTACCAAATGGTCCTCTGACTATTCATATATTCCAAATTCGTCATTTTCTGTTAAAAATTGACGACAGTTTGAGTTGGACGCTAATTTGCTGACCGTGATATTACAAAATATAACGACTATCATATCTCACACAATAGGTTAACATCCTACTCGGACTTCCATCAATTTTTTAACAAAAAATGACGAGTTTGGAATATATAAATAGTCGGGTGAGCATTTTGTAAATTTTAATAGTTGATGACTCAATTAAGCAACATCCTATATAGTTGGAAGATTTTTTGTAACTTTTAATAGTCAGTAGACCCAACAAAGCAACACCCTATAGTTGGAGATTATTTGTGTACTTTACTCTAAAACTTTAATGAAAAAATATTATCAACAAAAATACATTGAAAAAATCTAAAACATACGTAAATTTGAAATTTCCGGGAGTGGAACCGGATCGTTGCATCCTGCCCCACTCCGAATATTTTAGTTATATAATCAATGGAACAGTATGTATTTCAAGATAAGGAAACCTTTACCTCGTGATCTTGGTTTATGAGCTTCATAATTTTGGTGAGATGAACATTATATGACGATGGGATTAACTCTTCCAGATTACACCATAGAGCAGATACTGCAATGAAGCTCGGTGGATATGGCAACAACTTGAAATCTGCAGGCAAGTTAACATTATAAGATCATATTCGTTTTCAAGGAAAAGAAGAAAGAAAGAAGAGTGAATGTTTATACTTTATATGCACATACCTAATATGGCTTTGAGAAGTGTTTTATTAACTTGGTTGATTAACTCCTTGTGAAGGTAATAACTGAGATCACAGATAATATTTGATGTAATCAATTCTATATAAGAGTATGTTGTTGGGGAAGAAAGACGCCATTTAAAGCCTGCAACACCATCAGCTCCATTTGTTGGATTGTGCTCGATTGAAAACAATGCTCCAAGTCCTCCATCTTCAGTTAATAAAACACACTGATCAATATATGATGGAAATGGAATAGTTATCGTCGCCAAGGGCGGACGTAGGAGTTTAAGTTTTCACCTGAAGTTCATCCATGGAAGCGAGGGAAATCTCATTGATCTTGGAGGCAATGGATAAACATGCAGTGGATAGTAACTCGACCATCCAGTTCTTCCATCCCTAGAAAAAGTAGAAGATTATTTGATGCCTTAGAGAAGAAGAAATGAAACCCAGAATTTGAATGTTCCTTACATGGCACTGACTCGTTGATATGAAACGATCTAGGTAATTCACCGCACTGAAAACGGTTCCAATGGAGAAATTTAACCGAGAACAAGTCTGTAAATAAAAATACAATCAGAGAGAATTGATTGATATTTTTACAATAAAATTACAAAACCCTATGCAAACTATGTACCTTGATAAGCCATTGAACCGCTCTAAACCTTGCGAGAACCAGGTTATTAGACTGGAGATAATGAAGATAAGCAGGTTCAGGCATGTAACTGAGCTCTTTCTCCAGGCAAATCACGATAGCCCGTTCGGCGTCTTCCTTGGTCGTGTAAAATGAATCTGCATAGCCACTGTCCTTCAACGTAGAATGCTCGGTTTCAGGACTCGAAAGCCAAACCTCATCACAAAGCAAATTCTCCATTGCGATTCTGTGTTCAAATCTCGAGAAAGAAATCATATGCAAAAGGTACGCAAAAAGTTTTATAGTCTGACATGATAGTCACCTTTGTACTGTACATCCCATTTTGGCACCACAAAACAAAGGGATGAAACGATGGAGGCTAGGTGGGCCTAGGCGATTAAAGGGAGGTTATAAGCAATGGAGAAATGGGACAGACATAAAAGGGAGGAGACGAACCTCATGAAGGGAGGTAAATGCTGGCGGTGGCGATATGTATATTTTTTTGACTCTGCAGTAGCCAATTGCGTGAACGCACGAGGATGGTTGAGGTCTTTTCATTAATGTTCATCCACCTTAACATTGGTAAAGAAACACGGCCGTTTCTTTATTATTTTAATCAAAGTCGTTTAAAGTCAGTGGCTCAGGGCATCAGTTTTGATAGGGATGAGCAATTGATCTGAGTACAAAATATTTAACAAATTAATAAGGGTAAAATCTAAGACAAGTATAATAAGATATTTGTTTAAAGATAACTCTTAATCTTCTTACATTGAATGCTTACATCCGTGATGTTTGAACCGAGATCCTCGAAGATGAATATGATAAAAAAAGGAAATTAAAATAAAAGATGAATGAAAAAAAATGAAGGAATCATTCAAAGTTGATAGACGAAATTAAAAAAAATATTATTAAAAAGAGAAATTAAAGATGCATAGAAAAAATATTATTAAAAAGAGAAATTAAAGATGCATAGGTGTTCTGCAATGATTTAGAAGAATGTAATTTAAAAAAATTAAGATTGAAAAAAAATAAAGGTATCATACAAACTCGATTCAAACTCAAGAACCGATTAAATAAATCAAATTAACACAAATAACTTAAAATAAAAATAAAAAAGTAATTTTCTAGTCAAGTTTTAGCATCCTTAAGTTCGGTTAGCCAGTTGTTCGTGGGGCCAAGTTCCAGCTTTTAACTGAATGGATCATAAGGCCGCAGTAACTGCATGCACCACCGTGAAGCCAACTAATAGAAGAGGTATAATATACGACAATCTTAATATATGACTAAAGAAAGGTGTTACAGGAAATATTAATATTTTTAATATTTTGGTAAAGAATTACCTAAAACATTATTTTTTCTATCGAAAATGTTAATATTAGGCGCTACCTAAAATGTTTAACATTTCCGGTAAAACGTTACCTAAAATATTATTTCTTCTACCGAAAATATTAATATTGGGCGTTACCTAAAGTGTTATTTTTTATACAGAAAATTAGGTAGCGAAATTAATATTTTCAGTAAAAAATATAATGTTTTAAGTAACATTTTACTAGAAATATTTAAAAAATATTAACATTTCCGGTAATACATTTCCGTATATTAAGATTTTCATAAAGCAGAAATACCCCCAACTAATCATAGCACGTAGCTGAATATTTCGGCCTCATATCACCAAAAAATATCTTGCTCATGCTTTGCCTACTGAATGTTTCTACACCACGCGAATCAAACCACCTCAATTTAAAAGTTTATTATTATTCTTTGAGATCTTGAGTTTAAACATTTATGTAGAAATATATAAATGTTCATTATTAAATTATTGAATCTTTCAAATAAATACTATCTTATATTTATCTCATACTAATAAAAAAAATATATACCCTTAACATCATATGTTTGATTATAGACCCTATTTATTACCATCAAATTGCAAGCATCAATCAATATTTTAGAACTCATGGAAGAGACCACAAACAAACCAAGGTTCTTAACCTTGAGATCGTGAGATCGAGTCTCACGGAGGGCATTTCATAATTCGAAGGTCTTCTACGTAAGTTGCTCTCAACCTGGTGTTGGGGACAGCCTACTATCTTACCTCCCCCTTACCCCATTACATATGGGAACAAAATGACAGCCATTTTATGGAAGAGACCACAAACATATTAGCAGCGATTCGATTTGATCTAGTCGATGAACATTTCGAATATAATGGTCGGATAATTTCGTTCTTAAGAAAAGATTTCGAAGAAAGATCAATGTCTTGCATTCCAGGTGATTACCACATCAAAGTCTCAACATCACAAAACAGGTATATGAAAATATGTCATGAAGTTCCACATCTATTTGAGAGATCAGTTGTTCCTTGTTATATATTGGAATCACCATCCTGCATTCTTATTCACTGCAATTCGTATGACGAAAAACTGAATCCTGATCTTCCTTCATTTGTGGATTTCAGCTCAAGCTTCTGAAAGGGGCTGCATGTTCTTCAGAACAATTTGGTCAGACAATTGAACACAAAAGTGAAAGGGGGAAATGCCAAGAGTTGAATATTTGTCATAGACTCGGTTATAGGTTGCCGAATTATTTGGAGAACTAGAAACGAGTCGTCCATAATTGAATAATAAACAAAATTGTGGAATACCATGAGGAAATACAGTTACCTGCTATTAGGATCATAATAGAAGCCACTGATAGAACCGTCGCTACAAGAGAAGCAGACGTAGTAAAACCCGACTATGGTCAGCCCGCAGTCTGTTCCGACATTTACAAAGTATTGCTCTTTCCATCTCTGAACCAGGAAAATAAGAGAAACAAAGAGGTTACTAATCACCAGCCAATTTACAAGGAAAATTTCACATTAATGAAAACAAATGAGATTAGATTACCATAAATATGTACGGATAATTACACAGGTCCAAAGATTTCCCACCGTCGACCTCTACTTGACTCTGAAAAGAATCAAACCAGCTAAGTGAGCACAGTTCGGGCGCATATGGTTTATAAAGGCTCTAACTAATTATTACCAGGAGTGGCGAAAAAGATGGAAATTTTGTCCAATGCCTTTTATCATCCTCTGGCCTGTTAATAGATTTATAAACTTGAGGGGGAAATGAATCATGTCAACTTTCCATACTTCAATGCAAAGAATCGCTTGGTAAATTTGATGCACATAAGAAAGAAACATACGACGCTTCCCACTTGCCGGTATAGAAAGTATAATTCTTTGTATCAACAATCTCCCCTTCCCAAAAGGTTACCACCTGAGAAACATCAAAAAAGTAAAACACAAATGGTGCAAGAGGTAAGATCAAAAGTTCCGCAGTCGGACTAGATTTCCCATATTGGCTTGGTGTCAACAAGGACACACTTAGGAAACAATTGCAGAAGTGATTACAACCGCTTACAATCTGAAAAGAATATGCATAATATCTCTTCATTACCACGTGTCATATTCATCACGCTTTGTATTAAAGAAGTAAAACCATACGCGATAACGCCTCTTGCGTATACCATGATGATGACAGATTAATGCAAGAAGGTTGAGAAAGGGAAAACTTAGGCGGCTAAAATCTACGAAGTATTAGAAATGAAGATATATGACGGAAATAGTCACACTAGAAGGCAATGTCCATCTTAAAGTAAAACTTGATAAGCTTTCCGGGGTAAAAATTCATCAAGCATTGTAAATCAAATGACCAGTACACTATGAAACTTAAGAGGATGACTCCCAGAAAACATTTCAAAACCTATCCGGTCGGTTAAAGCATTCAACTTACTGGTGTATCGGCCATAGGAACATTTAGAGCTTCCATTGTCCCGCAAAGATACCCGTGTTTGAGATCACATCCTTGTATTCGGACATTAACTCTCCATGCTTCCTCTTTTGTAAACTAGAGACATTTTGTGTACCAGAAAATGTCTGCAAATAAAACGATGTTGTCCTACAATCCACTACAGGATTAATTCATAGGTAGGAACAAGACTCTGGGTAAACTATTTTCTATTGATAATTATTTTCGCCTCCAGAAATCTTATAAGTTTGCCTTCCTAAAATTTTATAAATTCCTTCCCCCATAAAATGATATGCTTAAACTAACCCAAACCAACTAACATTAAAAAAAATTATTCAGAAACTAAAATCGAAACTCCCATGATAACGAATTATCAATGGATTCAAAAGGGTTTTAAGGAATAAGATAAAAAATTCAAAGTCCCAAGGGAAAATTCATCGACCTGTCCAACGCTCAAAAGCGTACAAGCTGGGGGCGAAGTATCTCCGGAATTGGTACCTTCAAAATCGAACAAAACTATCGAATATGAATGGAGAAAAAGATAGAAACTTTAAAAACCCAGATCAAATTCAAAATTCTTAATAAGGGAACTTAAAATGAAAAAGGAAAAACCTGAAACTTGAGAAGGTGTGGAGCTCTCCGCGACTCTCACTGGCATTGTTTCGGATTTTCGTGGAGTTATTAATATTCGGAAATCAAATCGAACATCGGCAGGCAAGATGCTGAAGTTTATGAAAGATCCGAGTAGAACACGGGTTTATTCGTCTATCTCATACCTCGGGTAAATCGAACCGCTCTATATATTTTTTGGCAAAAGACACAAATGGTCATTATTGTAAATTTTTGTATTCACTACAGAAGTTTTGAAACTAACACATTGATCGTTATAATTATTGATTTATAACAAATTAGTCACCCGATATTAATATTCATTAATGTGGGTGACAAAATGTTTATCGGGCTCGTTAATCGCTTATAGGTAACACTGACCGTTATACTGGAGAGCTCGTTGTCCTCCATGTTGATCAACCACCTCTTCAACTTCAATTTCATCCTTCATCAAAACTCAGCTAAACAATCAACAATGAAAGATACCCAACAACGCCCTTTTAACGTTTAGTATAGTAAGACAAGACATTAGATCTTTTAAACAAAAAAAATCAAGGGTTTAAATCTTAACGTTATAAATAAAACAAATTGGGTTGAGAAGATCGTTTTTAATCTTCATAATATATTTTTACAATACTCGATTCAAATTAGTTATTCAATATATTAAATTACCGATTCTTAAACGGTGTAACATAATTTTTAAGTGATGTATAAAATATTTAGATTTGATTATTACAGTGACAGTAGGTATGGTCAAATTCAGGGTGCTGCTCCTTCACATTGTAAGGTCAAACATAAGAAATCCAAATAAAAATATTCAGATTTGAAGGAATAAATGGATGATCAATTATTTTAAGATATGCTTAATAAGCAACAAAACCATGACCAACCCTTGGCCAGCTATTTATATATATGAAAAATGTAACATGGGAAAGATCAGTTAACTCCGTCCCACCAATAGTTGCTATCTGACAAAGAAATATTTCGTATTATAATCCTGTGAAAGCCCTTCAGGGTGCAGCCATGTTGGACCAGATTTTCTGTTGCCCGAAGAACATAAAAGTTATCGACAGCAACCAGGACATTCCAATCACGGTTCCAATCATGTGTTTTAAACAGTACTTGGTGTTGTGTTTTATAATCAAAATGGCAGCTTCAAGCAATGAAGGTTTCATCTTCAATGGTTTCAGTTTAGGATTGAATACAAGCTTAGAATTGAGCTGCGTTGCAGAAGTGAATGCTGATGGTCTTTGCAGTCTTACAAATGGAGAGTCTTTTGTGATTGGCCACGCTTTCTATCCTCATCCGATTAGGTTCAAGAACTCGACAGATGCCAAGGCTTCCTCATTCTCTACAACTTTCGTGTTTGTTATGGTCCCTGAGAACTCTCGAGGCCACGGTATGGCCTTCGTGCTTGCTCCTCACAAGGATTTTATATCAGGCCCAGAGGTTTCATCTGCCCAACATCTGGGCCTATTCAACATCACAAATGATGGAAATCCATACAATCATATTGTTGCTATCGAGCTCGATACATTCAAAAACCTTAAGTTAGGAGATCCTAACGATAACCACGTCGGGATCGATATCAACGGCTTAAGGTCGTCGAGTTCTGCTTCTGCACGTTATGTCATTGGAAGCAATCAATTGTCTGTCATCGATCTTGCTAGCGAAGGAAGGGGACAACTCTGGGCGGAATATGATAGTACAAAGCATCAACTTAATGTCACGCTATCCCCATTTAACATTAGTAAGCCAAAACCGCTATTGTCTTTGGATATTTTTTTATCACCAATAATTTCGTATCAAATGTATGTAGGCTTCTCCTGGTCAACAAACAGCATCTAGTTATGTTTTAGGTTGGAGCTTTCAGATAGATGGGATGGCCAAAGATCTTGATCTAACCAAACTTCCATATATACCAACCCCGAGCATGGACGAGTCGAGGGAAAAAGAAATAGCACTAGCTGTGCCTGTGGGGTTGTCTCTAGGTGGGATAATTTTGGTGGCCTTGACATACTCTACAATTTTCGTCTTGGCAAGCGAAAAAAGTTACCATAGCTGATGAAATATGAAAAGCTTTGGAGGTTCGATTCGGACTTCATAGGTTTGCTTACAAGGATCTTGCTTTAGCAACTAAAGGCTTCAACGAAAAGGAGCTCCTTGGACAAGGTGGTTTTGGCCAGGTTTTCAAAGGTGAATTACCGGTGTCGAAAGACCAAATTGCAGTGAAGAGAATCTCCCACAAATCTAATCAAGGCATGACTGAATTTCTTAGAGAGATTTATACCACTGGAACTCTAAGACATCCCAATTTAGTACCACTTCTTGGTCTACTTTCGAGGTAAGGATGAGCTACTTTTGGTGTATGGTTTTATGCCGAATGGAAGTCTTGATAAGTTCCTCCACAAGTCCGAGGTTACCCTGAATTGGAATAAAAGGTTTAGCATAATCAAAGATATGGCCTCTGTAGTTGCCTACCTGGATGAAGGACCGGCGGGAGCCATCATTCACAGAGATATAAAGGCAAGCAATGTAATATTAGATAGTGAGTTTAATGGAAGATTAAGCGACTTTGGGTTTGCTAGATGTAGCAAACTTGCATGGGATCCTCAATATTCTCCTGTAGCTGGCACCTCTGGCTACATGGCACAGGAGCTTGCTAGAACCCGCAAGGCGAATACAAGCACCGATGTTTATGCATTTGGGGCATTTTGACTCGAGGTTGCATGTGGTAGAAGGCAAGTTAATCAAAGTGCATCAGCTGAGGAAGTGAGTTTGTTGGATTGGATGTTTAAATGCTGGGAGGAAGGGGAAATCTTGAAGACAGCAGACTCCAAACTTGAGAATGACTTTAGCATTGAGGAAATGAATCTAGTGTTGAAACTTGGACTACTCTGAACCATGGACAAAAAAGTCGACTGCAGCAGTAATTAAAATCACTGAACCGTTCCTGTCGAGAGGTCGTTGATTGTGTTTCTGTAATTGATATATGCACTAGTAACCTATTAGCATACTCTGCATATCCTGAAAATTTATTGAACTTCAATCTTTGTGGCAAAATCATAGGCAAGAATATAATGAACTCAATCAGAAACTAGTTAACTGAGTCACGCATTGCAGTAACTAATATAAGATACTTCATCCTTGAGTTTGAAAATGGAAGAATTAGTCATCTTCAATGTGCATTAAGCTGCAGTTTTTTTAGTGCATTCGAGAGTCACCAGGGTAACAAAATTCCATGCTCCGATGAGTTCTTTCAGTACTCCCCCGTAGCTCCGCTTCTAAAGCCATACATGTACCTATTGATTTATAGAAACCTAGCTGCCATTGACCTTCTTCATTGCATAATATCCCTCCGCAAGAAGAAATATAACATGATATGTTTTTTATGATTTAATTCAAATAATAGTATTTATAAGGTGTATATAAATTTATCAAAAAAATATAAATATTATAATAAAATAACAATAGAGACTTTTAAAAAAAAAAAAAGATTAAGTTACTAGGAGGGATGTTTTTCCAACAAGTTGCAAAATTAAATTGATTGAAGACTTCATTGTGGTGGGGTTAGTATCGAGGAGTTGCTTGGATGGTACGTTTATATTGATTGTTTGAACAAACTACCCAGAGAAAATAAGGATCCCTTTCCACGTTGAGTTTAGTTGTACCAAAAGGGGAAGAAAACATATCACTCATTTACCAATCAAATCAGAATTGATTACAAGAGAAAATATCAATAAAAAAAACTTTAGGATCATTTTGTTTTCCTAATAAATTTAATTTATCATTTTTGTTTTGTGATATTTTCGTATTAATTTAGTTCATATATACTCTACACTCTAACTTTAAACTTTAAATAATAAACTCTAAATTTTAAATTCTAATTTAAAACTCAAAATAATAGTAATATTTTAAACATTTATGTAATTGAATAACATCGAAGCTTAAATTAATACGAAAAAATCATAAGAAAAAAATAATAAATTGAGCTTCTTACATAGAAAAAAATTGACCCTTAAACCTAAAAAAAAAAAGCCCGAAGAAAAGTCTCATGAATTTTCTGCACATTGAATGGTGAGAAAGAAATGTAACTGATGCTTCATTCTCACATAATGAAAATGACTTTCCCGGAATTCAGTTGGTTGCATGCACAAGATTTTTTTTTTGAAGTCGAGAATCAGGAATGTCAGAGGTGTGGACGATTAATGTCAAATAGCTTAGAGTTATTTTTAAATATATACTACTTTGTACTTATCGCAGATTAATTAAAAAAAGTTCGTTGCATGCTATAATATTAGGGTAAACTACTCCAATGGTCATTAATGTACTTGAGTAAGTTTTCATTTTCTCCACTAAAATTTTAAAAGTAATAAATACCACTAAAATATTGCTAAAATACCAAATAGACCTTGAACAATGATTTTAAATCTATTTTACCCCAATTTTTTTTCTAATTTCCCTTTTTTCCAAACACCCCATTATATTCACTATATTCGAACCAAGATCCTTATAAAAAGAAAATCACACTTAAACAATTAGGAACACTTTCCTTAGTATTTGTTTCAATCACACTTAAACAAAACCTAAAAGTCTAAAACTATCTTCAGTTGCAATACTAGTCTTCGAAACACAATGTTTTTTTTTCATATCTTGTAGCGTTACGTTAGAGTAAAGTATTTACTTGTGTTCTCTATTCTCTCTTTAGTATTTGATTTTTGGGTTCGTGGGTTATTAATTGCCCACAATATATAATGAAAAAAATACCTTTTTTTGCAACAAAAGAGAAGACAACTTATTGCCTAAATATAAATGTTTTGTTTAAGTGTGGTTGAAACAAATACCAAGAAAATCGCCCCTAATTGTTTAAGTGTATTTTTTGTTTTCTAATAAATGTGGTCCGAATATAATGGAGATGGTGGGGTTTTGGAAAAAATGAAAATTAGAAAACTTTGGGGTGAATTACATATAAATTCATTGTTCAATGACCTATTTGATGTTTTAGCAATAGTTAGAGGTAAAATGAAATATTAACTATTTTGTTAACATTGTCACATCATCAATTTAACGAGATGACGACATAGTGACTACTTTGTTACAAATCGGTAATGTTGGTGACCATTTTGTTACAAATCGATAATATTTATGACCGATTTGTTATTTTTGAAACGTTAGTGAGAAAAATGAATACTTACTCAAGTACTAGTGACCATTGGTATAGTTTATCCATACTATTATTATGGGTAAACTATTTTTTATCGTTAGCTGTTTAGTGTTAGTACCAAAGTGTTACGGTTTTGGGCTTTTTATTTTTGAAATTGACATAAACTTTTAACATTTTTCTTCTATTTTTTTCACTATCCATTAACATTTGTGACATAACTAACATCAAAATATTTTTAGCTTTTCTTTTTCTTTTTCTTTGGATCTGATATGCTTGTAATAAAGATATATTGCAATTTTTTATTATTTTTTACGTTTCCATTGCTCGAATTTGGAAGAAAAACTTACTATCAGTGAATTAAAGGAAATTTGAAATGATTGAATTAACTTTCTTCATAAATTTTGCATTTGGGAGGTTATTGTAGCACTCTAAACTTGATTGGGACTAAAGTATCACATTTGGGCTGCTTAAGTAACCTCTTATTTTTAAAATATATTCTTTTTTTTTTATTTCAAACATACTAAATGATATCATAATAGACGTAAATAACATTTATAAAAACAATGTCTAAAAATTGGAGCTCCGTGAGACATTTAAAACCAAATAATACAAACTCAAAGTTTGATAAACCAAATACATGAGTAAGGTTCTATGAATACATATGCCCACTAAAGCTAAAGTACGGTACTATGAGGGAGGTACTGAAAGTCCTACTGTGACAGTGCTCCACAAAAGGCTCAAGCTAATAACATGCGAACGGAAAACATCTTAACGCTGAGCTCACAAAGCCCAGTAGTATAATCGCTAATCTAGAGCAGCATTATGAGTCTTATAAAAATGAGCATGCTAAAGACATGGTACTAAACAATAGGTACATGCATGATCTTAACCAAGTGCTACATACTTTAAGGTTTTATTATTCTATCACTGAATTAGGAGTCTCACGATTCCCTTAATCCTATGCTAAGAGCCCCGCCATGAGTATATCTCTGTTGTACATTATAGAATGCAAAACTGTTAGTATCTAGTCTCACTTAGCCATCAGACACCCAGTGTCACATAACATCAGTACAATTCCCACTAAGTTGTTGAATGATCCCCTGGTCTCATATAACCATCATGTAGATCATATATGGGAACCTAGTGTCACATAGAATCGGTATAATTCCCACTCAACTAAAGCATTGGCTCGATCTCACACAGCTTTCAAGCCAAGCTTTGAGGATTTATGTTATACTGGACTAATGGAACTGCACATGCATATCTGAAGGCCCTAAGGTCACATAAAACTGGCAATGCTCCACTAGGGAAACTAAGGTAGCATGACTATACTCTAGCATAGTTAGACACACTAAAGTAAGGTCATCATCTCACTAGTTATTATCTCGCTCGATTTCTTACCTAAAACATTATGTAAGGGTTTATTAGTGTGTTAGTTCTGTTAATTTATTAAGCCACTATATTTTAGTCATTCGTTACTTAAGGTTATTTTAGTCATTTTTTATCTCTAGAGAAGTCAATACGTATTTTGTGATTATAAGACGATTATTGTGCTTGTTGTTCACCGCCTGTATTATTAGCTTGCATGATCCTGGCTCGAATTCATTACTGGTTAGCGATATTCTAATCGCTCTTATTGTTATTCTCTCCCATACGAACTAAATTCCACCATTATGGATCATCCTTGGCTCCTACAGGCCTTAAATAGGTTAAATCTAACTATCCACAGTGGATAGTATCGATACTCTACTTGCAATATCGATACCCTAGGGTCAAGTATTGATACTTCTATGAGTATCGGTACCAAAAATGACTTCTATTTGCTAAAACGTGGCCCAATATCGATAATGTTTCCCTGATTATCGATATTTTAGGGTTACTAGCAATATTGTCCCCAGTAGTATCGATACTCCTAGCCAAATTTGCCCAAAATTCATCTCAGTTCGTCCAGCATTGATACTGGATGATACTCAAACCTAGAAATGTCTTTATTTAAGCTTGAGAAACACCCAAAAATCATCTCAAAGGTCTTATTTTGGTTCCTAATCTTGTACTAAATATTTAAAAAGTTACTTAGGGTTTTAAAGTGACATAAAAACACATGTTTCATATCTAAAATATCATTTAATCATGAAAACAAGCATAAACCCTCAAATGCTCAAATACATAAATCTTAGATAATCTTCATGCTTATGAAATCCTTAGCACTCCAAAACATTAGAAATACACTATCTTGATGTTAGGATCCAAAGTGAATCTCCTTGTTTAGGCACAGTCCAATCTTCTAGGACTTGGTTGATTTCTCACTTTTTCTCTAGACAAACAAGAAACTCAAGAATCGCTTAGCAAAAACAATATCATATGAAGGATTGAGGAAGGATTTTCAGTCTAAAGAAGTGAGGAAGGAAGAACTTACCTTCCACTTTGATCTTGGAGCTTGAAGAAGAAGAGAAATGAATAAGATAAAGAGAAAACTCTTTAGCCAACAAAAAACCCACACCCAAAATGTAACAAAACCCCTAATATCAGCCTTATTTTTCTTCAAAAGGATAATTACTCTTTTGGTTCACCATATTTTGCCTTTTATTCAAAAAATCCCTTTTTTATAACCTTTTGGGGTCGATTTTAACCCAGTCAAGTCCAAACTTGGTCCAACAACTTTAATTATGAACTCTAGGAGGTCCATATACCTCTCAAGTGAAGCTGAAACTACTAGCCTAGAATTTGGTGTGTTACAACTCTCCCTACCTTGAAAGTTATTTCATCCTTGAAATTTAATTAGATTGAATAATGACATATCCTTAGGTCATACACTTAGAAACCTCTGAGCACCTAAACTCTTGTCAAGTCTGATCATCAAGGAAGAAGTCCATGCCACATGATATACAACTTAATAATTCACAAAATCGATCTAGGATCCCTTTTCTATATGGTATTACCTATGTCAAACCTTAAGGAACAACCTTTGTGAAACAAAAAATCATCAATTCTTAATCTGGTTATCCTAACACTGAATACTTAGAACATTTCATAAGGAAAATGTTACTCCACGACTCAACTACTATCGTTAAACCCTTCACTGACTAACCTTACTCAATCGAGTTAACGTATTGCATAACCCTATATCCTCTTTTACTTATTGAACATATGTAACTCGTCATGCTACATGTCGAGATCTTACAGGCACTTGCCAACATGATATCGATACTAACCACTGAAGATATGATAACAACTCCTAGCTTTTTACATATTGATATACGTTTTCATTGTGTAACTCTGATCAATATTCAACCATGCTACTTGATTGTTTCTTATTTGCCTTGTATTTTATATACGTGCAACTCATTGGATTGTGTGTCTAAGGTACTTATAACTGAAAATCAGCCACTTACATATCAAAATTAGCAATATATGGTTTTCTTGAAGAGCACACCTCACAAAGCAGAGATCTCACACAACTGTACTCTATCTTAAAGGTTTTGAGACTCTATGTCTTACACTCACTAACCACCATTGAACTATTAGATGACAACTAATGCTAGTCAAACGATGCTGAACGTACTTGATTTTCTTTAATATTAGGCACTAAAATCCATGGTACTACACAACGTTGCATACCGTTACATGTTATATATAGCTCACGCTCATATACCAATGTGAAGGCATCACAGATGAGGCTTGGCTCACCTAGCTAAATCACTTACTATTCAAGCATGAATGCATCCTGGTAAAATCAGAGGAATCACCTCAAGACTCGTAACTTACTATTTAACCTGTAGTACCCTTAATACTTAAAATGGAATTTCGAAACTGTAGTATCGAAATATATACTCTTCTAACTTACTTCTTATGAGTATTTGAAGCATCTGTGCCCAGTTAGTAACTAAAGTGCCTTGGAACTAGCTGAGATATATTCTAAATAGTCTGACTACTAGGATGATCATCTTACAAGTTAGAGTGACTTGGGTTTTCTTAAGACTATCTTACAGATCTCTGGCTCCAAGATTAAACCCAAGATTACTAAATCTCTATGGGATAGGCCACACGAACCCTTAATTAAAAATTCAAAGACGTCCTTATAGTCTTATATCTAACTTGCCAACACGTACGGATATTTTCCTAGGGAACACATAAGAGTGGAAGATTCTGCGGATACACATTTCTTAGAGTTTACCTTCAACTCAACAAGGAACAATCATGTATACTCATATCTCTAGACCCGCAACCTTGAGGTAAAAGAAACATTTTTCTTAACGACTTCCCTTGAGTCAACTATTAAGTCTGACCTATGCCCCCAAAGAATATCAAAGGTAGCCTTGTCTATTCCATTAAGTCCAACCAAATTGAAACATAGATCCTCTCACCAGGATACTTTAAAAAAAGTTTTTTCCATTTAGTTCACTTGACACTACAAAAGAATGCACACCATTATGTCCACTAGAGCAACACAAAAAACTGAGATAGCTGAAAACATACTTGACATCCCATCTGCATCATCAACGTCCGATCTTTTCCTCTCTATGATTTGACAAGAAGAATCGTGCATAGTCGAATCAAGAATAGGTCGATCTGCTCATCTACTCTCCTGTCCGAGAATAAAACTAGCATCTTTCTATGTAGGCTTTTTACCATGCTGAGTTAGTGGGATCACTTCCCCAAGTCAAGCTGATACATCACCATCCAAACTAGGACAATCCCTCACTAAATGCACCAAGGATCTGCATCTATAACATTTTCTAGAAAGATTAAAGAACATTCCTCGATGATTTTTCCACAATGCTCGCACTCTGGATACCTCAAAACTCTATCAGAGCGGTGAAGCTAGTGGTCTCCTAAGAGACCTTAGGTTAGACCCCTGACTTGATTGGAGTGACAAAGATGATGTCACTCTCCTCTACTTGCATGAACTTTTAGCCCTCTTTTCCACTAACTGAGATAGATCTACTGCTATACAAGCCCTCATACTTGGGATACCTGATTCGCCCAACAAACTATTTCTCATATTCTACACCATCTCCATGTCCTTAGTATGTCATGTCAACTCTAAAAACACTATATGAAGGCCTATTGCCAACTGTGCATGGATTTCAATATGAAGTCTCTCAATGAACCTCTTTCACCTCAAGGACTCAGTCCCAACTAACTCTAGATTGTAATAACTCAACCAAAGAAAATATCTCTCGTATTCGTACACTGAGCGATCTCCCTGAACTAAATAAGAGAACTACATCCTCTAACAATCTATTTGTGTCTTGTCGATATGCTTGCCTCTAAACTTATTTAGGAAATGATCCTACGTAGGCACCTCTGACTGTGGAGCCATCTCTTTCAGTCTCCCACCAGTCAATAGCATCACCCTTGAGCAATGTGGTGACACACTTTAACTTATCCTCTGGGGTAAGGTGAAATTGTCTGAAGGTCTTCATGGTCCCTCTGAACCAATGATTGATTGAAATCAAATCATCATCACTTGAACCATAGAAGTCAACTATCCTGTACCTCTTCAGTCTCTCTACTAGGGACTTTATCAGCACAACGCACTCTAGGTGATTAGTTGAACGGTCTGTTCTCTAGGAATGACATCCACTATTTCCCTAAGAGTGAAAGGTAAACCTTTAAAGAAAGTCATCTTTGTGACTCTCGTACGCACTAAACATGGTCTCATGATCTTCTACCCTAAGCAAAAACTCATTGCTGATACTATCGAGATGGGATACACTGTTCTCCATCCTACCCTTGAGATCATGTTCAGAACTGTCGACCATAAAAAATTTCAACAAAACAAACAAAGAAAAGAAGCACCACCAGGATTCCATAATTATACGAGTACTATTAGCACCTAGGGACATGTTTTCACTGACACCATTCTATAACTGACCCCTAGGTCTTAAGACTGACTCAAACGACACTCTGATGCTACTAAATATGACACCTTAAACTCTATTAGGCTTAAAGTACCATATTGGACTGTCGAGGCAACCCCAAATTTTTAAAATATGTTTATTTTCATTTCAAACATACTTAATGGTATCATAATAGATATAAATAACAGTTATAAAAACACTTTATAAAAATCAAAGATTCATGACATGTTTGATAAACCAAATATATGATTAAGGTTCTATGAATATATATGCCCACTATAGCTATAGTACAGTGCTCTGAGGGAGATGCTGAAAGTCCTGTTACGACGATACTCCACGAAAGGCTCGAGCTAATAACTTGCAAATGTAAAACATTTGAACGCTGAGCTTACAAAGCCTATGAGTATAATTACTAATCTAGAGCAGCATTATAAGTCTCATAAACATAAACATGCTAAAGAACTATTACTAAACAGTATGTACATGCATGATCTTAACCAAGTGCTACCTACTTTAAGCTTTTACTATTCTATCGCTGAAGAAAGAGTCTCACGCTTCCCTTAATCCTCTTTTAAGGGCCTCTTTATGAGTACATCTCTATTGGGTCTCTACCCATATTGACTGTAACTTCTTTGTGTTATCTAAATGTGACACTAACTCTATTGTGTATTATCTAAATGCAACATTGCTACTATCTTGTTTCACATAGCTATCAGACACTAGTTAACTGAGGGAACCTCGTGCCACATAATATCGATACAATTTCCACTAAACTACTTAATGATCTTCTGATCTCACATAGCCATCAGGTAGATCATAGAGGGGGAACCCAGTGTCACATAACTGTTAAACCAAGCTTTAAGTATTTCTTTTGTACTGGACTGAAGCAACTACACATGCATATCTGAGGGCCCTAAGGCAACTTAATGTTGACAATGCCCCACTATGGCAAATAAGGTAGCCTGACTACGCTTTAGCATAGCTAAACATACTAAAGTGAGGTCATCCTCTCACAAGTTGCTATCTCACTCGTTCTCTTACTTAAAATATTATTTAAGCATTTATTAGTTCATTAATTCCGTTAGTTTATTAAGCTACTCTATTATGGACATTCGTTACTTAAGGGTGTTTTAGTCATTTTCTGCCTCTAGAGAAGTCTATATGCATTTCATGATTATATGACGATTACTGCACCTATTATTCACCACCTGTAACATTAACTATCCCAAAGCCTGACTCGGGTTCATTATTGGGTAGCGACACTATAATCACTTTTATCATACTTTTGTCCAATACCCCTTTAATTAGAGGGACGACTTATACGATCTCGATTCACTGACATTCTCAAAGCACGCAATTTCTATTATTACTGAATTTAACTTACTTAGCATAACACTTATTGATACATCCTCTATAACGATCCTCATTTTTAACTATTGATATGTGCTTGACTGAAGATACTATGACGTATTATGATTAATATGGTTACATCGGTTGTAACTCACTTCTACGAGTTGTTTAGGTATTTTTGGTCATTTATGTCCCCCACAGACCAAGTTACACTATTATGGATCATCCTTAACTCATACGAGCCTTAAAAAGGTTAAATCTAACAATCCAAAGTGGGTAGTATCGACACTCTACTTGCAGCATCGATACCCCTATGAGTATCGTTACCAAAATGACTCTATTTGCCCAAAATATCGATATTGTTACCCTGATTATCGATACTATAAGGGAAATATCGATAATCTCCCTAGCAGTATCGATACTCCCAGCCAAATTTGCCCAAAATTCATCTCAGTTCATCCAATATAGATATTGTTTATCTAGTATCGATACTCGAACCCATAAATGTTTTATTTAAGCTCAAGAAACACCCACAAATCTTCCCAAAGATCTTACTTTGGTTTCTAATCATGTACTAAAGTTTTACTAAAGTTTTAGGAAGTTACGTAGGGTCTTAAAGTGACATAAAAACACATGTTTCATATCTAAAATGTCATTTAATCATGAAATCAAGCATAAACCCTAAAATGATCAAATACACAATTACTAGATAATCTTCATGCTTATGAAAGCCTTGATACTCCAAAAGATTATAAGCACACTCAAATCCTCAAAAACTTGGTTGATTTCTCACTCTTTCTCTACTCAAACAAGATACCCAAGAATCTTTTAGCAAAAAGAAGATTATAGGAAGGTTTGAGGATGGATTTTCAGTCTATAGAAGTGAGGAAGGAAGATTTTACCTTCCACTTTGATCTACTGATCTTAGAGAAAAAGAGAAGAAGATGAAAAAAAAGCTTTTTATCCAACAAAAAACCCACGCCCAATATGTAACAAAATCTCTAATATCAGCCTTACTTTTCATCAATAGAATAATTACTCTTTTGGTCATTCACATTTTTCCTTTTATTAAAAAATCTCCTTATTCTACCCTTTTAGGCTCGATTTCAACCCAATTAAGCTCAAAATTGTCCAACAACTTTAATTATGAACCTCAAGAGGTCCACATACCTCTCGAGTAAACCCAAAACTACTAGCCCAAAATTTAGGGTGGTATAGTTACCACAAGCTTTTGGAGTTGAGGACAACGATAATGACTTTTCTTGGCCACTTTTATGTCTTTTTTTATTTTTTAGTTGGATGTTGTTCAATTTTATTATCACTTCAATTATATTTTAATGCATTTATAATAATTTTTGATATTTTCTTTAGTAAAATGTATCATAGCTACTAGCGTTTTTAGGCTCTTGGTGTAGGTTTTTTCTATTGGTCTTCTTTTTGATATGAGGTTCTACGAGATTCCTTAGTTGCTTTCTTTGCTGATGCATGGTTTCTCCGTTCGTTTATATATAACATTTTATTGGTTTTCATATATATATATATATATATATATATATATATGTGTGTGTGTGTGTGTGTGTGTGTGTGTGTGTGTGTGTGTGTGTGTTGGTTAGTATTTGTCTAGACTATAATTGATATATTCATTCACAATGAGTTTTATGCACAGTCTGGATATTCAACATGTCTACTTGGTTTCCGATCTCGATAATCTTGCGATGTCACCCCTTAGTCACGTTTCTCTTTTTTTGGTATATAAATTCTTTTCGATGACATGTCTTTTGTCCTCACTCATTTCTTTTTCATGATACTAACAGTTAATTACGATTAAGGGGAGATTGTTTTCATTCGTTCACTTTGGATAATTTCTTTATTCTTCTCTTTATGTCTAATGTTTTGGAATGTTAGAGTGATCCATCCTTAGATGTCGTTACCTCAGCTATTTATGTTTTTCTCACCAAACTGTTACTAGTCATTATGTTAGAAAAATACGCGCTAATCTGAGAATGATATAGAAAAATAATAATGAAACATATCATTATAAAATCAAAGTGATATAACTAGTTTGCTCTGTCTTGATATTGTTATTCAAAATAACAATATGAGACGAAATCAAACTTGAGAAAATAAAACAAAGAAGTTAAACATCTTAAAAAAAGATAAAAATATATAGAAAGAAAAATATTCTTTTTATTTTGATTTTGTGAGTTGAAATAGTTGAGGCCTTTTGCTACACAGTTTGCTTAAGACATGTTTTTGGCCACTCATTTGTTGCTCGAGTTCATTAGTCTTATGGCTCTCAGGATAAAACAACTAGATGATCAACTACAGTAGCCGAAAAACTAGTGGAAGAGAAAACTTTTTTTAAGATAAGAGAAATTATTGAAATCTCATACGAGAACTTGTTTTTCAAACTTCTGTTTAACCTAACACGTTAACTCACTATTTATAGGGGATTTTCAAGAGAGATTTAATCCAACCAAATATCTTTTAATATTCAACTTTAAACAGATAAAAATATATTTTAATTTAAAATATTCAAAAGATAAACTCCCTTTACCATTCAAACTTAAATAGATATTTATTTTAATTTGAAATATACAAAAGTTTATAATTATCTTTAATATTCAAAGTTCAAAAGATAACAAATACAATTTTAAATTGACATATTCTAATATTAATTATCATAATAATATTCAAATTAAAAATTATCTTTTAATTTCTAATAGTTAAAAGGAATATAAATTTAATATAAATATTAAATCTATCAATTAAATTCACCCTTTTTCCAACAGTCCCCCACATGAATATAATTGATGATTTTATCAAAAACATTTTGACACGATGTGGTGATAGCCTCTACGATCGATAATTGCATAGGATAGTTAGGTGCCTTATTTTGAACCTTCCCTTGTGAAAATATATTTACTTTACTGGTTAAATAGTAGATGCAATGTCCTTGAACTGTTATGTCGTTTGTGTAAACGATGTCATACTTAATACAATTACCTCTTTAATAAGAATTTAGTTCTCATGGGTATGTCCTTAAAGCCATTGACATCTACATGGTTCTGCAAGAGTTTGAAAGAACTATACCCAATAATCATAGGTTGAAGTGACCTCATTTCACTCTCACATAAGTCATTAATGTTGCTTGGTTCACCACAGCACACAATGGTCATTAAAAGCTTTGATTAGCCTATACCACTTTGATCGTTGTTTATATCATAGGTTGAAGTGACCCCACTTCACTATCACATAAGTGACTTATGTTGCTCAGTTCACCTCAGAACACAATGGTCACTAAAAGCTTTTCTTATCCTATACCACTTTGATCATTGTTTATATCATAAGAATAAACCTGAGATAAAAAACTCCCACAGTAATCGTACACAATTTTTGTTGTAACACTCTAAACCCAATTGGGTCTAAAGTGTCACATTAGGCTACCGAGGCAACCCTTGATTTTTAAATATGTACATTTTTTCTTTAAAAATGTTGAACGGTATCATTAATAAAACATAAACACTATACTAAAATTATTTTACAAAATCAAAGCTCTGTGACTCATAATTTAAAGACAAAATAATATCGATTCTGAGTTTAAGTAATTGAATACATGAATAAGGTTCTATAAATACATATGCCCACTAAATTATGGTACATTACTCTAAAAGAGATGTTGGACGTCCTTCCGTGATGATGCTCTACGAACTACTCATGCTACTAACCGCCCAACGAAAAACATCCGAAGGCTAAGCTTAGAAAGCCCAGTTGTATAATCACTAATCAAGAGCAGCATAAGAATTTCATAAATGCAAGCATGATGAAGATAAGGTACTATGTAGTAGATACATACATAATGTGGATCAAGCACTACCTAATTAAGGCTTTATGGTTCTATCGCTGAAGTATGGGTCTCTAACCCAAACTTCTGAATCTTCTACGCATGATCTAAATGGGATTTTGGCTATACTTTGCATTATCTAAATGTAAATCTGACTCTGGTGTGACTCATATACTAGCTATGGTAGGTATCATGGTGCGGTTGAGGGGTTATATCTTAGAGTTCACGCACCCCTCTATCCTACTAAATACCTACGGGTACACTAGGGTTAGATTCAAAACTGCATCAGAAACGTACACCCGACCCCTCAGATATATGGGGTGAAATCTAGAGCTGCATCGAAAATTAACACCCCACCAACTTACTTCATCGAGTCTTGGGGCATCTACATCCAGCTGGCAAAAGTATTGCTTTGGTACTGATTGGTATATACTGGGACAGACTGACAAACAAGACAATCATCCTCTGCTAAAGTAACTTGGGTGTCCTGGCTATTTCTCGAATGTCATACGAATGCTAGTTTTATGACATCTTAGCTGTTAATTTTTTTAGATGCTATTGTTACTATTCTGGATGTTACTGTTACTGTTTCTGACTGTTTTGAGTTATTACTGATATCTTTTACTATTCACCCTAGTTGTTAACTCGCTCATCCTCTAATCTAGAATGTTATACGTGGAATTACTAGTATGTTATTTATGATAATCTACACAAATTAGGTTATATGCTATTCAAGGATATTTTAGTCATTCTCTGACTCTGTGGAAGTCTCTACGTATTTCGAGACTTCATGGTGATTACTGTGTCTACTATTTACTGGCTAGAGTTCTGATTGGCCTGGTATCTGACTCGAATTCATTTTTGGTAGCGATGCTTTATTCGCTAATCATACATTTTCCCTCGAATTAAAAGAATACATGTGCGTCCAAAATTCTCGGTCGTTCTTGCGATATACGTCATTATTGTCTCATAATTTGATTCATTGGTCATACCTCTCGTCGGTACACCTTGTATGTTGATCCTCTATCTATAATTATTTGTTACATGCATACTAAAGATACTTAGACGCATTACACCTGTTATGGTTACATTGGTTGTAACCCACTCCTACGAGTGTCTCTGGGTCCCTTTGCCCATTTATGTCCCTCACAGACTAAACTTTATCCTTATAGACTATCCCAAGCTCTTAAGGACCTTAATCGGGTCGAAACTGATAATATGAGATGGGTAGTATCGATACTCTAGTTGTAGTATCGATACCCTACGGTCAAGTATCGATACCCCTATGAGTATGGGTACCAAAAATTCATTCTGCTACTGAAATTGAGGCCTGGTCTCGAGACCAACACTTTCAGTTTCGAAATTGAAGGGGTAGTATCGATACTCTTTTGGCAGTGTCGATACTCTCTGACCAAGAACTCAAATTTTTGCCTTGATTCATATGGTATCGATACTGTTCATCCCAATATCGATACTCATACCTATAAATGGATATTTTAGGCTCGGGAAACTCCTAAAAATTACCCTAAAGGTTATGGTTTAATTCTAAATCATGTAGGTCTTAAAGTATCATAAAATC
This sequence comes from Hibiscus syriacus, assembly GCF_006381635.1. NCBI lineage: Eukaryota > Viridiplantae > Streptophyta > Magnoliopsida > Malvales > Malvaceae > Hibiscus > Hibiscus syriacus. The sequence continues at coordinate 1,292,296 of NW_024062816.1, read as the reverse complement.
ACTTTATTTACATCTAAAACATCATCTATGTTATGAATCAAGTTTGAACCCTAAAATGTTTAACTACACAAATCTTAGCAAATTCTTGAAATTTATGAAAGCTTAGTGCTTCAAATGATTATAAATACACTACTTTGCTTATTGAATCCCGAAATTAAGCTCATTTAGCTAGAAATCATCCCCCACCACGACTTGGATGATAAAACCCCCAACTTTCTCTTACAAACAAAGAACCCGTGGATTGAATGGGTAAATCCAAGTTGCTTGAGGGATTAAGAGCAAAAGTTAAACTTGAAAGAGGTAAGAAATGGCTCAAATGACTTACCTTGACTTAAGGAGCTTGAGGAGGAAGAAGACCTAAATGGAAAATGAGATGAAGAAAAGGAAATGAGAGAATATAAAAGCTCTTATCCTTAAAATGGGGATTTACACTACTGGTCCCTCCTCATATTCTTATAATGCAAAATCCCAACTATGGCTAATTGGGCCAAAACAAACCCAATTAAGTCCAACGACTTGAATTATTAATTCTATGAGGTCTACTTACCTCTCGGGTAAACCCAAAACTACTAGCTTGGAATTTGGGGAGTTACATATGCAATTAGGTTGTCCTTTTGAACCTAGATCTTGGGATCCCCAGTCAACAAAGTAGGTTTTCCTTTACACAAAGCTTTTAAATTTTAAGGGCTTTAGTCACATTCCTTTTTATGTTTTCTCAATGTGATCTTGATTTAACCCTTTGGTTAGTAGATCCACAATGTTATCATTCCATTTTACAAAATCAACATAGTTTACTCCATTTGAGATCAATTGTCCAAGGTATTATGTCGATGACGCATATGTCTCGACTTATCATTATGCTTGAAATTCTATGCTAGTTATAGTATATGCATATTGTGCGCACATGTTTAAGCCATTCAAGAATATCATCCAAGAAATTTCAAACTATTCAACTTATTCTTCAGACTTATCTAGAGCTACAAACTTAGATTCTATTATGAATATGGTGACAATCATTTTCTTAATGATTTCCATAACACGACTTCTCGTCCTAATGTAAAACACATTCACTTGTGTCGTTTCTATCTTGAATATCAAATTCTAACTAGTATCGATATATCATTCTAAGATAATAGGTTAGTCAAAGAAAATACAATATATCGTTTAAGATCTATTTTTCATTTGTTTTGGTAGTATGCCCATTACATTCTCAAGACACCCCACATTTTCAAGTGTTTTTATGACACAAGTTTTTGACCTTTTCGTAACTCATATAGTGTCTTGTCCTTTTTTCTTTCATGCGTACTTTATTTAAAAGGTAATTAGTTGACAAAACAACTTCTCATCCCCCACGTTATGTAACAACTTCTCATCCCCCACGTTATGTAACAACTCAGAACTTGTTAGCATGGTGCTTATTATTTCCTTTAGGGTTCAATTCTTCCGCTTTGCTATTTCATTTTTTTGGAGAATATAATGATGTCACTTCATAAATAATATCATGTTGTGATAATGGTTTAATATAGTCACTACCACTATCACTTCCTATGATCTAATCTATTTATAAAGTTGGTTCTCAACTTCATGTTTATAGAAAACAAAATTTTCTATAACTTCACCATTTGTTCTTTTAGAAAATACACATAGAAATACTTTTCTATCATCAATGAAGGTAATAAATATTTATTACCTCTTGTTTCTGTCATTATTACGAATTTTAAGAACTTGGTCACTAACAATCAAATAGTAACAACATCTTCCATTTCGTATCTATGTCCAATGTTATCCATAATCTTTTATGGATATTTTACACCTTATATATTGTGTCTGATAATATATTCCAGATGTATTTCCAATATAAAAAGTCGCAATACTTCCAAACTTTTACAATATTAACAACGTTTACCTCATCATCTCTAATAATAGAAGAATCATATGATATTTAACTAAATCTAACATGGTCAAATAAAATGATATCTTATTTTTTTCCATAACTTGAAATTATATCCATAGAATTTTATAAATTTCTCATTGTGCCTCATGACAACCGACACAAAATTAAAATTAATAATAATTCTAACAGTAAACCAAAATTAAATTTTGATTTATTCTATCAACATAATTTAGTCATGAATTAAAAATCCTAAAACAAATAAGTAACAAAGTTGTTACTTTCCAACGATTTCTAAATTTCTATTATAAATAGAAAAAGAATAATTCTGTTACGTGATAGAATTAAAATCCCAATTGATTTCAAATACGAAATCAAAGATTCCAATAAACATAAAAATAATTCTCGTTTATTTTTAATTTTGTTATTGGACATAATCGAAATTATGGAAAAAAAATCCAATAACCATTGTTACTTCAATGACAATCTCTATTAAACAAATTTGTTCACTTTGAGAATTTAGCAACCCCGTTAAGACGACAGGATAAATCCTAAAACAAATTTGTTCACAATCTTATTTTTCTCACAATATTTGAACCATTTTAGATTAAAGAAAGATAGAAGAAATAGTCTCAAATCATTTCAGATTAAAGAGAAATATTCAAATTTCACCCATCTGATTGACTTTATTGTTGTCAACCAAAACTTAAATTCTTGATCATCATTATTAACTTCGTCGTTGTTAATTAAAACTTAAACCAGCAAGATTCAAGATGTGCCCTGCAAAATGTGCAATCACAAAGATCTTGAAAAGATTTTGGAATCTCATTATTTGAATCCCTACACAAAAATTAGTGGAACCATGTCTTACATTAAAAATTAAACTCAAAAAATATTCCTCAAAGAATTTGAAATTCAAAAATTCAAAAATTGAAGGAAACTTATCTTTAACGTAAATTCCTCTTGATTTTTTCCTAGTATTTGTTTTACCGAATTTTTGGCACTTCCTTTATACACAACAACGATTAAACTCAAACGAATTCTATATCATCTAAAAAAATAAAATATGTCTTAAGATTATTAGAAAATATATACCTTAATCCGAGAATGATATAGAAAAATAATAATGAGAGAAATTATTATAAAATCAAAGGGATAAAACAAGTTTACTATGTCTTGAGATTTTTATTCAAAACGACAATTTAAATAAAAATCAAACCTGAGAAAATAAAACAAAGAAGTTAAACTTCTTAAAACAAGATAATATATATATATATATATATAGAAAGAAAAATAATCTTTTTATTTTGATCTTGACATATTTTTTGCCACTATTTTTGTGCTCGAGTTCGTTAGTCGTCTGTCTCCCAGGATGTAACAACTAGATGATCAACATCAATAGCATAACAATAGAGATCACAAACTATCATTGCCTTCGTTTATCATAAAAAAAATAGTGGAAAAGAAAAATTTTGAAAGATAAGATAAGTTCTTGAAGTCTCAATGAAAACTTGTTTTTTTAAATTTGTGTTTAACCTAGCAAGTTAACTCATTATTTATAGAAGATTTTCAAGAGAAATTTAATCCAACCATATATATTTTAATATTCAACTTTAAACAGATAATAATATCTTTTAATTTGAAATATTCAAAAGATAAACTCCTTTTATTATTCAAACCTAAATATATATTATTTTAATTTGAAATTATACTTAAGTATGTAATTATATTTATTCAAAGTTAAAAAGATAACAAATACCTTTTTAAATTGAAATATTCAAAAAGTAATTATCCAACTAATATTCAAATTAAAATTATCTTTTAATTTAAAATAGTCAAAAGAAATATAAATTTAATATAAATATTAAATTCTTAAATTAAATTCACATTATTTTATTTATGATTGTGCTAAATGTACATATTATTGTAAATGATGCTTTTTATGCTTGATGCAAAGAGAAAATTTTCAAAGGAATTTTGTACAAATTTATCAAAAGAAAAAAAGGTTAAACAATAACAAAGATTTAATGGAAAAACGATAAAAAAATATTTTTTTTATAGAAATCGTAGTTTTATTGAAAAAAACAAATATCCAAAATTATAATGAAATCTATAATTATAATAAACTAAATATAAGACATTTTTCTTTAACTATAGACATAAAAACTAGTCACTTAAGATCATATAAGTACATATAAGGAAAAAATTAAAAATCTAAGAAAAAACTCGAACAAAAGATAGATAGGAACATATATAATTGCATCGGTAAACAAACCATCGATAAAGCGTAAATCAAAGTCGAACAATGTAAGAAAGCTATCAATGAATACAAATTGCGTATCCAAATGGTGTTATTACCTATCAACCAAGAATAAAAAGAGAGATTTACGGCTTATAAAAAATATAAAAGTTTTTTTAATTAATCTAGAGTAATTATAAATGGTAGTATATGTTCTAAAAACTCTCAACAATTTGACAATAAATGATCAAATACCGTGCAGTCGTATATAGGGATGGACATGGGACCCGAACCCAATGTGTTTCGACCAGACCTAATCAGGTCGGGTTTCTTTTAAAAAATTAATGGTTCGGGTCCGGTCAGGATTTTTTAGAGGTTATGTTCGGGTTGGGTCGGTTTCGAATTTAGGATGAAAATATCCTACCGGACCCGACCTGAAAAAAATATAATTTTACTTTATATATTCAGGGATAATTACAATAATACCCCTCTATATATTATTTTTTCAATTAAATTCTTATTTTTGAATAAAATAATATTTTTTTACTAAATATATTATTTCGAGTCGGGTTTGGATTTTATATCAAAAAGTCGAGTCAGTTTCAGGTTAAGTGGAGGGTGTATATTTTTTGGATCGGGACAGGTGGAAGATATAAAATTTTTGGGTTGTGTCGGATCGGGTTGATCAAAACCCGACTCGTGCTCATCTTTAATTTTATATGCTCAAACTTGAGACCTTTAAAGATAACAAACATCTCTTTAATCATTGATTTCGCTGGGTTAGTGGAAATATAAAAGTTAAAAATTAAGTAATTAAAACAGAAATATAAGCGAAGTTAAATGACCAAAAAAAAGTAGTTTATTATTATTCATTAACATAAGTTTTTGAAAAAGAACCCCTAAACACATAAAACAGAACCAAAAGAAAACGGCAAGAACCTAGTCTACAACCCTTTACGGGGATTGACCAATGTCCTTCGTTCGGAAACTTCCATGGTGGTGTTGATGTCAGACCAGTCACTCTGAATTTTATGTATTTGTGAACTGCGTGAGGAAACTGGCATCGAATAAAGTTGAATAGAATCTTAAAAATAATAATTTGATACACACCTTAAAATCTTATACAATTAATTAATCTTATAATTACCCCAAACGGTAAAAAGAAACGATGGTAAATTACGCGTTGAGTACTTAAACTATTAATTTTGATTTGTTTTAATATTAACTTCTGATTATTTTTAACATCATATATAAAGTTTAGTTTTTGTTTCATTTTAGTATCGATGTTCAAAATTTAATGTAAAATTTTGAATTTTTTTTGAAAGTATAGGTACTAAAACTGATCAAAATCGATAGTTTAGGTATTAAACTTGTTAAATTTTAAACAGTGGGGTACTATAATGAAAGAAAAATTAAACATTATATATGATTTAAAAAAATTAAAAATTAAATACTAAAACAGATCAAAACTGATAGTTTAAATGCTAGATGCGTAGTTTATCAAGAAACAATTTTGAGGTACACAAAGGTTTGGTTGTCGACAAATAATGTCATGAGGAATAGGCCAATTTGAAAACTGACGTGAATAGGACAATTATTTGTTAGCCGAGTTTCTTCAATCTCTTGTTTGTTTGTTTTTTCCAATATCCCATGCGTGTTAATTATTTTGGGTTTTAGGGCGGCCCAAATATTATTTTGGGAAATATAGCAAAAACTATAGTATCTATGGAGGTGACGAATTTCCTTGTATATTGTTTTTAATGGTCCCGATTTGTGGCCCCACGTGGGCTATTATTTTATGTCTTTAATGTGATTCATCATCTTGAAGTGAAGAGTATTTTAAAACTTTTTTTTTTTAAAAAAATAACAAAATATATAATTTTTAAATTGAAAAAAATTTGAAATAACTCGTCACCTCGATGTGATGAGTTCTTTCAAATTAAAAAAAAACTAGTTGTTTTGTAGTTGTTGGTCAACAGGCATATGAGCAACGATCACTTGGAACTTGTCATCTTGAGGTGATGAATTTGGCTGGATATTTGAACCTACTAACCGTTTATAGAAGATGAGACTAAGGCTATAAATAAGGGTTTGAGGTTTTGATTTTTCACCAAACCCTAAATCTAAAAAATCCTACATTATATAAAAATCCCGAAAAATAACTACTCGAGAAGAAATGTTACGCCTAGATAACTTCCATATTTCGTCGATCGAACTTCGACCTGAAGAAGAACAGAGTATTCATAAGTGCAGGATGACATACAGAGAGCCACATCGGCGTATATAGATATATCTGCAGCAATCTAGTCTATTTCCATATATATTTGTACGTAGCTTCAAGCTGTATTATGTGTTGATTGAGGTTCTGATCGAACGTTGGCAGCCCGAGAGGCACACGTTCCATATCTCGAGTGGTGAAGCGACGATTACTTTAGAAGACGTTGCTTACTAACTTAGTGTTCCTGTGAATAGAGCCCTCATAGTGAGACAGAACAATCACGATTCGTCGACGTTGGTCTACCAAGTTTTGGGAAAAATGTCACCATCTAAGGTCATCGAGGGCTATCGGGCACGGATGACGTGGTTGGAGTATGAATTTCAAGTTACGACCGAATCTACCAATGACGAGGTTATTTTTGCGTCTTGAGCACATCTTCTCCAACTGATCGAAGGGGTACTATTACTAGATAAATTTGGTAATTTGGCACACATTCAATATTTGTGAATATTAAATGACTTTGCTGAGTGTTGCAATACCAGTTGGGGCTAGGCAATTTTAGCCTTTATGTATTGGGAGCTTTGCAAGGCTGCGATTTTCTAGCGGGGTCGAAAAGCTGATGTAGCAGACTGTCTAATATTGCTGCAGTCCTGGGCTTGGTATCGGTTTCCGTTTTTTAACGCCAATCACATTAGTCCCGTTCGAGTTTTCTCTGGCTGCAAGTTAAATTTTTAACTTCATTTATTTAACTTTTTTTAATTTAATTATTTTTTATTTGTTTATAATATTTTTTAAATTTAAAATATTTTAGATGGCTTCATAAAAATAACCGAGACGAAGTTGTCGGGTGCCACTTCACGAGATATACGGATGATGATCAGTATCGCCGATAAATATGTGATATACATTTGTTCTTTCATTTTTTTAATTTTTTAACTTTATATATATACTAACTTTGATATTTAATATTTACAGTTTTCTTGGCTTCTGCATGTTGATGATGAGATCAACCAGTTATTGGCACCGTGATTTTTAAGGGTCCAAGTTATGGTTTGTCGTGATGTTGTTATTACATTTTACGATTGTTGAGTGGCATGTCGTTGATAGAGTAATGAGACAGTTTGCGTCGCATCAGTCGATTCCTATACAAATCACTGATATGGACAAGCTCCATAGAATTGATACGCGTGGGAAACATAGCGAAAATTAGTCAGTGAAGCACGCTTACTACATCTAGCTATGGAATCAGCGTCAACTATTGATCCCCCACGAGATTAAACATCTAGATTTAGATTTTTACCATTCTCCCCATCTCATAAATTATGAAGCAAATGGTAAACCATATCTAACGACACCGCAAGAGAGGATAATAGGAACAACATCAGGCCACATGCGCACAAGATCACTCCATGTTTCATTGATATGGTAAATTATTTAGCCACAAGTAAATTACCTTTAGATTTACCAAGAGCATAGATTAATCGAATTAAAAGGGAATCCCAATCTTATATTTGGGATAATCCTTAGTTTTGGAAGCATTGCTCTGATAAGGTAATTCACTGATGTTTCACTGAAAAGGAGGTAAACTTGATCTTAAACTTTTTTCATTCATATTCATGTGGTGGGTATTTTGGACCAAAACGAACTGCACATAACGTTTTAGAATGCGGATTCTTTTGGCTATAATATTCGTGATGCTTATTGTTTGTAAAACTTGTAACGATGTCAACATGGAGAAAATTTAGGCCGAACAAACGAAATGCCTCAAAATTTGTTTTACATATGTAAGATTTTTGATGTTTGGGAATTAATTATGTGGGTCCTTTTACTTCATCGTTTGGAAACACTTCTACTATTTTAGCTTTAGATTATGTTTCAAAATGGGTTGAAGCTAAGGCTACCCGAAATAATGATGCTAGAACCACAATTAATTTTCTGGAAAATTTTTATCTTTTTTAGGTTTGGCACGCCTAGAGCAATTACCAGTGATCGAGTAACCCACTTCATCAATCGAGAGTAACTAAAAGAATTGCCATGACATACCATCCACAAACAAATGGGAAAGCAAAAGTTTTAAACCGTGAAATCAAGGCAATTCTTGAGAAGATCGTCAATCCGGATTGTAAAGATTGAAGTCTCAAGCTTTCTCTTGCGCTATGGGCATATTGAATGGCATACAAAGTACCTATTGGAATGTCTCCCTACCTCCTTGTCTTCGGTAAACCATGTCATTTGTCGATTGAACTTGAACATCGAGCTTATTGGGCAGTTAGAAAATACAAAATAGAGATGGTAGTGATAGGCGAAGCTCGAAAATTACATATTCAAGAGTTGGAAGAAATATGACAAAACGCTTACCAGCGCTAGAATCTTTAAGGATAAAACAAAAGAATTTAATGATCGAAGAATTTCTTTTAAATCCTTCGCTATTAGTCAAAAGATTTTGATGTTCAACTATAAACTTAAACTTTTTGCAGGTAAGCTTAGATCCAAAGTGGGATAGACCATACACGATAGTTCAAATATTTCTTCATGGTGCAATAGAGATTGAAGACGATTCCAGAGCTTGATTCAAAGTTAAAGGCCAAAGATTGAAGCCATATTATGAAAACACTCCAATTGGTTTAGTTGACGACATTACTTTAGAGGAACCAAAGAATTAATGAAGAAGGTCGTCGAGTTAACGACGTTAAAAATAGCGCTTGATGAGAGGTAATTCATTTTTTAATTCTTATTCGTTTATTTAAGTTTTTTTTAATTTTATTTCATAATTTGCACGTTTTAAATTTTTAATTTAGTTGTTGAAGGTACCCATCGTTCATAATCAAGTCTGGATGAAGTGAAGCATTTATTTTAGATCAAAAGTGGCGAAAATCCTTCCCCTTCAGCAGAGAAATCAAGCGACAGAAACAACTAATCCCCTTCCCTATCGTGCGCACTGTTTCATTAAAAGATGCGCGTTAGCGACCTCTTTCAAAATCGATACAGGTTAGCAATCGCCAAACCCCCAAATTTTGTAACTTTATTGCCTAACCTACCCCACCTTTCCCCTCAAATTCCAATCTCTACTTTTCAGCCGCCACCCATAACCAATCCCTTTTTTTCTTTCACTTTCGTAGACCACACACATTTATCACAAATTTGTTTCCAACATGGAAACATTCCCCCTTTAACCGATTAATACCTTACCCCAACTCAAACTCCCTTTTTATTATTTCTTTCTCACGTACAAGAAACCCCCACCAAAACTAAACTCTTCTTCCCCTTTTAATTCACCATAGCTGACCCTTCCACTTAAAAAAACCACCACCGTTTGCCGTTTTCTAGCTCTACCATCTTCGTTCATCAATCCGACTCAAGGTACCACCATCATTCATTATTTTCACTTCATCTATTTTCTTTCGACAATGGTGAGAACAATAAACCAAAGCGATAACCTTTCTCAACTGTCGGTCACCCTTAGTGTTGGTCACCGTCGTTTTGCCGCACCACCCATCATCAAAATACCGAGAAGGTATTTTCTTAGTTAATGTCGGATGCAACACTTTCATTTTCTACCCATACGACAGTATCCGAACAATGCGTATGAATACGCTCACTTTTCTGATTGCCATCATCGTGGGCACACCTATTCCATCTCGGTTGAGGAGGTTCTTCAAGGCTACTTGGACTTTTATGATGATGACGCATTGCAGTTCGATAGAATTCGATACCGTAGATTTTAGGTTTGCAAGTTTATTCCCGATCATACTCTTTATTCATTGCACTTACATGAGTTGGTTATGAATTATTTTGGTGCTATTGGTTGGCGATCATATCTTGAGATTAGGCGTAGCATGTTTTATGAATTGGTGTTTGAATTTTATGCTACGTTTACATTTTTGCCTAATCGTGTTGTGACTAATGATTCGCTTGATGTCATATCTCTCCGTTTGCTTGGACAACACTTTTTGATGACTCTTAACGATTTTAATTTTTCTATGGGGTTTGTAAGGGATGTCAAGGACTAAGATTATTTTAACGCTTTACGTGAGATGCCACAGGAGTTTGACACGGATAGAGTATACGAGGCACTCAAAGATTTGGCCGGAGCTCGTTACAATGCAATGACAACAAAGGTTGGCACATTCACGATCCTGCCCTGTGCTACATTCACCGGTTTTTAGCATACAACTATTCCGGACGTAATGATATTATGTAATGATTAAGTAAGGTTGAATTGTTTTGCTTATGGTGTATGCAACCGGAATAAAGGTAAACTTAGGCTTTTTGTTTACGCGTGCTTTCGAGCGAGTCGTGCGATCCGATACGCCCATTGATTCTCGACCCTTATATTACCAATCTTGCATCTAGATTATTTCCATTGACTTTTGATACTTCACATTTCACTTATACTTTTTCGATGAATGCATTAGATGCTTGATGCTTGGACTTAATGGTACTACTAGTCGGCACTCCTGATGCTCCACATATCGTTCCTCCCTGCATCATTACCCCGCGCAATGCATGCTTATTTCTTCGAAGGGACAAACTTAATGGTACTACTAGTCGGCACTCCAAATAGATATTTTTATCTTCTCTTCTTCTTGCAATTTGATTTTTCTTGAAGTCTCTTCGAAATCAATTTAAACTCAAATAAAAGTTTCAATCTTATATTAGTCTAATATGGAATATTTATTTTTCACTCTAAACGCAGAAAACAGAACCAAAAGAAAAGGGCAAGACCCTAGTCAACAACCTTCTCTAACAGGGATTGACCAATGCCCCCTTCGTTCGGAAACTTCTATGGCGACGTCAATGTCAGTCACTCTCAAATTTCTGCCTTTCTGATTTGCGTAAGGGAACTGGCATTGAATACAGTGGTCTTGCATGTCCCCCCCCCCCCCCCGGGCGATGAATTCACTAATTTTTTATCTGTAAAATATAGTCGAAACAATTTTATTTTGTTCTTCCTCCATCTTTCATATATATGGATTATTTTGTAAAAAAAAATACTGTAAAAATTATTATTCTCGTTACACTCCGTTCAATTGAATGAATTATTTTCATTTATATAGAATGTGAATTATGATTAGACTTCATTGTATCTTCGAGATTTAGTTGTCAATAACTACTTTACACTTCAACACATGAAATAAAGTTGAATACAACCTTAAAACCTTATGCGACTAATCCAACTTTATTTTAAACTATTTTGTTTGTGCTCCATTCGTGTGTCATCACTAACAATTTCGAGGTACCCTTACCACAACGACATGTATCAACTTAAATCGTGATTGTTGGGAAAAAAAAATCCACGAGGAATAGGCCAATATGAAAATTGACTTGTGAGATATGTTACGTATCTTGTACGAAAAGTTATTTGTTGGTCGAGGTTCTTCTTATAGAATGAAAATTAGGGTAAAGTATAATAATGGTTACTAAACTTTTTTAAAGCTTTCATTTAGGTCCCCCAAATTTTAAAACTTGCAATACAGTCCTCTAACATTTAGTCCGTTTACAATATGGTCCCCGACGTAACTGGTCGTTTGACGTCGTTACACTGCCGTTAGTACGTTTGCAATATGGTCACTGAAATTTTCAGGTGCTTGCATTTAGGTCCCCCAATTTTTAAAACTTGCAACACAATCCTCAATTTCATTCTTAACCCTAAATTCCTTTTCGATCTTGAATTTCCTTTTTCGCTTCTCTCTTCTCATTTCCAGCATAATATTTCAGTCGGAGATGCATGTGAAATTCTAATCTAACTTTGAATTATGTGGAGGTGTTGACTTGAATAAGGGTCCATTGAGAGAAAACCCGACCAAGGGACTATCGGGACCATCAATGATTCAAGGTGTAATGTTAGATACAGGTCATCTCAGGTGAAGCATAGTTGTTAGATGAAATGTCTGTGAGAAAAAATGGGGTTAGAAATGCAGAGTTGACAAATACTACTAAGATGAACTAAGTATCATTGTTGAAAGTCACCAACAAAGCTGGAATTATTTTGTATAAATGACATATAATAATTTTCTTCGTTTAATCCTTGTGGTTAAAGATTTTCCAACAGATGATCAAATATAATGAAATCCCAAACAGCTCATTCACCTCTCAGTCTCTTTCGCTCACATGCACTTTCGTTTAGTTTTTGTTCTTCAATTTTCTGCCATGTAAAATTGTAAACCCAAGCAGTGCTCTGTCTTTCATCTTTTAATTTACAAAGAAAAAATGGAGGAAGAATTGTTGGAACACAACACCGACTGCGTTTATTTCTTAGCCTCTCCCCTCACTTGCAAGAAGTTATTTATTTTCTATTTTGGGCTATCCGAAAGTAAGCTTTTCCTCTTTCGCACTTTCCCATTTTCAGCTCGTATTGTGTGTATTTTGTTGAATTTTTTATGTTTCTGGAACTGCATGTCAATGATCTGGATATTCAGTGTTAGTTTTTAACCAAAACCATCTAATTTTTAGTTTTGAACCAAAACCATCTAATTTTTTTATTTCTTCTTAATCAAAACTTTTAGTACTCCTTATGAAAGATATTCAGTCTATCAGAATAAAAGTGAAAGAGGGTCCTAGGCTAAATTTTTTTGATCTTCTTGTTTGGGTTTTCTTTAAATCAGGGAATTGGTTGTGAGTATCGACATAGTGAAATCGCCAGGCTCAATCCGAGAGATTGCTGGTACTAGTTTACTAGGAATTGTATTGATCCGACCTATGGTTTTCGGCATCCTGTGAGCTCATATTCTTTTTAATAAGTTAATGTTGATTATGAGATTGATATATCGTGAACGAATTGGATTTTTTTACATGTTTTGGAAATTGAGACAGTGTTGCAAGTTTTAAAAGTTGGGAGACCTAAATGCAAGCACCTGAAAAGTTTAGTGACCATATTGCAAACGTACTAACATCAGTGTAACGACGTCAAATGGTTGGTTATGACAGGGACCATATTGCAAACATACTAAATGTTAGAGGACTGTATTGCAAGTTTTAAAATTTGGGGGACCTAAATGAAAGTTTTAGAAAAATCCAGTGACCATTACTATACTTTACTCTAAAAATTAAGAAGGTCTTAAAAATATTATTAATTAATCATCTCATTAATGACAACTAACGTATTTATACATAGCATAATTTGTTATTTTGTGACAAGATTTAGTTAAATACAACCACTAGATAATAGAAATAAAGATAATATAAAAGTAAGGTCCATGGGTTAGACCTTGTAGACCATAAAAGACATGTATCTCAAAATAAAATATCTTTCGATGATCAATTGGGAATTGAGGCAAAACGAAACATGAGGTTATTTTCATCTTATTGTATTCTTTTCAAAATTTACTATTATTTTATTTGATCATTTTTAGATTTTTACTCTTTATTTTTAAAACCATCTTTTTCTTTAATTTTATTCATTAAATCTGGATCGAAACAATGTAACATTGGAAACTAATTAGTCCTTGCAGATCGGTCCTACTTATCTATACTATTTTCTATTTATTTATTTGAGAAATAAGAATTATTTATTTGACAATTAAAAAACTTGTCAACATCTTTATTATGCTTATATTAAGTTATTAAGTTATGATATGCTTTTTTTATTTTACATCATTTGCATATATTTAAATTGCATAATTTAATTAGACATGTATAATATATTCTTTATATTATTAGCTTTATTCTAGTTAAATTATTGTTTTTTTCATGCCTTTTCCTAAGTGCAGGGCGACGATATGCAAGCTAGGGCACCTCATTAACAAAGGAAGGGATGTTATGGTAGCTTAATGGAAGCTCAACAAGCTTAAAGGATCTCAACACCAAGGTAAGGTAGTTGAACTAGCTGGAAAGGTAGCTGAACAAATTAAATGGGAGTTTAGGACCAAGTAGCTAACCAGTGGAGTGTAACTAGCTACAAGGGAGCTAGAGTGTGAGAGTAGCTAGAGTGACACTAGGCACCTAGCTTGGACCTACCTAGCTACAAGTCACCTAGCTAGCTCCCTAAGGCTCAATCCTTGCTACCAAGCATCATATTCTTTCACCATACATCATATGCTTTCATTTTGGTGCCTAAAGCATCAAGAAGACATGTGCATTCGACAAAGGCTCACAAGCGTTCATCAATGGCTCTTAAACTTGAACCAAACCATCATAATGCATCCAAAAATCCTTTAGACTGAGCCAACACCTAATCATTTGGCCAAGAGCATGAACTTTCAGTAAAAACCATGAAACTTCATTAAAACATGTATTTTCAAAGAGTTTTCTACCATAGTCGAACAATTACTTGTTTATTCGGCCAAATCCCTATGATTTCTATAAATAGCCAATGCATTGGCTTTGCAAGGCATCTCATAACTCACTTTTGCTTAATCAAATTACTCTCTGTGAGTTAATTCTTTCTTAAAGTTTTTTAAGAACTTTATCAAATTATCAAGCCTAGTTCTTATTCCGTCAACCCCCTTTACTTCTATTGATACTTATGGTTCCTAGTTCTTCTATAACTAGTGGGTCTGAGTCCTTGTTTACCACCCAAACATTGAACTTATAAAGCTAGGGGTTCTGCTTTCTATAACATTATTTCTACCTTAGTTTTTTTGTTCATACTATCATCATCACCATCCCATTCTTTCTTCACCATCACCACACCCAAACCATTCTCCAAAATAGCTCACTCCTATTAATTAGTTCATCTTCTTCTGATTATAATTGTAGCCCACCTTTCTTACATTTACATCAATTACCTTTACACTTTCTTTTGGAACCTATCTTGTTGCAGGTTGTCTTGCTTTCTTTCTGGATCCAACAATCAAGGTGTTGTTGTCTTCAACATTCAACAAGGCGCGCAACTTACCTACAATCATATGGTAATCAGAGCTTCAGTGGAAGAAAGCAAGTGCAAAAAGTGAAGCCCAATTGAAGTTCCAAAAGATGAAAACAAAAGAAAATCAAGGAAAAAAGAAGAAGAAAAAGAGAAAACTTTCCATTTTTAACAAAGAAGTTCAAACAAAGAAAACAAAAAAGGCCAAAGTTCAAGGGTGAAGCACAATAACATCATCAACATCAAGCATGAAGCCATCCTCATCAAGATTTGATTGTTTTTAAAGGAAAGTTGTAAGTGACTTAAACAGTAAGCAACCCTTTCTTTCTTTATTTTCCTATTTATAAGCCTATCTTTTCAATATATTTTATTTTCTTTCCTACCCCTAACATAATTTCAGTTGATACACCAAGTCACAACTCTTAACTAAGTCTTGAGTAAGTTATATGGAGAACTTTACAAGAGAGAATAGAGAGAAAAAAAGGTAATTGAGCATGTGAGATCAAAAGAGGATAGTAAAAGACATTAAAGGTCTTAGGAGTGCAAACATGAGAGAATAGTACTTTCTTACTTTCTTTGGGGTGTTCAGTAAGGCTTTGTGAGAGCATTCTTGGTAAAGTCATTTTTCACATTCATTTCTATATTTCACTAACCATGTCGCAAGACTTTTCTCATCTACTTCCTGAAGAGTTCTTGTTGTTAAGAGGACAATGACAACCCTTTGAAGATGAGCAACAAAGAGAAAACATATTTCACACAAGGTTCCATGTAAAAGGAAAAGTTTGCTACTAATCATCGAAGGAGAAGTTTTACCACTGAGTTAAGCACGTTGATGTTGGATAAACTAGGCCTAAAGATAACCAAGCACCCTAATCTATACAAGTTGTATTGGTTAAATGACGGAGGCAAGTTAAAGGTTACAAAACAAGTGTTTATTTCATTTTCAATTGGAAAGTACAAGGACAAAGTGTTGTATGATATGGTGCCCACGAATACAAGTCACCTTATGCTTGGGTGAATTTGGTAATTTGACAAACGAGCCACCCATGATGCATTCACCAATCGATATTCCTTTATATTTGAAGGTAAGAAGATTACTTTGGCACCTTTAACTCCAAATCAAGTGTGTGAAGATCAAATCCTTTTAAGGAGAAACATTAAAGCCATGAAGAAAGTACAATAGAAGAAGAACCTTTTAAGGAAACCAAAGCAATTGGATTTGAAAGTGACAAAGGTTTTGAGAGCAAGATTATAGATGAAAACCAAGCTGAAGTTGAAAATAAAAAGACTGAAAGTGAGACAGTGGGTGAAAAACAAGTTAGAGTTGAAAATGCACAAGTTGAAGTAAATAAGACTCAAAAAGAGAGAGAGGGAGAAAAGAAAATTTAGAAAAAGAATAAAAAAATGAGTGTGGAGGAGGAAAGTAGGATTTATTCTTTACTAACGATTCTTTCCCTTCTATTCTCAATTTTTCATTATTGCAAGATGGTGAAAAGCTTCAAGGAATGTTTCAAATTTATCAACAATCATGAAGATAGTCAAACATCATTCATGCATTGATTATGCTTCAAAGAAAGATCCAATGAAGCTTTCCACTTTTAAGGTTATCAAGCAACAACCACCAATCAACATCATCAAACATTCTCCATCGTTTGTTGTTTTCATCCATTTTATTTTAAGTTTCTCATTTTCTAACCTTAGTTTATTATGCTACAAGATGATTCACGTTCATGGAGTCATCTTATCAACATGTGATGCCAAGTTTCTTTGCCATTTTGAGAGTAATTGGTACATCAAAATTGAGTCTAAGCTTCAATTACACATTCTGCCAATGGATGTTCATTTCAAGGATGTGAAACAAGTACTCTTCATTTAATCAAAAGCAATCATTAAGAGAAGTAAATATGAGAAGGAACATGATATTCGAACTATCACCAAGGAGGATTCCAAAGGTCAAATACTTTTACCAAAAGACATGATGATTTGAACCAAGGAGTGATCCAAAAGATAATTCCTTATAGTAATGGGCGTGATGTTACCAACCAACACCAAGGAACCGTTCAAAGACTAAGTGCCCATACCAAATGACATGACATTATCATATGAGGATCTCAAAGGATTAGCACCTTTACAAACAAATGTAACAGTTTAAATCAAGAAAGCTATTCAAAGGATGAACGAAAATATTAGAGATTCTATTTGGAGAGGTGATCGAGGATTCGACCACCCATACAACAAGAAAGTATTCATTGAAGAACAACTTCAATATGAGGAAAAATTACCAACAATAAGGAGGGATGATATGATCCTAATCAGCACCAACAATAAGAAGGGATAATATGATCCTAATCAGCACCAACTTTCTTCATGACTTGATCACATCATGAAAGATCATTAAGGCTAATTCTAAGAGAGTTCTACCTTACTTCATTTTTCATTATCTTATTTATGCATTATTTATTATTATAAGCAAGCTTTTTTATATTATGATATCATTAAATTACCATATGTTATCATTCATTTTCATATTATATGGTATTCATGCATAATCTACGGTTCATGTAACACCTCACACCCGGTTCAGGAGTTCTAGCCGGATATCTGAGCGTACATTAGGTTCAAATCGTATTAGACAGATCATGATTCACATTACACATATTTCACGGAAGCAAACAAATTAAAATATCTTATTATTCATCACATACAACGTTTAATGTAACTAACATGCAATTAAATCTCAATTAAACATGAAAACATTACATTTAAACATTTAGGGGTATTTTGGTCATTTCACATCACATAATAAATCAAAAAGTCAAATCACCAAATTAAGGTTACTAAATGTTAAAAAATTTCATAAGGAAGCAACACACAAAATTTTATATCAATCGGACATCAAACAATCACTTAATTGATCATACAAGATTAGAGACCTAAATGTAAATATGCAAAACTTATGTACCAAACAATAACATGCAAATGAGGGTTCCATTATGTAATTAAGTGTGTTCAAGAATTTATCACTCAAATATCATCAAATTCTAATTTAAAAGTTTAAGTAATTAAACAATTCAATTCCTGGGTTAACTTGAACTCACATAATCATTTAGGGGTCAAATTAGAATTTAAGAATACTTCAAACCTTTAATGAATGCAATTTCACCTTTTTCCATTGAGAAAAAGAAAAGGGGTTTATTCTTTCTTGAAAGGGATAAATTCTTTTTCACAGGGGATCGATCCTTTTAAAAATGGATCGATTCTTTGCAAAACAGAAAGTTTGGGATTGAACCTTTTTCTGAAAAACTGCTAATTTGGTATGAACATGCAAATTTGGTCAACTAATCACCCACATAAAAGTAATCATGGACTAGGAACATGCTTGAACACTATTCAACCACTTCATACATGTCAAAACAAAGGTGTAGCATGCTCTATAACACAAGTCAACACATTAATCAATGATTTGGCACCTAAAGTCAACAATTGCATAAAAGTTCACTTCAAGTAGAAGTCACCTACTCATTTTTGGCATTTAAGGTCGTTTCATGCAACCTAAGAGTCTAACATGTTTAGTTTACCAAGTTATACTTAACTAAACACTTCAAACACTATTTTATTATCTAAATCAACATTTGAATAATCTCATGCTTCAAGCAACAATTTCATACTTATAAATCCAATGTCAACAAATTAAAACAACATCAAATTCCAAACGTAAATCCACTTATTATAAACCAAAATCTAGTATTATAAGTCCAACAAAGTGAATAATAGGTCTAAGTTTCAAACATCCCCAAATTGCCACACAAAGTTTCCAAAAACCACATACGTAAAGTTTATGCCTTACCCATGCTTGATCACACTGATGCCAAGCTCCTCGCCTCCAAACTCGACTCTAATCCTCTGAAAAAAGTTAACAACGAGTTTGAGCTTATAAAGCCCAGTGAACAACTAACATTCAAAGCAATGCACATAACCAAGATAAAGATCAATCCTATATGTTCATACGTAACTTGTTCCTTACTCTACACACAAAATTCAACATCTAATACTTGAATGATCAACTAATATTTTTCCAAATCACTTGATTTTTAGATTAACAAACATCAAAGGACCATATAGTTCAAAAGCAATCACAAGCACAATTACCTTCCTTGACAAGTCACACATCATATGCATTTTTCCATTTTAAGATCAATAGTTTTTATTCGAAACACAACTCACTCATTGGACAAACGGACTCCATACAACTCCCATTTTGCTTACGGTCTCACATAGATCCAAAACTACAAATTACAGAGTAAACTTAAAGCCCAACCTTACCCTGTATCTTCTCGGAGCAAAGCTCAATGTACCATCTGAACCTCGTATAATCCCAAATCACACACTAATACAAAACACATATAGTATTCTTTCCTAGGCATGCCTTTCATATCCAAAGGTCCTATTAAGAAAAATAGCCAATTAATCCAATTCACTAAGAGCGATTGTCAATGATGCATAGTTTTCACATGTCGATTCAAATACACTTTCAAACACACTTACGAATTTGGTTGTCATAATCAACCCACATATTTGGACAGTGAGAAAGTTCAGCTCATACAATTCATATTAAGAATATATATAGATTTTCACAAAACCGTTTCCAAAATCCTATGCATCATTTGCAACACACAACATTCACAATTTACATTATCATTTCCAACGTTAGTGGCATCATATGTAAATCTACATAATTCATATCCCATCATCATAATTAACCAAATAACACAATATATATCGAAATAACAATGCAACACTATATAACCTCAACCTCAAACCATGTTCATTTCCTAAGAATGAGAGCCACTCACCTTGTCGTCCGAAAACCGAAAACACTTCCAAACACTACCTCAACGTTCACCAAACTCAAAGCATCAGATTTCCTCAACCCAAAACACAATAAGAACCTTGAAAAGAAAATTAACTCATCAAAAATATAAACTAAAACAAAGTAGAATACTCTGTTTCCAAAACGGAGCAGAAAAGTCGAAAACATCGAAAACCTTACCAAAACGTCACTCCGGAAGCTCCGAACCAAAATGCATGAATATTCACACTAAAGGCTGATAAACAACAACTAGAATCAACATCTAACTCATCTAGAACCGCACAAAACAACATCTATAAACCTAAATTCTCAGATTTAAAAACATATCAAAAATTGACAGTGTTTTCAAGAAATCAACATCCAAATTGTTTGCGATTGAAAAACTGATTTAATATGATTATAATCACTCCAAAAACAACAAAATTTCATTAAGAAAACCTCAAAATCAATTCAAGAAATTAGTACATTAATTAGCTCCGAAAATCAATTAAAATCTTAGAAATCCTTTTAATTAAATCAACAATTCAATAAAATCATTAACACTTATTCACTTTCCCTCGAAGCTTGAAAGAAAACCAAGGAAAAGATCCTTACCTTGCTGGAAAAATAGATTGAAATTGAGATCATCAATTGAACTCAATTATGATCAAGCTTTAAAAACAAGAAGAGAAGAGAAAAGAAACTTGATAATTAAAATCAAGATTGAGATGAGTGAATTTAGAAATCAAAAAGAAAAAAGAAAAAGAATTGATCAGTATGTTAGGGAGAAAATGAGAGAAAATGGAGGAAGTTATGGGAAGTTACCAAAATGCAAAATAAAATGGAAATGAAAAGCACGTAAATGAAAACAAGTAAATAAGGAAATATAATTTAAATTAAAATGAATCTAGATGGACAAATGGTAAAAAAGGGAAAGTAAAACATTTTAGTTTAGGAGGGAAAACTCTAACCATAAGCCTTAGTATAATTGCTTCATAGACTTTGGACATTGTGAAAATTTACAAAATGATCACCAAAAAAATAATTTCCAATTCCTTCAATTCAGTCACCAAATCATTTAATTAAACTTTCATACTTAAAATTAATCATCTAAAATCACTTAAAACCTTTCCAAAATATTTTTAAAACCAAAATATAAATTTTAGAAAATTTCTTTCATTTTATCAGAAATCTATAAATCGACCCGAAACCGACTTTAACTATTAGATCCAATTTTAGGACGTTACAGTTCACATCTTTATATTTTCCTTATATTAAGTTATGATATGCATTCTTTATGTTACATATCATTTGAAAATATTTACATTGCATTTGCATATTGTAATTAGGAATGCATCATATATTCCTTATGTTATTAGCTTCATTCAAGCTAGCTTATTTTTTTTCATGCCTTTCCTAGGTGCAAGGCAATGATATACAAGCTATTGTAGCTAATTAACAAAGGAAAGGATGCTATGGCAACTTAATGGAAGCTCGACAAGCTTAAAAGAGATCAACACCAATCTAAGGTATTTGAATTAGTTGGAAAGAGCTGAACTAGCTGAAAAGGAGCTGAACCTAACTGGGAGAGTGTTGAGGACCAAGTAATTGTCTTAACTAGCTGCAAGGGAGATAAAGTATGAGCTTAGTAGCTGGAGTGACACTAGGCACCTAGCTTGGACCTACCTAGATACAAGTCACTTAGCTAGCTACCGAAGGCACCATCCTTGCTACCAAGCATCATGTGCATTCACCGTGCATCATATGCTTTCATTTTAACGGCTAAAGCATCAATGAAACATGTGTATTTGGCAAAGGGTTACAAGAATTCATCATTGGTGCCTAAACTTGAACCAAACCATCATAATACATCCAAACACCCTCCAGGTCGAACCAACACCTAATCATTCGGCCAAGAGCACAAACTTTCATTAAAAGTCATGAACCTTCATTAAAAACTTGTATTTTGAAAATGTTTTCTACCATAGTCGAACCATTACATGTTTATTTGGGTAAACCCTTTTGATTTCTATAAATAAATAATGGCTTGGCATTGTAAGGCATCTCATATCTAACTTTGCCTTAATCAAATTACTTTTTGTGAGTTTATTTTCTCTTCAAGTTTTTTGAGGACTTTATCAACTTGTTAAGCCTAGTGCATATGGCATCAACCCCCTTCACTTCCATTGATACTTATAGTTCTTAGTTCCTCTATAACTAGTGAGTCCAATTCCTTGTTTACCACCCATGCATTGAACTTATAAGGCTAGGGGTTCTGCTTTCTATAACATTGTTTCCATCTTAGTTATTTGTTCATACTATCATCATCACTATCCCATTTTTTTCTTCATTATCACTATGCCTAAACCATCTTCCAAAACAACCCAATCTTATCAACTATTTTACCTTCTTTTACTTATTATTATATCCCACCATTCATACCTTCATATCAACTACCTTTACACTTTCTTTCGGAGCCTATCTTACTGCAAGTTATCTTGTTTCCTTCCTAGATCCAATAATCAAGGTGTTGTTGTCTTCAACATTCAACAAGGAATACAACTTAACTATTATTAGGGTAGGTGTAGGCATACAATTTATAAGATAGAAGACCATGGAGAGGGAAAAAGACAAATATGATATAAGAATGGAAGCATGACAAAGAAGAGGAGACTAATTTCCATAATATATTGGTGTCGATATTTAGAATAGTTGTTTTGTTCAAGAGTATATGAAGGAAAGGGTAGATTTGAGATTTTATTGATTGTGAAATATAAAAATAAGGTTTGATGTTTTCCTCTATTATTGATGTAAACTGTTTTGATTTCGAAGGTGAAGAATTTTTCATTGAAGATTTTGAAATAGATAAAAAAATAAGGTTTAGGTCGAGTTTTGGTCGGGTCGGGTTCGGGTTTAGGGTGAAATACTAAACTCAAATCGATCTTAAAAAATTATAAATTTACCTTGTATATTTAGGAAAAATTGCAATAATACTCTACTATGTATTATTTTTTCAATCAAATCCCTATTTTTATTGAATAAAGGTAACTAAAAATATATTACTTCATGAGGGGTTCGTGTTTTATCTCAAAAAGGTGTGTCAGGTTTAGGTTGAGCTGAAGGTATATATTTTTTGGGTCGGG
The DNA here is from genome assembly GCF_006381635.1 of Hibiscus syriacus. NCBI lineage: Eukaryota > Viridiplantae > Streptophyta > Magnoliopsida > Malvales > Malvaceae > Hibiscus > Hibiscus syriacus. The sequence goes on along the minus strand of NW_024062816.1, from coordinate 1,269,153 downwards.
TTCAGGTCGAATGGAAGGTGTATAGTTTTTTGGTTAGATTGGGTGGACAGAACCCAACCTGACCCGAACCATACCCATACATAAACTTATGTTTGAGATGATACAACCACATATATATTACGAAGTAACCAAAAAATATTATTTAGTATTCAAATGTAACATCCCAAAATTCGGGTTAGTGCCTAAAATGAGAATTTTTGGAATTTGAGGATCAATTTAAGGAAATTGATAAGTTCAAGAATTTAAATAGGACTATTTTAGTATTGGATTAAATCATAATTATGGAATAAGTAAAGGGCATTATGGTAATTAGTTTAAAAAGATATTTTTCTTTCCCTTATTAAGAGTAGACACGTGGGATGTGAAGAGTTATCCAGAACTCTTCTTTTCCTTTTTCATTTCTTCTTCCCGTGGGTTCAAGCTTAAACCTCACAGGTGAGTTTTAATTTTTATGATTAATTCTTGAATGTTTAAGTTTGGTTTTATTCCTTGAGTGTTATATAAGCTTAAGGAAAGCTTATATAAGCTTAAAACACCAAAAGGAAAGAATTAGAAAGGATATTTGATTAAGGGTTGAGAAATAAACTTTTGTTATGGAAAGGTTTTTGAAGTTCTAAAGATGGATTTGACTTGTAAAATGGGTTAATTAAGAAGTTAGAGGGGATAGAATTAAATTAAGAACACATGTAAAAATTAGATGCAATTCTTTGATTCAAGAACTATGGTGAATTATGTGAGATGATGAAGTGATATAGTGTTATAAGAAGGTTTATACATGTATAGATACGTTTTAAGGCATAAGGAGGGGTTAATAAGTAGAATTTGAGGTCAAAGTAAGAATTTTCGGGCTCAAAATGTAATTTATGGGTTGTGTACATCGATGCATCTTCAATGTGCATCGATGCACTCTCAAGTAAATAAACATCGAGTACAGTTGGTGCCTCGATGCATGAGGAGTGCATCGATGCATCCCCTTAAAATGAAAACATTGAATGTAAATTGTGTATCGATGCATGGTAGTACATCGATGCACCTGTTAAAGAATACATAGATGCACTGTAGAATGCACCAATGCACTTCAATGGGAAATGAAAATAAATCGTTATTCAGTCTATGAAATGATAGATTAAAGTATATTAATTAAATACTGATAGTATATATATATATGATTGTGTAGACATCGATCGAAAGCAAAGTTCGGATAGGTCGACAGAGTAAGATACGTAACGGAAACAAGAGTTTAAGAGGGTTCATTGAGACCAGGTGAGTACATGATCATAAGTGTAAATTATGTTAAGGAATTAAGACTTGCGATGAGTCTAATTCCGATATTATATGATATAAGTATTAAAGCATAAACAGATATTGATATGGTGTTAGATGTATTGTATATGAGAAAATGCATATGTCTAATTATGGAATGCATTTATATGTGTGAACTATGTAAATGCCTGTATTTATGATAATAGGTCATGTGAACATGAGATATTGATAATAAGTCATAAGATTACATGCATAGGTAATATGAGTTAAAAGATAATAGATAATATGTTATATACATATGAGAAAAATGTATATGTGAACTACATGAAATGGAATAAAGAACTATGTGATGTGACCATGTGTGAAAATGATGAATAATGTGAATTTCATGGGAAAATACTACGTGAAAGTAAATTACGTGACTATGTGATCATATGAAAAGTGATAAAGAGCTATGTGAAAAGAACTATGTGATGTGAATATGTAAATGTGTAATGAGGTAAAAGATAATGCCTATGTCATGTGTTATAAGAGCTATAGGTATAGTTGGCATGCCAAGAGTCGAGGGTCTACGTGGTCTTTTGAGACATAGTGGTCCTTCGGGACATATGTGTTATATGTGGTCCTTTGGGACATCTACATGGTCCTTCAGGAAAAATTCTACGCGCCCCTAGTGGGATTTATACGAGTTGTGGTGACAGGATTGTGCACAACCTCTATGTACTCACATACCTTAAGTTCTCAATAGTGTGCATGGGCTTTGAAAAGAAACCATAATTTGATATAATGATATGTGTGTTTCTCGTGAAATTTGGGACATCTACATGGTCCTTCAGGAAAAATTCTACGCGCCCTAGTGGGATTTATACGAGTTGTGGTGACAGGATTGTGCACAACCTCTATGTACTCACATACCTTAAGTTCTCAATAGTGTGCATGGGCTTTGAAAAGAAACCATAATTTGATATAATGATATGTGTGTTTCTCGTGAAATGGTACATGTGATATGCGATATGTATAAGTGATAAGTTAGGATCATATGATAATAATGGTAACAAGTGTATATGGGTAATAGTGATATGAGATGTTATATGGTTACATACAATATGATCATAGTAATTATCCATGTATTGTTGTGTTGGAAGTTATATTATATGTTTATGTTCAATATATGCTTATATGATGGAATTGAATCAATGACAAGGAAATAAGTAAGGATAAACCGGTAAGTGATGGGTTTAATAGGTATATAAGTATCATATGTGTTACATGGGATGTTCATGCATTTGTTAGTTTACTTTATGTATTTACATGTCTCACTAAGTCTATGACTTAGCGTGTAAGTGTTTTACACGTAGGTGTGGATAAGTCAGAAGATCAAGCTTCGGATCCTTAGAGCATCATATCTCCGCACAAAGTTCAGATCAGAAATAGTTTGTAAAGTATGTTTTGTTATATAATTCAGTATGTTGGCATGTAATTAAGTCATTAAATATGTACGCTCTGATGGAGTCGGTTAAGGTTTTAAACATGTTTATGTAAAAGAATTACTCTATAAAATAGAAGTTTTAAATTTTCTATGGTTTCTTTTATAAAAGTATGTGCTTTGACTAGTCAATGTGACACCTCAGATTCGTATCCAGGTTGGATACGGGTTGGAGGTGTTACATTTAATGGTATCAGAGCTAAGGTTTACTCGATTCTAGGCTTAAACCGAAGTCAAGAGTATTTTGAAAAGGTGTACATGCCAACAAAAAGTGAAAGTTTATGATCTTATAGAGTTATGAGTATGCTGTCTTCTAATAAAGTTATATGGTTATGTATTAGATGTCTGATCGTGAAAGTTCTTGAAGTGAAAGAATAAGTAATAGACCTGAGGGTAGTAGCAATTCACCTGCCCTGGCCAGGCATGGTAAAGAGAGAACACCTCCAGTAGTACCAGTGAGAGATCAAGGGATATTTTTTGGGACGTTAAATGTTGTTTTATCATGTTTTCAACCCTCTGCACCCTCAGCTCCTCGAATGAATATAACTAAAGAATTGAAAGGTTTAGGAGCACCTGAGTTTAAGGGTGAAGCTGAGGAAGATCCGATTGCTGCGGATCTTTGGTTGAACGATGTTAAGATTATGTTGGATGGGCTCCACTGTTCTGATGTGGAGAAATTAGATGGAATAGTTTCTTTGTTAATGGGACAAGCTAGAATATGGTGGACCAATGTCACCATGAGATTAAGAAGTGATCAAGTGACCTGGTTATTCTTCTTGGAAGAATTTAATCATAAGTATATTGTTGACCAATATATTAGACAAATGAAGCAAGAATTTTTGAATTTGAAGTAAGGGAATTATACAGTGTATGAATACGAATGTGAGTTTAATAAGTTAAGTCGTTTTATTGTTATCCTTATTCCGACTGAGAAGGATGTATGTGACTGGTTTGTGGAGGGTTTGTGCCCTAGGCTAAGAGAGTTGCTGATAGCCTTGAATTTGTCATCATTTTAAGAAGTGGTTAATCGAGCTAAAGCTCTAGAGAGAGCTCAAAATGAAAGATTTAAAGAACAGAAAGTTCAGAAGTCTAAAAGAATGGGTGCTTCGTCGAGCTCCTCTTCATCCAAGAAAAATAGGGAATGGGATTTTCCAACTCATGATTAGTTGGAATCAGATGTTTTTATTGATAGAAGATCAAATCTCAGTCAAGTCAGACAATGTTTATATTGTGGAAAAAATCATACAGGGGTATGTAGTGTAATCTCCAGAGCTTGTTTTAGATGTGGGGATGTTGGACATTTTATTCGAGATTTTCCACTTATGGCAGAAGAGACAGTACAGAGAGAAAGATCTATAGCAGTATCTCAAAGAAATAGAGGTAGAGGTCGTATAAGAAATCGATCGGAGTCATTCACTCAACACGATATGCAACAAACTGCACAAGTTTATAATTTAAGGACTGATGAAGATTTCGATGATCCAGAGATGTTGGCAGGTAAATTTCGATATCGTGGTAAAATAGTTTGATGTTAATAGATTTGGGAATCAACATAGTATTTAGTAGGTGGTAATTAGAGAGATAATTGAAAGATTTGAATTGAATCAATAAGTAATTATTATTAAGAGTTGTTGAGTATTATAACATATTACTTTATCTTGAGGTATAGTGAAAATTCGAGGATGGATTTTCCTTAAAGGAGGGGAGATGCTAACATCCCAAAAATTCAGGTTAGTGCCTAAATGAGAATTTTTGGATTTGAGGATCAATTTAAGGAAATTGATAAGTTCAAGAATTTAAATAGGACTATTTCAGCATTGGATTAAATCATAATTATGGAATAAGTAAAGGGCATTATGGTAATTAGTTTAAAATATATTTTCTTTCCCTTATTAAGAGTAGACACGTGGGATGTGAAGAGTATCTAGAATTTCTTTTCCTTTTTCATTTCTTCTTCCCGTGGGTTCAAGCTCAAACCTCAAAGGTGAGTTTTACTTTTATGATTAATTCTTGAATGTTTAAGTGAGTTTTATTCCTTGAGTGTATATAAGCTTAGGAAAGCTTATATAAGCTTAAAACACCAAAGGAGAGAATTAGAAATGATATTTGATTAAGGGTTGATAAATGAACTTTTGTTATGGAAAGGTTTTTGAAGTTCTAAAGATGGATTTGACTAGTCAAAGGGTTAATTAAGAAGTTAGAGGGGATATAATTGAATTAACAACACATGTAAAAATTAGATGCAATTATTTGATTCAAGAACTATGGTGAATTATGTGAGATGATGAAGTATGATAGTGTTATAAGAAAGTTTATACATGTATAGATACGTTTTAAGGCATAAGGAGGGGTTAATAAGTATAATTTGAGGTCAAAGTATGAATTTTCGGGCTCAAAATGTAATTTCTGGGTTCTGTGCATCGATGCATCTTCAATGTGCATCGATGCACTCTCAAGTAAATAAACATCGAGTACAGTTGGTGTATCGATGCATGAGGAGTGCATCGATGCATCCCCTTAAAATGGAAACATCGAATGTAAATTGTGTATCGATGCATGGTATTGCATCGATGCACCTGTTAAAGAATGCATCGATGCACTGTAGAATGCACTGATGCACTGTAGAATGCACCGATGCACTTCAATGGGAAATGAAATAAATCGTTATTCAGTCTATGAAATGATATAATAAAGTATATTAATTGAATACTGATAGTATATATATATATATTTATGATTGTGTAGACATCGATCGAAAGCAAAGTTCGGATAGGTCGACAGAGTAAGATATGCAACGGAAATAAGAGTTTAAGAGGGTTCATTAAGACCAGGTGAGTACATGATCATAAGTGTATAATATGTTAAGGAATTAAGACTTGCGATGAGTCTAATTCCGATATTATATGATATAAGTATTAAAGCATAAATAGGTATTGATATGGTGTTAGATGTATTGTATATGAGAAAATGCATATGTCTAATTATGGAATGCATTTATATGTGTGAACTATGTAAATGCCTATATTTATGATAATAGGTCATGTGAATATGAGATATTGATAATAAGTCATAAGATTACATGCATAGGTAATATGAGTTAAAAGATAATAAATAATAATATGTTATATACATATGAGAAAAATATATATGTGAACTACATGAAATGGAATAAAGAACTATGTGATGTGACCATGTGTGAAAATGATGAATAATGTGAATTTCATGGGAAAATGCTACGTGAAAGTAAACTACGTGACTATGTGATCATATGAAAAGTAATAAAGAGCTATGTGAAAGAACTATGTGATGTGAATATGTAAATGTGTAATGAGGTAAAAGATAATGCCCATGTCATGTGTTATAAGAGCTATAGGTATATTTGTCATGCCAAGAGTCGAGGGTCTACGTGGTCCTTTGGGACATAGTGGTCCTTCGGGACATATGTGTTATATGTGGTCCTTTGGGACATCTACGTGGTCCTTCGGGACAAATTCTACGCGCCCTTAGTGGGATTTATACGAGCTGTGGTGACAACATTGTGCACAACCTCTATGTACTCACATACCTTAAGTTCTCAATAGTGTGCATGGGCTTTGAAAAGAAACCATAATTTGATATAATGATATGTGTATTTCTCGTGAAATGGTACATGTGATATGCGATATGTATAAGTGATAAGTTAGGATCATATGATAATAATGGTAACAAGTGTATATGGGTAATAGTGATATGAGATGTTATATGGTTATGTACGATATGATCATAGTAATTATCCATGTATTGTTGTGTTGGAAGTTATATTATATGTTTATGTTCAATATATGCTTATATGATGGAATTGAATCAATGACAAGGAAATAAGTAAGGATAAACCGGTAAGTGATGGGTTTAATAGGTATATAAGTATAATATGTGTTACATGGGATGTTCATGCATTTGTTAGTTTACTTTATGTATTTACATGTCTCACTAAGTCTATGACTTAGCGTGTAAGTGTTTTACACGTAGGTGTGGATAAGTCAGAAGATCAAGCTTCGGATCCATAGAGCAGCATATCTCCGCACAAAGTTCAGATCAGAAATAGTTTGTAAAGTATGTTTTGTTATATAATTTAGTATGTTGGCATGTAATTAAGTCATTAAATATGTACGCTCTGATGGAGTTGGTTAAGGTTTTAAACATGTTTATGTAAAAGAATTACTCTATAAAATAGAAGTTTAAATTTCTATGGTTTCTTTATAAAAGTATGTGCTTGACTAGTCAATGTGATACCTCAGATTCGTATCCAGGTTGGATACGGGTTGGAGGTGTTACATTTAATGGTATCAGAGCTAAGGTTTAGTCGATTCTAGGCTTAAACCGAAGTCAAGAGTATTTTGAAAAGGTGTACATGCCAACAAAAAGTGAAAGTTTATGATCTGATAGAGTTATGAGTATGCTGTCTTCTAATAAAGTTATATGGTTATGTATTAGATGTCTGATCGTGAAAGTTCTCGAAGTGAAAGAATAAGTAATAGACCTGAGGGTAGTAGCAATTCACCTGCCTTATCCAGGCATGGTGAAGAGAGAACACCTCCAGTAGTACCAGTGAGAGATCAAGGGATATGTTTTTGTGACGTTAAATGTTGTTTTATCATGTTTTCAACCCTCTGCACACTCAGCTCCTCGAATGAATATAACTAAAGAATTGAAAGGTTTAGGAGCACTTGAGTTTAAGGGTGAAGCTGAGGAAGATCCGATTGTTGCGGATCTTTGGTTGAACGATGTTAAGATTATGTTGGATGGGCTCCACTGTTCTGATGTGGAGAAATTAGATGGAATAGTTTCTTTGTTAATGGGAAAAGCTAGAATATGGTGGACCAATGTCACCATGAGATTAAGAAGTGATCAAGTGACCTGGTTATTCTTCTTGGAAGAATTTAATCATAAGTATATTGGTGACCAATATATTAGACAAATGAAGCAAGAATTTTTGAATTTGAAGCAAGGGAAATATACAGTGTATGAATACGAATGTGAGTTTAATAAGTTAAGTCGTTTTACTGCTGTCCTTATTCCGACTGAGAAGGATGTATGTGACTGGTTTGTGGAGGGTTTACGCCCTAAGCTAAGAGAGTTGCTGATAGCCTTGAATTTTTCATCGTTTTAAGAAGTGGTTAATCGAGCTAAAGCTCTAGAGAGAGCTCAAAATGAAAGATTTAAAGAACAGAAAGTTCAGAAGTCTAAAAGAATGGGTTCTTCGTCGAGCTCCTCTTCATCCAAGAAAAATAGGGAATGGGATTTTCCAACTCATGACTAGTTGGAATCAGATGTTTTTATTGATAGAAGATCAAATCTCAGTCAAGTAAGACAATGTTTATATTGTGGAAAAAATCATACAGGGGTATGTAGAGTAATCTCCGGAGCTTGTTTTAGATGTGGGGATGTTGGACATTTTATTCGAGATTTTCCACTTATGACAGAAGAGACAGTACAGAGAGAAAGATCTATAGCGGTATCTCAAAGAAATAGAGGTAGAGGTCGTAGAAGAAATCGATCGGAGTCATTCACTCAACACGATATGCAACCAACTGCACAAGTTTATAATTTAAGGACTGATGAAGATTTAGATGATCAAGAGATGTTGGCAGGTAAATTTTGATATCGTGGTAAAATAGTTTGATGTTAATAGATTTGGGAATCAACATAGTATTTAGTAGGTGGTAATTAGAGAGATAATTGAAAGATTTGAATTGAATCAATAACTAATTATTGTTAAGAGTTGTTGAGTATTATAACGGATTACTTCATCTTGAGGTAGAGTGAAAATTTGAGGATGGATTTTCCTTAAAGGAGGGGAGATTTGTAACATCCCAAAATTCAGGTTAGTGCCTAAAATGAGAATTTTTGGAATTTTAGGATCAATTTAAGGAAATTGATAAGTTCAAGAATTTAAATAGGACTATTTCAACATTGGATTAAATCATAATTATGGAATAAGTAAAGGGCATTATGGTAATTAGTTTAAAAATATATTTTTCTTTCCCTTATTAAGAGTAGACACGTGGGATGTGAAGAGTTATCTAGAACTCTTCTTTTCCTTTTTCATTTCTTCTTTCCGTGGGTTCAAGCTCAAACCTCAAAGGTGAGTTTTACTTTTTATGATTAATTCTTGAATGTTTAAGTTGAGTTTTATTCCTTGAGTGTTATATAAGCTTAAGGAAAGCTTATATAAGCTTAAAACACCAAAAGAAGATAATTAGAAAGGATATTTGATTAAGGGTTGATAAATGAACTTTTGTTATGGAAAGGTTTTTGAAGTTCTAAAGATGGATTTGACTAGTCAAAGGGTTAATTAAGAAGTTAGAGGGGATAGAATTGAATTAAGAACACATGTAAAAATTAGATGCAATTATTTGATTCAAGAACTATGGTGAATTATGTGAGATGATGAAGTGTTATAGTGTTATAAGAAGGTTTATTCATGTATAGATAAGTTTTAAGGCATAAGGAGGGGTTAATAAGTATAATTTGAGGTCAAAGTATGAATTTTCGGGCTCAAAATGTAATTTCTGGGTTCTGTGCATCGATGCATCTTCAATGTGCATCGATGCACTCTCAAGTAAATAAACATCGAGTACAGTTGGTGCATCGATGCATGAGGAGTGCATCGATGCATCCCCTTAAAATGGAAACATCGAATGTAAATTGTGTATCGATGCATGGTAGTGCATCAATGCACCTGTTAAAGAATGCATCGATGCACTGTAGAATGCACCGATGCATTTCAATGGGAAATGAAATAAATCATTATTCAGTCTATGAAATGATAGATTAAAGTATATTAATTGGATACTGATAGTATATATATATATATATATGATTGTGTAGACATCGATCGAAAGCAAAGTTCGGATAGGTCGACAGAGTAAGATACGCAACGGAAACAATAGTTTAAGAGGGTTCATTGAGACCAAGTGAGTACATGATCATAAGTGTATATTATGTTAAGGAATTAAGACTTGCGATGAGTCTAATTCTAATATTATATGATATAAGTATTAAAGTATAAACATGTATTGATATGGTGTTAGATGTATTGTATATGAGAAAATGCATATGTCTAATTGTGGAATGCATCTATATGCGTGAACTATGTAAATGCCTATATTTATGATAATAGGTCATGGAACATGAGATATTGATAATAAGTCATAAGATTACATGCATAGGTAATGAGTTAAAAGATAATAGATAATATGTTATATACATATGGGAAAAAGGTATATGTGAACTATATGAAATGGAATAAAGAACTATGTGATGTGACCATGTGTGAAAAGGATGAATAATGTGAATTTCATGGGAAAATGCTACGTGAAAGTAAACTACGTGACTATGTGATCTTATGAAAAGTGATAAAGAGCTATGTGAAAGAACTATGTGATGTGAATATGTAAATATGTAAAGAGGTAAAAAATAATGCCTATGTCATGTGTTATGAGAGCTATAGGTATAGTTGGCATGTCAAGAGTCAAGGGTCTACGCGGTACTTCGGGACATAGTGGTCCTTCGGGGCATATGTGTTATATGTGGTCCTTCGGGACATCTACGTGGTCCTTCGGGATAAATTCTACGAGCCCCTAGTGGGATTTATACGAGCTGTGGTGACAGCATGATATGATCATAGTAATTATCTATGTGTTGTTGTGTTGGAAGTTATATTATATGTTTATGTTCAATATATGCTCATATGATGGAATTGAATCAATGACAAGGAAATAAGTAAGGAAACGGTAAGTGATGGGTTTAATAGGTATAAGTATAATATGTTACATGGGATGTTCATGCATTTGTTAGTTTACTTTATGTATTTACATGTCTCACTAAGTCTATGACTTATCGTGTAAGTGTTTTACACGTAGGAGTGGATAAGTCAGAAGATCAAGCTTCGGATCCGTAGAACAGTATATCTTCGCACAAAGTTTAGACCAGAAATAGTTTGTAAAGTATGTTTTGTTATGTAATTCAATATGTTGGCATGTAATTAAGTCATTAAGTATGTACGCTCTGATGGAGCCGGTTAAGGTTTTAAACATGTTTATGTAAAAGAATTACTCTATAAAATAGAAGTTTTAAATTTTGTATTGTTTCTTTTATAAAAGTATGTTCTTTGACTAGTCAATGTGACACCTCAGATACGTATCCGGGTCGGATACGAGTTGGGGTGTTACATTTAAGTTATCAATGAAGTGTAGTTGGAAGGTCCAAACATTAAAAAATACAATTTCAAGAGGAGACAAAAAATATAGGTTTCAATGAAAATACTTCCAACATCAAAATTAAAAAAAATTATTGTAGTTAGTAAAAGACAAGGTGAACATGGAAAATGGTAACTGATGACTTTTATTATAGTGATAAACATTACAATTAAGATTGGACAAAGAAGGCTTTCTAACATCTAAATGAAATGAGGAAACCATATGTTTGAGCGTTGATAGGGATGAGTGACCAAGTCTACGATGCGAGATGAGAGACATTATCTTTAATTTACAGAAAGCATGTAAGATAGTAAAAACTCAATAGATGCATTGTTGGATTTGTAGAATTGAGAAGTAGAGATTAGATCATGTTTCATAGTAGAAGCATAAAGAACTTTAGAAAGAGTAAAAGAGTGAGAGTAAGTATGAGTGGGAAAAAAGGTAAAACTCATGTGATTATATAATAGGAATTTTAGATCCATCATTAATCATTATTTTATCAAGATTCGTGTAAGGGTTGTAAACAGAAAGGTTATTGAGGTCACCCATGATATGGTATGTTGTTCCATTAGCCGGGGATTATATGACGAAGAAGTGGAAATGACAACATGGGCTTGACTTTGCCATGGTGGAGGGGCGCATGGTGTTGATGGATTAAAAAGGGTACTAAGGTAATGATGCATTCAGGATCTGATGATGAAAAAGAGAACATTGTGTAACACCCTAATTCAATCCAACCTGAAGTTTAGAGAATTTGAATATTACACGAAACCACCGAAATGGCTAACCATTTTTTGATATCAATACTCATAATCACCATTTAAAAACCAATAGTTTAAAGCAGTAATAAAAGCTTTTTATAAATTGAAGCTCAATGACAATATTTAAATCAATTAATACAACTCAAAGTTTACAATACATAATACATAATGGTCCTATAAATACACATGCCCACTACAAGTAAACAAATAGTACTATGTGAGGAATGTTGAAAATCCTATGCGGTAGTGCTCCCTGAATGGTTCTGTATACGAACATACGAAAAGAAACATTCTAACACTATGCTTACAAATCCCAATAGTATAAACGCTAATCTAGAGCATCGCATGAATCTCATAAACATAAGCATACTAGGAAACATGGTAATAAGCAGTAGCTACATGCATGATCATAATCAAGTGTTACCTGCTCAAAGTTCAACAGTTCTACTTCTTTAGTGTAAGTCTCACACTTCCCTCAGTCTTTAATAAGGGCCTCGCCATAAGAAAGCATACACTAGGTCTTTAACCTCAATATCATCATATAATGCATTATCATGCAACACAAAATGACCTAAACAAGCATAGATATCATGTTGTAACTCAAGGGTCACTTAGAATCTTGGGAAAAACACCCCCTCTATTCTACCTAAGGTACCTTAGATAAGACCCGAGTCACTTAGCATCATAATCTTCATCTAGAAAATCCCTCATTGCCTAGTACCTAGGATGCCACTAGTGATTACATAGCATCAGAGCCTACGTTCTGCCAGTCTACTCCTCTAGAGTACTTGAAATGTGTTTGGGACACAAAGCATTAGTAGAACGTTCAACTAGCATATGAAGTGCCCTCGCATTGACTTGGATATATCTATATATTTCTTAAACAATTGGACGATCGTCATATACACACAAGTAACTAGGGTGTCCTAATCGTTTTCCTAAGTGGAAAACAAGGGCATAAATTTTATAAAATCTTACCTCATAAGGTTCATATGGTAATAACACATATATTATTATTATTCTTGTGTTTATCTTTTCATTATCATTAATTACAACACAAGTAGGGGAGATCGTTCCCTCATTTACTATTATTTCGTTCCTTCTCTATCTTATAATGTTATGCAATAGTTTAATAATATTTTAGTGTTTTATGCCCTTAAGTAAATTCATTTTCAATGCTAACCTCTTGTTATATTACAACTAGCTCAACATGTGATTCGAAGATAGTTCATTGACAACGACTACCTAGTTGTTCACATCACACTTCTCATCGGTTAGCCCTTGAACTGCTAGAGAAACTTACATATCTTTGATTATAGGCATTCACGTAGTCCTCACTTTCCTGCATCACGTTAGTCAGGTCGTTCATCGTTTCACTCACTATCACATCTTTCCAAATGACCCTTAGTTCACGATTACTCAATACATGTTCGATTGAAGATAATCAAAAATATATCGCCTAATATAGTTACTTCGGTTGTAACTCACTCCTAAGAGTGTTTCTAGGTACTTTTTTGTCATATAAGTCCCTCACGGACTAAGTCTCACCATTATGGGTCATCCTTAACTATTACGGGCCTTAACGAAGTCAAATTTAACAATCCAAAATGAGTAATATCGAAATCCTACATGCAATATCGATATTTCATTGAGTATCGGTACCAAAAACAGTTTATGTTTACTAAAAATGCTCTCTGTATCGATACTGACACACTCAGTATTGATACTATTCAATATCGATTCCAAGATTATAATATTGAAACTACTCTTTAGAGTATTGATACGCCCTCCATAAAATGCCCAGAATTCATCTTAGTTCATCTAATATCGATACTATTCATCTAGTATTTATACCCTAACCCAAGAAACCCAAATATAGGCTTAAGAAACAATCAAGAATCTTCTCAAACACTCTAGTTTGGTCCTAAATCAACTTTTAAGGGAGTTATTTGGGGTTATTGAGTACCATAAAAACATTACATTTACCATTAAAACGTCATATAGGCATGAATCAAGTAAAACCCTCAAATATGCTTAAATACCTAAATCCCCAACATAACATCATATTTAGGAAATTCATAGCACAATAAAGGATTAGAAATGCATTACCTTAGATAGAGAATTTGAAATAAAACTCCTTTAGCTAGCTACCACTCTTCTCTGGGACTTGATAGCTTCTTCACCTCTTTCACTAGCGAAACAAGAAATAAAGGGGTGATTAATCTAAAACCAAGTTGTCGAAAGATTTACGGATGAGTTTTAAGCCTAAGGTAGCATGAAAGATGCTTAAAGGACTTACCTATGAAGTAGGAAGCTTGAGGAATAAAGAATGATGAAAAAAATTGAGAAAATGAAGAATAGTGTGAAAAATAAAAGCTCACAACTTTTATCCCCAAAACCCACGCCCAAGCATGTAAAAAATCCCAAAGAATCAACCTCATTTTCATAAATAGGAAAATTACACTTTTGGTCTTTTCTCTTTTGACTCTAATGCAAAAATCCCCTTCTTATGGCCAAATGGGCCCAATTTACACCTAGTTAAGTACCTACAGCCTAACAACTTCAATTACAAACTTCAAGTGAACCACATGCCTCTCGGGTTAACCCAAAACTACTAGCCCAGGATTTGGGGTATTACAATTCTCCTCTCCTTCAAAGAAATTTTGCCCTCGAAATTTACTTGGATTGAGTACTGATGTATCCTTAGTTCAAACCCTTAGAAGCTTTAGGGCACCAAAAATCTTATTAAGTCTGATCCTCAGGGAAGAAGTACCCCACTACATGACATTCAACTTGAAACTCACAAAATTTATTTGCGCTTTTCCAAAGGACGTTACTTATGTCGATCCTTTAGAAAATACTTTCGAGTGGAACACAGCCAAATAATCTCATTCTTATTGTCTAATACTGAAAGATCAAAACGTTTCATAAAGATAACACTAATCTATGATTCAAACTACTATCGTTAAACCTTTTTCACTGGCTAATTGTACTCAATCGAGTTAACATACTACACAATTCTGTAAATCTCTACTACTTGCTACACTTAGATAACTCATCGTACCACCCGTTGAGATCCTACAGACTCTTTCCATAAATGGTCTCAAAGTCGACTACTAAAGAATAGTAATTATTCATGACTTTCTACTCCTCATTTTATATGTTTTTATTATGCAACTCTGATTCAATATTCATCCATGCTACTATATTGATTCTCATTTTCCTTGTATTTCACACATGTGATAATCACTAGATCATGCATCTAAGGTAACCACAACTGACTATCGATTACTAGCTTAGAGAACTAGCTACATCTGGACCTTCTAGAGAGCTCGCAATACAGAGTTGGGTCTCTTACAATTGCACTCTAATTGAAGGGTTCTATGACTCTACATATGTACCCATGGCTGCTTACTACAACTGCGCTATTAAATGTCAGCTAACACTAGTTAGCCAACACATAAGGTACTTGGTCTTCTTCAGCCTCAAGCACTTAAATTCATCAGGATATTCGACATCGCATGACACTAGTTGTGTATATAGATCATGCTCTTATACCAACATGAAGATAATAATGATAAAGTTTGAGGTCAAAAACTCAAACTCTTATTTAACCACACAAGTAGACTTTACGATGTAATCTGGGGTTACACCATACCACTGGACTTACACCCTACAAGTCTACTAACAAAGTTACTTTGGATAGGCCCTAAACACACCCACATTAGGAACGTCCATTCATTAAACCCGCATAGTTAGTACCTCAACTTGACTCTTAGAAGTTTCGAGTAACACAACTAACACAATCAACAATTGTAACGTACAATACTCGACATCCTCAATGTTTTTCTTGGGGATATACACCTCTAAATCCAAACTTAAGATTACTTAAGCCCTAAGAAGATGGTCGCATGAACCATCGACTCTCGAGGTGAATGTACGCTCCCATAACCTTAGTCTTATCCTTGAATAGCCACCTAGATACTCTCTCATGGAACACACTAGGGTGAACAATTCTACCAACAAATGTCTCCTTACAGTTGACCCTTAACTCAACAAGAAATGATCAAGGGTTCTTTGTACCTCGAGACTCATAACTCACTATCTTACCCATAGTACCCTTAGTACATAACACGAGATTTAAAACTACTGCATCGGAATATTCACCCAGTTAACTTACTCCACGTGAGTACTTATGGCATTTGTGCCTAGTTAACAACTGAAATACCTTGGCATTAACTGAGATTTATCTTACTATTTTTGGAAATTAGATGATCAATACAATGATTAAAGTAAATGGGTCATTTTTAACACTCTCATGAAGGTCTCTACCTTTGAGGCTGAACTTGGGGTTACTATATCTTTATGATATTAATCACACAAACCCTCAACTAATAATGTAGAGATGTCCTTATAGACTTACATCTAACTCAGCAACCCACAAGGATATTCCCTTAAGGAACACTTAAGGTTGAAAGATTTTGCTGCTAAAATTTCTTAGTGTTGACCTTCAACCCAACAAGGTACAATAACCTATTCACGTACCTCTAGACCCACAACCCTGAGGTCCCAATAACTCCTCTGTTAATAACTTTACTTAGCTCGAGTACTGAGTTTGACTCAAGCCCTCGAAAAATATCTAAGATAACCTTGTCTATTCCACTAAGGCCCACCAACTTGGCACTTAGATCTTCTATACAAATACTTTTTCTATAAAGCTCACTTGACGCCACAAAAAAATGCACAACTCATGTCTATTAATGAGTATAAATAACTAGAATTGCTAAAAACGTATATGATATCCCATTTGCATCACCAACATCCTTCATAGTTCTCATAGAAATCTGACAAACTGGATTGTACGCTGTTGAATCATAAATAGTTTGAAATGCTTATTTTCTCTCTTACCTGAGCAAAGCGCTGACACCTCCCTGAATATACTCTCTACCATGCTGAGCTGCTGAGATCACTCTTTAATTTAGGGTAGTCTCTCACAAAAGCTCTAAATATCCACCTTTAAAACACATTTTAAAGAGTCTTAGAGGATTTCCCTCGATGCCTTTGTATACACTCTAGATACGACAATGTTCCACTGGAATCTATCATGCTCGCCACAGACGGTGAAGCTAACGATCTCCAATAAGACCCTACTTTAGGCCTCCAACTCTATTGGTGCGACTGAACTGATATCGCCCATTTTTACTTATGAGAATCTCTGCTCTCCTAGCCACTCGACTGAGATAGGTCTATTGATATCGAAATCCTCCTATCTTGCTTATCACTATCGTCTATCAAACTCATCCTCAAATTCTATACCCTTTCTATGATTTTAACCCATTATGTCAACTCAGAGAATACTTTAGGTGGATATATGGCAATTACACATAGATACTTATACAAAAGCCCTTCAAATGACCTTGAGCAGCTTAGGGACCTAATTGAAACCAATTCTGAAGTATATCAAGTTAACCAAAGGGAAGCTCTCTTTTACTCAAGCATCGTATAATCTCCTTAACCGATTGGGAGGACTTCATCCTTAAGTCATCCATATACGTTTCACTGATATGCTTGTCCATACACTCACTTAGAGACTGATCACACATAGGCATATCAGGCTATAGAGTCATCTCTACAGTCTCCCACTAATCTATAATGTTACCCTTGAGCAAAGTAATGTCACATTCTTGCTTACCCTTAGAGGTAAGATGAAGTTGCTTCAAAGTCCTCATGGTTTCTCTAAACCATTGATCGACCAAAATCAAGTCATCATTAACTAAACCATATAATTTTAATGTCTTAAACCTCATAAATCCCTCTACTAGAGACTCTATCGATGTTGCCAAACTCATAGCAACTGGTTGAAAAATTTATGCTTTACGAAAAATATTCACTACCTCCTAGAGCGTGGAAGTAAATCTTCTAAAGAATTTCATATTAATAGCTCTCACTAACATCGGAACCTTGCAATCCATTACCCTAGGTAAGAACTCATCGCTAGAATTATTGGGATGAGAGACAAGTCTCTCCATTCTATCATCGAAACTACGTTCAAAACCCAAAACCGTCACTACTTTCGTAAACCCAGTTACAAAAAAGAAGCACCATCAGGATTTTAGCCTTATAAGAATACTTTCAGTACCTAAGGGAGTGTATTTACTGATATCTTACTATAACTAACCACTGGGTCCTAGGACTGATTCAACTTGACACTATGATAACACTAAATATAACACCCTAATCTAATCCGACCCAAAGTCTAGAAGATTTGAATATTACACGGAACCACCAAAGTGGCTAGCCATTTTTTTGAAATCAATACTCATAATCGTCATTTTAAAACCAATAGTTTAAAACAATAATAAAATCCTTTTTATAAATCAGAGCTCTATGACACAATTTAAATCAATTAATACAACTCAAAGTTTATAATAGATAATACATAAGGGTCCTATGAATACACATGCCCACTACAAGTACCAAACAATACTTTGTGTGGAATGCTGGAAATCCTACTATGACGGTGCTCCCCAAATGGCTCAGCATACTAACCTACAAATAGAAACATTCAAATGTTGAGATTAAAAGGCCCAGTACTATAATCACTAATCTAGAGCAGTATATAAATCTTATAAATATAAGCATGTTAGGAAATGTGGTAATAAGCAGTAGGTACATACATGATCATAATCAAGTGCTACATACTTAAAGTTCAATAATTCTACCTCTTTAGTGTAAGTCTCACACTTACCTCAGTCTCTAATAAGGGTCCCATCATGAGTAAACGTACACTAGGTCTCTAACCTCAGTATTATCCTACAATGTGTCATCATGCAAAACACAATGATAATACCCGGTATCACAAAGACGCCAGGTACAATCACACAAAGAATGGTAGGAATAATGGTGTAGTCGGAGAGTCATTTAACATCTCAAAACTCACACCCCTCTATCCTACCCAAGGTACCCTAGATAAGACTCGAATCACTTAGCATCAGAATCTCCATCTAGAAATGCCCTCATTGCCCAATACCTAGGACATCTCTGAGATCACATATCATCAGAGCCTACATCCTGCTAGTCTACTCCTCTAGTGTACTCGGAATGTGTATGGGTTAATAGTATCATTACAATGTTCAACTAGCATTTGAAGTGCCCTCACACTGACTTGGATATATCTGGATATTTCTCAAACAATTGGAAGATAGTCACATGTCCACACAAGTAAATTGGATTTCCTCATCATTTTTTCGAGTGGAAAACGAAGGCATAAGTCTTATGAAATCTTACCACATAAGGTTTTGATGGTTATCATATACATATTATTATTATTATTATCATGTGGTTATCTTGTCATTATTATCAATTATAACACTAGTAAGGGAGATCACTATCTCACATACTATTATTTCGTTCGGTAACTCTACTAGAACGTTATGCAATAGCTTAATAATGTTTTAGTGTTTTATGCCCTTAAGTAAATACATATTCTTTACTACATTCTTGGTATATTACAACTAGCCCAATACTCGGTTTGGGGATAGTTCATTGACAACGACTCTGTAATCGCTCTCATCACACTTTCCATTGGTTCTCCCCTGAACCGATAGGGCAATTTACACATATGTGATTATCGGTGCTCATGTAGTAGTCATTTTTCTCTATCAGGTTAGTCACATAGTTTATCGTTTTACTCATTGCACACCTATCAAAATGATCATTCATTCACGATTACTCAGTACGAGTTCGATTGAAGATACTCAAAAGTATTTTGCCTAATATGGTAACTCCGATTGTAACCCACTCCTGAGAGTGTTTCTAGGCACATTTTGACATTTAAGTCCCTCACATATTAACTCCCACCATTATTGGTTATCCTTAACTCTTACGGATCTTAACGAAGTTGAATATAACCATCCAAAATGAGTAGTATCGATACCCTACATGCAATATCGATGCTCTTAGGTCAAGTATCGATACTCCCTTGAGTATCGGTACTAAAAATAGTTTCTATTTGCTAAAAATCCTCTTAGTATTGATACTGACACCTTCAATATCGATACCAGGGTTGTAGTATTGGTACTACTCTTTAGAGTATTTATATTCCCTACATAAAATGACTAGTATTCATCTCATTTCATCCGATATCGATATTTTCCATCTAGTATCAATATACTAACCCAAAAAAACCCAAATATATACTCAGGAAACACTCAAAAATCCTTCTAGATATTCTAGTTTGGTCTTAAATCAACTTTTAAAGCTTAGGGGGTTATTTAGGGTTATTTATCACCATAAAAACCTTACATTTACCACAAAAACATCATCTAGGTATGAACCAAGCAAAACCCCCAAATATGCTCAAATACCCAAATCCCCAGCATAACATCACATTTAGGAAATTCATAACACAACAAAGGATAAGAAATACACTACCTTATCTAGAGAATCTAAAATGAAGCTCATTTAGCTAGTTACAACTCTTCTCTAAGACTTGATGGCTTCTTCACCTCTTTCACTAGCCAGACAATAAATAAAGGGGTCTTTAATCCAAAACCAAGTTGCCGAAGGATTTAAGGATGGGTTTTAAGCCTGAGAGAGCATGAAAGATTCTTAAAGGACTTACCTTTGAACTAGGAAACTTGAGGAAGGAAGAATGATGAAGAAATTTGAGAAAGACGAAAAATAGAGGGAAAAATAAAAGATCTCAACTTTTACCCGCAAAACCAACACCCAAGCATATGATAAAATCCCAAAGAATCAGCTTTATTTTCATAAATGGGATAATTGCACTTTTATCCTTCCTCATTTTCCTTTAATGCAAAAATCTCCTTTTTTATGGCCAATCTAGCCCAATTCAGCCCTCACTCAGCCCAACGACTTCAATTACGAACTTTACATGATCCACATACCTCTTGAGTTAACACAAAACTACTAGCCCAGAATTTGAGGTGTTACACATTAAGTTAGATGCCCCTGAGCCTAAAACCAGTGACATTTTCCCAAAAAGACACGCATAAGTCAATTGAGTTGCTGAGAGGAATGGTTTGTTGCTACAGTAGTTAGAGCATTGCGTAAGTATGGAGTGGGTTGTGATTGGTAATGTTGATAATGGATTGTGTAAGGACAACTCCCTATCGACCAATTTCTCATGTAACTCATTAAAGGAGATGATGGTATCACGACTACTGACAACATATATAGTCTGTTGGAAGGATCCATCAAGACCATTTAACACTCTCTAAAATGAGGTCTTCGTTATTTAAAGGTTTTCCAAGGGTGTCTAGCTTATCAGTGTTGGTTTTTATAGCTTGCATATGTAGTTTGTGATGGATTGAGATTATTTAAAAATATTTTTGTGGTTACCTTTAACTTGCTTGATACGTCCGCGAGATGAACGAGCATAGGTGTTGGCAAGAACATTCTATGCATCAGACGATGTTTTAAACTGTAAGATGAGTGGCATGAGGTTGTGTGAGATGGTGACTACTAGTACACCAAATAAAAGCTTATCTTATCACAATCATGTGTGATACATCGAATTGAGGGAGGTTATGATGTTGATAGTAACAATTTTGGGTGGGAAAAATGTGAGCCATCAATGAAATTGTAGAGGTCATAACCTAAGAAGATGAGTTCAATCTGGACCTTCTATGAGAATAACTAGTGGAGTTGAGTTTGATAGAGTTAAGGATGGTAACTAAGGATAGAGGGTTGTTTGGGTCAAGAGTGTTTGAGAAAGTTTTTCAAGGGTCATTGGACTCGAAACATATACTCGTGGGAGATAGACCCCGATATCATATGAAATAATAATTAAGTAGGTTGTAGAAATATTACTCTTTACTTATTCATCAATGACATTAACATATTTATATACATCAAATTTTATTATTGTGTGAAAAAGATTTAGTCAAAATACAACTACAAGATAACATGAATAAATATGTTTACTAAAAAGGAAGAGATAGATCGCAATTAAAGATTGTTGCATAATCTTGTCACTTCTATTCTTTTTATGTCTGCCTATGTGAATTCTAAGCCTAATCATATAGATTTTATTTATTTCTAAATAGTTTGAGTAATTATAAGGTAGTATTTATTCATAAGTTTTTTAAATTATTGACAATACACATCTTACAAATGTAACTGTTTGAACCTAAAACCTCAAAAAATAACATTCTCTTTTAACTCACTTGATGGTTCACCTCAACCATTTAAAATATTATTAATTTGAACATTTCTCAAAATCAATATTGTTGCATGACAAAGACTTGCATACTCAAGCTCCATGACGTGTTCGAGAAATAAATGGCAAAGAAGACCAAAAACAGAACGGGTGAGAAACGAAGCAAGCAAATCATGGCAATGTGTTTGACTTTCAGATTAGCAATTCCGCTAATTCTTCTGATAAGCTTAGCAGCCTCCGATGATGTTAGTTTCATCTACAATGGATTCCGGTCGGCTAATCTAAGCCTTGATGGCATCGCAGAGTTCAGTTCCAATGGACTCCTAAAGCTTACCAATGAAACCAAGTCAAAAAGAGCCCATGCTTTTTACCCTCAACCTGTAAACTTCAAGAACACAACCAACGGTTCCGTTTCTTCCTTCTCTACCACCTTTGTCTTCGCTATTGCATCCGGATATCAAAATCTCACCGGTCACGGAATGGCCTTCGTGATTTCACCAACGAAGAGTTTCCCAGGAGCTTTTGCAGCCCAATATCTAGGACTCTTCAATGACTCCAATAATGGCAACCCAAGAAACCACGTTTTTGCTGTAGAATTTGACACGATACCAAATGCACAGTTCAACGACATCAATGGCGATCACGTTGGTATTGATATTAATGGGTTAAATTCTAGAGCATCTTTTCCGGCTGGATATTACGAGGATGGCAGCCGTCAGTTCAGAAACCTTAGTTTGACAATGACGGCTGGGCAAAGGATACAAGTTTGGATTGAATACCATGGTATACAGAAGCGAATGGATGTTAGTTTAGCTCCTTTTCTTGTTTCTAAACCCAAGACTCCACTTTTATCTTTCGTTTATGATCTTTCTTCAGTTATTAAGAATGAGATGTACGTTGGTTTTTCATCCTCAACAGGCGTTATTTTCGCTTCTATTTATATTCTGGGTTGGAGCTTTAAGATGAATGGGCAGGCGCAAGAGCTTACCCTGTCTCAACTTCCAAAGCTTCCTCGAGTAGGTCCAAAGAAAACATCAATGCTTTTGACAACTGGGTTTCCTTTGATTTCAGTGTGTGTGATTTTGGTAGCAGTTTCAGGTGTAGTTTTTTTGGTAAGGAGGAAGAGGAAGTTCGCTGAATTTATGGAAGATTGGGAGATTGAGTACGGGCCTCATAGATTCAAGTTCAAAGATCTATATATTGCTTCAAAAGGATTCAAAGACGAGGAACTATTGGGAGCTGGTGGATTTGGAAGAGTCTATAGAGGAGTTCTTCAAGCAGTAAACTTGAGGTTGCAGTGAAAAGAGTCTCACATGAATCGAGACAGGGGATGACGGAATTCATAGCTGAAATCGTGAGCCTCGGTCGTCTCCGTCACCGGAATTTAGTTCAACTCTTGGGATATTGCCGGCGTAAAGGTGAGCTACTTTTGATATATGACTACATGCCTAATGGAAGTCTAGATAAGTACTTGTATGACCAATCAAACCTCACCCTTAATTGGAGACAAAGATTCAAAGTCATCAAAGGTGTAGCATCAGGATTGTTTTACTTACATGAAGGATGGGAGCAGGTTGTGATTCACAGGGATGTCAAGGCTAGCAATGTTTTGCTAGATGGTGAACTAAATGGAAGATTGGGAGATTTTGGGCTTGCTAGATTATATGATCATGAAACCGAACCACACACAACTCATGTTGTGGGAACTCTTGGTTATCTAGCCCCAGAGCTTACTCGAACTGGGAAAGCCACACCCTGCACCGATGTGTTTGCTTTCGGGGCATTTCTGCTTGAAGTTGCCTGTGGAAGAAGGCCAATATCACAATCTCGAACAGAAGCTGTCATTTTGGTTGATTGGGTGTATTCCTGTTGGAGAAAAGGTGATACTTGAGGCAAAGGATCGAAACATGGGTTCAGATTATGTAGCTGAGGAAGTTGAGCTGGTCTTAAACTTGGGTTGATATGCTCCCACTCAGAGCCTGAAGCAAGGCCAAGTATGCGCCATGTTGTTCAGATTTTAGAAGGAGATGCGCCTTTTTTGGAAATATCCTCTCTTTGTATCTCTTCTTGTGGCCTAACATTTTCCCATCGTGAAGGCTTCGATGATTTCTCCATGACAAATACGAATTCCACTAACAAGGGATTCCCCCATTCGTCTTCGTCCGTTCCAGCGTCTATACTTTCAGGAGGTCGATGATTACAATTTTTCTCAGTTTTTAATAAATTTTAATGCATATTTTAGTATGAATGTTACAAGCTAGATAATGTACTTGTTTTCAAGGTGATAATGTACTTGTTTTTGCTACTTGACATTACTGATAAAGATCCATATTACAACTAACAGAGACTTCTAATGTACGAAAATTATTGTGCAGTAAAAAAAGTTCATTATTTAATATAAGTGCATGCAGGAGAGAGAAGAGCATGTAATAATAGGTTACTTGTGCATATATCAATTACATAAATACAATCAACGACCATCAATCCGACCATCTGATTTTCGTTAAGTTCATACATATTGGGGGGAAAATTTTCAAATCAATTTTACCATCAATCCGACCATCTGATTTAGATTTTGTCTTCACCATTAGGAACCTTAGATTTCCATCTTTCCAATGATCATCTGTTCATCGAAATCCAATATCAAAGCACCCTTGGTCGTCCACTTTAGAGGAGTTAAGCTTAAGTTCTTCATTACATGTTTTGTCTTTTAGTTATCTTTTATTATCCTTGTTTTCACATTGTCTTTATTTATTCATCTATTCTATTACCTTTGTTTTCTTTGTCCTATTCTTTGTTTCCCTTATCTTGAATCCAATATAGAAACCCTAATTCATCATAGTTGATGCCACCCGTTGGTCTCCTCAAATCTCATCGTTTTCTTCATCGAGTCTAGAGCTTTCTAGGTTTGATTTCTCAACGAGAGCAATATTTATTCATCCGCTGTCGCATCTTTATTATTAAAGTGCCACACGAGACCACCGAAGTAGCTAACCCAAAAATTTTCTTTTAATACAATCGTAGAACCATATATAAAATCCATCCAAGGTAAATAAAATAAAAACATAATAATCAAAGTTTACAAAATGTGGGGAGCTCCCAAATCATCCAGAATAAATACATTGAGTTTAAATCAAAATAGATTACGAGTGAATACAAGAGGGTTTACAATATTAAAAAATTCCCTCTAATATAAATCAAGACGTACTCTGATGCCACGATTATGCTGGAATATCTGGTGACGATTACGTTCCACGAATGATCTTTTAAGAACCTACACAAGAAAACACATTTCGAACGATGAACATATGAGCTCAGTTTGTCACTAATAAATATACTATACTATATGCATTCACTAAATGTGCATTCTAGAGGCATAGGTATGAGACATGGAAATACTTTCTAACATGTTGAGGTAGGCATCATGGTGTGGCTGCAGGTTCTGCATCTTGGAGCTCACACACCCCTATATCCTTTTAAAAACACCTTGCATCAGAAACGTACATTTGGCCAACTTACTCCGTCGAGTCCTGGGGCATCTGCATCTAGTCGATAACTGATCAAGTGCCTTGGCACTGACTAGATATCTAAACTGTAAGTTCGTATCTATTAAAGTAACTCAGGTGTTCTGACTGTTTCCCAAGCATCAAACAATGCTAGTTTTATGTCATCCTAACTATTATTGTTTCTAACTATTATGAGATTATTTTTGTTCTCACTTATATTTTTATTTCATGGTGTTTTGGTGTTATTGGGTCCCTCAATTCTATCCCTTAAAACCCTTGGGCTTCTTGCCCAAAAATGTTCTTGAATACTGATATTAGACACTTCAGTATCAGTATTAACATATGGGTATCGATACTAACCTCTAGGTATCGATACTACTGACTTTTTGAAGGCTGATAGAAAAGGGTTGGTATCGATAATCTTAGTTTGTGGTCTCGATACTTGCCCGAGTATCGATATCAAATTTGGCTTCGATGTTTAAAAAAATGCCTAAGTATCGATACCCCTATTAGGAGTACCAATACTCTACCCTCAGTATCGATACTCCCATGAGTACCGATACCAAAATTGTATATTGGAATCTGCTAAATGGGTTCAGTATCGATACTACCCTCTCAAAACTGTCTTGTTTTAAGCTCTTTAATGAACAATATCGGTACTGTTCCTTTAGTACCGATACTCGTGCCTAGAAATACCTTGTTTTGGGCACGAATATGACACTCTAACTCATCCAAAAGCCCTATTGAGGGTCCTAAACGTTATTAGAATGTTATGTATGATAATAGGGGTCATAATAGGTCTTAAACATGTTGAACAACACCAAATACTGAAATCTACCATGGGCATGCTTCAGACTCATGCAAGCTAACAACACACCTAGTGATTTACATTGTAGTATAGATGAGTTAGAAGTGAGTTACCTTGATATTCTAAGCTGCTGGAAGTGCCAAACCTCACCCAAGTGCTACTTTTTCCTTTCCCTTATTCTTGGAGCTTTCTCTAACTTCTCTAACTAGACAAGAATCAAGCATATGGATTACTAACGTTGTTGGGAAGCTTTGAAAAAAGTTTAAAGCATTCTTGAAGCTTAAATCTCCCATAAATGAACTGGTTGCACCTAGGTTTCTAAACCCCCATTAAAACCCATATTTGGATACCATGGAGGAATAGAGAGGTTAAGGGCTCAATTTGAAGCTCTAAAGATGGTGGTTAAGGTTATTTCCTTCAAAATGCCAAACTAGGATTGTAAGGCCACCAAGTTATCAGCCTTTGCTATACCAACTTGAAGGATGAGGAAATAGAGATGGAGAATAAGAGATAAAGACAAAAAAATTAAGAAAATGAGAAAAGAGAGTGTGGTAGCCGGTTACATCATCACTCATTAAGGATTTTTAGCCTTTAGTTTAAAATTTGGTGAAATCATTCCTTTAGTCCTCCTAGATTTGATTAAAACTTAAAAACACCATTTTTTATAACATGTTGGGCCAATCCAAGCCGAAACCCAAAGATCATTTGGTCCAAGTCTTCTTACAATGCTAACCCGAAACTACTAACCCTGAATTCAGGTCGTTACACTCAAACTTTCCAACCTAGACCTTTTTGACACTTGAACGCTATTTCGAGCTCTATTTCACCGGGAAACACGTCAATTTCCCCAAATCGATGATAGACTCCTCAATTTCTTCATCCTCTAATCTTCATGGTCCACCGTCCAATGGGCTTGAAACTGGACTATGTTGGTTGACTCGTCATTCTCTTGTAGTTCAATGTTTGAATTGGTCATACATCCACCGAAGCTATGCCATGCCAACCCGTCAGTTAAGTTTTTAATGGTGGGGTACTAAAATGAAACAAAAACTAAACATAAGTATGGCTTTGGGAAAAAAGTTTAGGTAATAAAACATACCAAAACTGATAATTTAGGTATTAAACGCATAGTATATCCTTAATAATAAAGTCAACTACATATAATTTTAGGCGGTGCATCTTTATATTAAACTTTCAATTACTTCAGTTATAGCTCTGAAGTTTGGGTTTACTTCAATTATACCATCATACTATTGAAATCCAAACGGTGTGATGACATCGATAAAATGACATTATTTTGGTGTGGCTATTGAAACCCAAAATGACTTTTTTAAGGAACTAAATTTAAGGGATGTATTCATTTTACCACTAAACTTTCAAACAATCTAATTTTTGTCAATGTGTTTTTCGACCGTCATTGGAAACAAGTCGTTGCCCATCATAAGTCGTCTTTCATGGTAAGATTAGTATTAAAATTTTCGCATTTCACTCCTTTTTTTCCTCCTAGGATTGATTTTTCACAAAACTCACCCAAAATCGATGAAATTAAATTAAAAAATCCTTCATTTTTAGGTGTTTGGGGTATTTGTTCAAAAATTCAAACGGCGAGAAATATTATTTCAAGAAGATGAGCAGCATATCTTATAACTAGCCATTAAATGACCATCAAAGATTGGAGTATTAGTATGTCGAACCTTTAGATTTATTTTTATCAATTTTGAGTGAGTTTCGTAGAAAACCATTCCAATGAGAAGAAAAATGAGTGGAACGTGAACATTTTGATATCAATCTTATCAAGGACGAAGCTAGGATTCCAACTTAAGGGAGGCAAAATATAATTATCCATAGAAAATGAGGGGATAAAAATCAAACAATGAATATTTTGCACACTAGATAAAGATAAGATTAAAAATTTGGTTTGAGTTTTATCCATTTTGAAATTTTTTTGAGAAAAATCAAATTGAGAGAAGAAAAAGGAAAGATGAAAATAAGATAGATTTCAATTATGTCACAAATGATTATTGATAGCGGGAACCAAGTGACTTGGTGATAAAGGAATTGTTGTTATTCCTTGAGATCTCGGGTTTGAGCACCAGAAATATCAGGGTTAAGAGCGTTCAATGTCAAATAGTTGAGAAATTATCTTTAAATAGATATTGTCTTGTACCTACCCCATATTAATAAAAAGAGAGAATAAAAGGCCCCAAAATGCAACATTTTGGTACTAACGTTAAACACTTAACGACAAAAAAAGGAGATTTAAAAGTTAATTGATAGAATTGTAATTTTTAAAAATTTAATGATCTACCAAGAACACGAATAAAATTAGATGACCTAAAAAGCAATTTACCCATAATAATATTATATATAGCATGCAACGATGTATTTGTGTGGAAGTCATTATAATGTGAGAATGAAGCATCAGTTACGTCTCTTTCTCACCATTCAATGTGTAGAAGAAAATTTGTGAGACTTTTCTTTGGGCTTTTTTTTTTTTGGTTGACAATTTCTCTTCCGATCGACTTTGATTTGATTGGTAAACGAATGTTATGTTTTCTTCTCCTTCTGAGTTCAACTCAAATAGGGAAAAGATCCTTATTTTCTTTCGGTAGTTGTTCAATCAATATAAAAGTATCATCCGAGCAACTACGGATGATCAAAATACTCAAACTCAACAGGTTTCGACCTGATTTCATATAATAGAAACAAATTTTTATTTTATTGAATTGTTAGGATTCGGGACGAGGCGGGTTATGTAGTAAAAAATTTCGGGTGGGGTTGAGCCGGTTTTGAGGTGAAAAATCATTGATCCGGTTATATATATATATATATAATATTTTAATAATTTTTATTTTTATATTTATATTATTAAAATATATTATTTAATTATTAAAATTATAAAAAATTAAAAATTATATTAATTATCAGTTTAAATATAGTAAATATTAATAAATATATTATTATAAAATATATTATTTTAATTATTTTAAAGTATTAATATATTCGGGTCAGATCAGGTCGGATCGAAATTTTAGTCTAAAAATCGGGGAGAGTTCGAGGTGGAAAAAAACTCAAAATTTCTCGTGACGGGGCAAGGTCGAATTTTAAATATATGTTTTTGAGTCGGGTCAGGCGACCAAAAACCCGGTCACCCTGCCCCGTTCCCATCCCTATCCATACTAACTCCACCACAATGAAGTCTTACAATTAATTTAATTTGGCAATTTGATGGAAAACATCCTTCCCATTAGTAAGCAATTTAACTTTATCTATGTTGTTATTTTATTATAATATTTTTTATAGAAATTCGTTAGTTTTATTAAAATAGAAAATATCTAGAATTATAATAAAGATTTACAAGCATAATCGTAAATATAAGTTAAATTATAATTATGAAATTTTCTTATAATAATCGACACAAAAACTGGTCACCTAGATCACACAAGGATAAAAAAAGATTAAAAAATCTAACCAATGCTCTAAAAAATATACAAGCAAATCTAACTAGATCGGAAAATGAATCACAAAAAGAGATAAAACTACTGAAGATCACTGACAAATCGTAAATTAGAGTTAACTGACTGAGAAAACGAGGTTGATATTGATACTAACTTCGTAAATTTTGGCAATATTGATGATTTCGTCTCTTCTTTTGTTTTGTATTGCAAGTGAACGCTTTATCGTGGCATTTAATAAAATTAGGTCTTTAAATTAATGTTGAACTTTTGTATGATTGATAATTGACTAGTTTAGTTTAATTTCAATTCAAATTAAGTTCCAGTCATTCAATGCAATATTTCAATTTAATTTGCGACTAGACCAAATTGAGTGGTACAGATAAACATAATAAATTTAGTTATATTTTTCATCGTTCTTAACTTTCATGATCTCATACAAATAAAAATAAAAAAACATGCCCTTAAGAACAATTATGTGATCTTCCAAGCTCAAACCATTTTTCAAATAATGAGAACATAGTCGTTCTCTCATGAGCAATTTGTTAGTTATACTTTTCATTATGCATAATTGTTCTAATTTCAACCATAAAAATTAACTTCTTCTTCTTCTTCAACACATCCTACAATACTTGATTCTACTAACATAGATTAATTTGAGATATGACTTTTTGATCCATACGATATTTCTCCTTGAATGTTGAATGTCCAAGATAAAGGCATTTGATCAAATTGTAACACCCTAAACTCGTGTGGGTCTAAAGTGTTACATTGGGCTACCAAGACAACCCTGATTTTCTAAACTTGATCATTTTCTTTTTAAACATGTTGAATGGTATCATAAATAAAACATAAGTAACTATTATAAAACATTTTATAAATCAGAGCTTCATGACACATACTTTAAATTAAAATAATACAAACTCTTTCACATAAATCTAAATACACAAGCAAATTTCTATGAATACATATGCCCAATAATCTACAATACAATACAATACTTTGAAGGAGATGCTGGAAGTCTTTCTGTGACGGTGCTCCATGAACTGCTCAAGCTACTGACCTGCCAACGGAAAACATTCAAAGGTTGAGCTTACAAAGCCCAACAGTATAATTGCTAATCTAGAGCAGCATTAAGAGTTTCAAATAGTTTATATTTGCTAAAAATCCTCTCAGTATTGATACTGACACCTTCAGTATTGATACCAGGGCTGTAGTATCGGTACTACTCTTTAGAGTATTTATATTCCATACATAAAAGGACTAGTATTCATATCATTTCATCCGATATCGATATTTTCCATCTAGTATCAATATACTAACCCAAAAACCCAAAAATATGCTCAGAAAACACTCAAAAAGCCTTCTAGATATTCTAGTTTGGTCTTAAATCAACTTCTAAAGTTTAGGGGGTTATTTATCACCATAAAAACACTACATTTACCACAAAAACATCTTCCAGGTATGAACCAAGCAAACCCCCCCCCAAATATTCTCAAATACCCAAATCTCCAACATAACATCACATTTAGGAAATTTATAACACAACAAAAGATTAGAAATACACTACCTTAGCTAGAGAATCTGAAATGAAGCTCATTTAGCTAGCTACCACTCTTCTCTAAGACTTGATGACTTCTTCACCTCTTTCACTAGCCAAACAATAAATAAAGGGGTCTTTAATCCAAAACCAAGATGTCGAAAGATTTAAGAAGGGGTTTTAAGCCTGAGAGAGCATGAAATATGCTTAAAGGACTTACCTTTGAACTAGGAAACTTGAGGAAGGACAAGGATAAAGAAAATTGAGAAAGATGATAAATGGAGGGAGAAATAAAAGATCTCAACTTTTACCCCCAAAACCAACACCCAAGCATATGATAAAATCCCAAAGAATCAGCTTTATTTTCATAAATGGGATAATTGCACTTTTATCCTTCCTCTTTTTCCTTTAATGCAAAAATATCCTTTTTTATGGCCAATTCAGCCCTCACTCAGCCCAACGACTTCAATTACGAACTTTACATGATCCACATACCTCTTGAGTTAACACAAAACTACTAGCCCAGAATTTGAGGTGTTACACATTAAGTTAGATGCCCCTGAGCCTAAAACCAGTGACATTTTCCCAAAAAGACACGCATAAGTCAATTGAGTTGCTGAGAGGAATTGTTTGTTGCTACAGTAGTTAGAGCATTGCGTAAGTATGGAGTGGGTTGTGATTGGTAATGTTGATAATGGATTGTGTAAGGACAACTCCCTATCGACCAATTTCTCATGTAACTCATTAAAGGAGAAGATGGTATCACGACTACTGACAACATATATAGTCCGTTGGAAGGATCCATCAAGACCATCTAACACTCTCTAAAATGAGGTCTTCGTTATTTAAAGGTTTTCCAAGGGTGTCTAGCTTATCGGTGTTGGTTTTTATAGCTTGCATATGTAGTTTGTGATGGATTGAGATCATTTAAAAATATTTTTGCGGTTACCTTTAACTTGCTTGATACGTCTGCGAGATGAATGAGCATAGGTGTTGGCAAGAACATTCTATGCAACAGACGATGTTTTAAACTGCAAGATGAGTGGCATGAGGTTGTGTGAAATGGTGACTACTAGTACACCAAATAAAAGCTTATCTTATCACAATCATGTGTGATACACCGAATTGAGGGAGGTTGTGATGTTGATAGTAACAGTTTTGGGTGGGAAAAATGTGAGCCATCAATGAAATTGTAGAGGTCATAACCTAAGAAGATGAGTTCAATATGGACCTTCTATGAGAATAACTAGTGGAGTTGAGTTTGATAGAGTTAAGGATGGTAATTAAGGATAGAGGGTTGTTTGGGTCAAGAGTGTTTGAGAAAGTTTTTCAAGGGTCATTGGACTCGAAACATATACTCGTGGGAGATAGACTCCGATATCATATGAAATAATAATTAAGGTTGTAGAAATATTACTCTTTACTTATTTCATCAATGACATTAACATATTTATATACATCAAATTTTATTATTGTGTGAAAAAGATTTAGTCAAAATACAACTACAAGATAACATGAATAAATATGTCTACTAAAAAAAGGAAGAGATAGATCGCAATTAAAGATTGTTGCATAATCTTGTCACTTCTATTCTTTTTATGTCTGCCTATGTGAATTCTAAGCCTAATCATATATATTTTATTTATTTCTAAATAGTTTGAGTAATTATAAGGTAGTATTTATTCATAAGTTTTTTAAATTATTGACAATGCACATCTTGCAAATGTAACTGATTGAACCTAAAACCTCAAAAAACAACATTCTCTTTTAACTCACTTGATGGTTCACCTCAACCATTTAAAATATTATTAATTTGAACATTTCTCAAAATCAATATTGTTGCATGACAAAGACTTGCATACTCAAGCTCCATGACGTGTTCGAGAAATAAATGGGAAAGAAGACCAAAAACAGAACGGGTGAGAAACGAAGCAAGCAAATCATGGCAATGTGTTTTGACTTTCAGATTAGCAATTCCGCTAATTCTTCTGATAAGCTTAGCAGCCTCCGATGATGTTAGTTTCATCTACAATGGATTCCGGTCGGCTAATCTAAGCCTTGATGGCATCGCAGAGTTCAGTTCCAATGGACTCCTAAAGCTTACCAATGAAACCAAGTCAAAAAGAGCCCATGCTTTTTACCCTCAACCTGTAAACTTCAAGAACACAACCAACGGTTCCGTTTCTTCCTTCTCTACCACCTTTGTCTTCGCTATTGCATCCGGATACCAAAATCTCACCGGTCACGGAATGGCCTTCGTGATTTCACCAACGAAGAGTTTCCCAGGAGCTTTTGCAGCCCAATATCTAGGACTCTTCAATGACTCCAATAATGGCAACCCAAGAAACCACGTTTTTGCTGTAGAATTTGACACGATACCAAATGCACAGTTCAACGACATCAATGGCGATCACGTTGGTATTGATATTAATGGGTTAAATTCTAGAGCATCTTTTCCGGCTGGATATTACGAGGATGGCAGCCGTCAGTTCAGAAACCTTAGTTTGACAATGACGGCTGGGCAAAGGATACAAGTTTGGATTGAATACCATGGTATACAGAAGCGAATGGATGTTAGTTTAGCTCCTTTTCTTGTTTCTAAACCCAAGACTCCACTTTATCTTTCGTTTATGATCTTTCTTCAGTTATTAAGAATGAGATGTACGTTGGTTTTTCATCCTCAACAGGCGTTATTTTCGCTTCTATTTATATTCTGGGTTGGAGCTTTAAGATGAATGGGCAGGCGCAAGAGCTTACCCTGTCTCAACTTCCAAAGCTTCCTCGAGTAGGTCCAAAGAAAACATCAATGCTTTTGACAACTGGGTTGCCTTTGATTTCAGTGTGTGTGATTTTGGTAGCAGTTTCAGGTGTAGTTTTTTTGGTAAGGAGGAAGAGGAAGTTCGCTGAATTTATGGAAGATTGGGAGATTGAGTACGGGCCTCATAGATTCAAGTTCAAAGATCTATATATTGCTTCAAAAGGATTCAAAGACGAGGAACTATTGGGAGCTGGTGGATTTGGAAGAGTCTATAGAGGAGTTCTTCCAAGCAGTAAACTTGAGGTTGCAGTGAAAAGAGTCTCACATGAATCGAGACAGGGGATGACGGAATTCATAGCTGAAATCGTGAGCCTCGGTCGTCTCCGTCACCGGAATTTAGTTCAACTCTTGGGATATTGCCGGCGTAAAGGTGAGCTACTTTTGATATATGACTACATGCCTAATGGAAGTCTAGATAAGTACTTGTAGACCAATCAAACCTCACCCTTAATTGGAGACAAAGATTCAAAGTCATCAAAGGTGTAGCATCAGGATTGTTTTACTTACATGAAGGATGGGAGCAGGTTGTGATTCACAGGGATGTCAAGGCTAGCAATGTTTTGCTAGATGGTGAACTAAATGGAAGATTGGGAGATTTTGGGCTTGCTAGATTATATGATCATGAAACCGAACCACACACAACTCATGTTGTGGGAACTCTTGGTTATCTAGCCCCAGAGCTTACTCGAACTGGGAAAGCCACACCCTGCACCGATGTGTTTGCTTTCGGGGCATTTCTGCTTGAAGTTGCCTGTGGAAGAAGGCCAATATCACAATCTCGAACAGAAGCTGTCATTTTGGTTGATTGGGTGTATTCCTGTTGGAAAAAAGGTGATATACTTGAGGCAAAGGATCGAAACATGGGTTCAGATTATGTAGCTGAGGAAGTTGAGCTGGTCTTAAAACTTGGGTTGATATGCTCCCACTCAGAGCCTGAAGCAAGGCCAAGTATGCGCCATGTTGTTCAGATTTTAGAAGGAGATGCGCCTTTTTTGGAAATATCCTCTCTTTGTATCTCTTCTTGTGGCCTAACATTTTCCCATCGTGAAGGCTTCGATGATTTCTCCATGACAAATACGAATTCCACTAACAAGGGATTCCCCCATTCGTCTTCGTCCGTTCCAGCGTCTATACTTTCAGGAGGTCGATGATTACAATTTTTCTCAGTTTTTAATAAATTTTAATGCATATTTTAGTATGAATGTTACAAGCTAGATAATGTACTTGTTTTCAAGGTGATAATGTACTTGTTTTTGCTACTTGACATTACTGATAAAGATCCATATTACAACTAACAGAGACTTCTAATGTACGAAAATTATTGTGCAGTAAAAAAAGTTCATTATTTAATATAAGTGCATGCAGGAGAGAGAAGAGCATGTAATAATAGGTTACTTGTGCATATATCAATTACATAAATACAATCAACGACCATCAATCCGACCATCTGATTTTCGTTAAGTTCATACATATTGGGGGTAAAATTTCAAATCAATTTTACCATAAATCCGATCATCTGATTTAGTTTTTGTCTTCACCCTTAGGAACCTTAGATTTCCATCTTTCCAATGATCATATGTTCATCGAAATCCAATATCAAAGCACCCTTGGTCGTCCACTTTAGAGGAGATAAGCTTAAGTTCTTCATTACATGTTTTGTCTTTTAGTTATCTTTTATTACCCTTGTTTTCACATTGTCTTTATTTATTCATCTATTCTATTACCTTTGTTTTCTTTGTCCTAATCTTTGTTTCCCTTATCTTGAATCCAGTATAGAAACCCTAATTCATCATAGTTGATGCCACCCCATGGTCTCCTCAAATCTCCTCGTTTTCTTCATCAAGTCTAGAGCTTTCTAGGTTTGATTTCTCAACGAGAGCAATATTTATTCATCCGCTATCGCATCTTTATTATTAAAGTGCCACACGGGACCACCGAAGTAGCTAACCCAAAAATTTTCTTTTAATACAATCATAGAACCATATATAAAATCCATCCAAGGTAAATAAAAAAAGTAAAAACATAATAATCAAAGTTTACAAAATGTGGGGAGCTCCCAAATCATCCAGAATAAATACATTGAGTTTAAATCAAAATAGATTACGAGTGAATACAAGAGGGTCTACAATATTAAATGCCCTCTAATATAAATCAAGACGTACTATGATGCCTCGGTTATGCTGGAATATCTAGTGACGATTACGTTCCACGAACGATCTTCTAAGAACCTACACAAAAAAACACATTTCGAACGATGAACATATGAGCTCAATGCGTCACTAATAAATGTACTATACTATATGTATTCACTAAATGTGCATTCTAGAGGCATAGGTATGAGACATGGAAATACTTTCTAACATGTTGAGGTAGGCATCATGGTGTGGCTGCAGGTTCTGCATCTTGGAGCTCACACACCCCTCTATCCTTTTAAAAACACCTTGCATCGGAAACGTACATTTGGCCAACTTACTCTGTCGAGTCATGGGGCATCTGCATCTAGTCGATAACTGATCAAGTGCCTTGGCTCTGACTGGATATCCAAACTGTAAGTTCATATCTATTAAAGTAACTCAGGTGTTCTGATTGTTTCCCAAGCATCAAACAATGCTAGCTTTATGTCATCCTAACTGTTATTGTTTCTAACTATTCTGAGATTATTTTTGTTCTCACTTGTATTTTTTATTTCATGGTGTTATTGGGTCCCTCAATTCTATCCCTTAAAACCCTTGGGTTTCTTACCCAAAACTATTCTTGAATACTGATATTAGACCCTTCAATATCGGTATTAACATCTGGGTATCTATACTAACCTCTAGGTATCGATACTACTGACTTTTTGAAGGCTGATAGAAAATGGTTGGTATCGATACTCTAGCTTAAATATCGATACTCTTAGTTTGTGGTATCGATACTTGCCTGAGTATCGATACTAAATTTGGCTTCAATGTTTAAAAAAATGCCTAAGTATCGATACCCCTATTAGGAGTACCGATACTCTACCCTCAGTATCGATACTCCCATGAGTACTGATACCAAAATTGTATATTGGAATCTGTTAAATGGGTTCAGTATCGATACTACCCTCTCAAAACTCTCTTGTTTTAAGCTCTTTGATGAACAATATTGGTACTGTTCTTTTAGTACCGATACTCGTGCCTAGAAATACCTCATTTTGGGCATGAATATGACACTCTAACTCATCCAAAAGCCCCATTGAGGGTCCTAAACGTTATTAGAATGTTATGTATGATAGTAGGGGTCATAATAGGTCTTAAACATGTTGAACAACACCAAATACATAAATCTACCATGGGTATGCTTCAGACTCATGCAAGCTAACAACACACCTAATGATTTACATTGTAGTATAGATGAGTTAGAAGTGAGTTACCTTGATATTCTAAGCTGCTGGAAGTACCAAACCTCACCCAAGTGCTACTTTTTCCTTTCTTTTATTCTTGGAGCTTTCTCTAACTTCTCTAACTAGACAAAAATCAAGCATATTGATTACTAACGTTGTTGGGAAGCTTAGAAAAAAGTTTAAAGCATTCTTGAAGCTTAAATCTCCCATAAATGAACTGGTTGCACCTAGGTTTCTAAACCCCCATTTAAACCCATATTTGGATACCATGGAGGAATAGAGAGATTGAGGGCTCAATTTGAAGCTCTAAAGATGGTGGTTAAGGTTATTTCCTTCAAAATGCCAAACTAGGATTGTAAGGCCACAAAGTTATCAGCCTTTGCTATACCAACTTGAAGGATGAGGAAA
This sequence comes from Hibiscus syriacus, assembly GCF_006381635.1. Classification (NCBI taxonomy): domain Eukaryota; kingdom Viridiplantae; phylum Streptophyta; class Magnoliopsida; order Malvales; family Malvaceae; genus Hibiscus; species Hibiscus syriacus. Next base: position 1,231,321 of record NW_024062816.1, on the reverse strand, counting down.
TAGAGATAGAGAAGAAGAGATAAAGACAAAAAAATGAAGAAAATGAGAAAAGAGAGTGTGGCAGCCGGTTACATCATCACTCTTTAAGGATTTTCAGCCTTTAGTTTAAAATTTGGTGAAATTGTTCCTTTAGTCCTCCTAGATTTGATTAAAACTTAAAAACACCATTTTTTATAACATGTTAGACCAATCCAAGCCCAAACCCAAAGCTCACTTGGTCTAAGCTTTCTTACAATGCTAACCCGAAACTACTAACCTTGGATTTAGGCTGTTACACTCAAACTTTCCAACTTAGACATTTTTGACCCTAGAATGTTATTTCGACCTCTATTTCACCGGGAAACGTGTCAATTTTCCCAAATCGATGATGGACTCCTCAATTTCTTCATCCTCTAATCTTCATGGTCCACCGTCCAATGGGCTTGAAACTGGACTATGTTGGTTGACTCGTCATTCTCTTGTAGTCCACTTTTTGAATTGGTCGTACATCCACCGGAGCTATGCCATGTCAACCTGTCAGTTAAGTTTTTAATGGTGGGGTACTAAAATGAAACAAAAACTAAACATAAGTATGGCTTTGGAAAAAAAGTTTAGGTAATAAAACATACCAAAACTGATAATTTAGGTATTAAACGCATAGTATATCCTTAATAATAAAGTCAACTACATACAATTTTAGGCCGTGCATCTTTATATTAAACTTTCAATTACTTCAGTTATAGCTCTGAAGTTTGGGTTTACTTTAATTATACCATCATACTATTGAAATCCAAACGGTGTGATGACATCGATAAAATGACATTATTTTGGTGTGGCTATTGAAACCCAAAATGACTTTTTTAAGGCACTAAATTTAAGGGATGTATTCATTTTACCTCTAAACTTTCAAACAATCCAATTTTTGTCAATGTGTTTTTCGACCGTCATTGGCAACAAGTCGTTTCCCATCATAAGTCATCTTTAATGGTAAGATTAGTATTAAAATTTTCGCATTTCACTCCTTTTTTTCCTCCTAGGATTGATTTTTCACAAAACTCACCCAAAAGCGTTGAAATTAAATTAAAAAATCCTTCATTTTTAGGTGTTTGGGGTATTTGTTCAAAAATTCAAACGGCGAGAAATATTATTTCAAGAAGATGAGCATCATATCTTATAACTATCCATTAAATGACCATCAAAGATTGGAGTATTAGTACGTCGAACCTTTAGATTTATTTTTATCGATTTTGAGTGAGTTTCGTAGAAAACCATTCCAATGAGAAGAAAAATGAGTGGAACGTGAACATTTTGATATTAATCTTATCAAGGACGAAGCTAGGATTCCAACTTAAGGGAGGCAAAATATAATTAACCATAGAAAATGAGGGGATAAAATCAAAATAAACTGAAATTTGGAGCCCTAATTTCATATTTTCCCATATATTTTTTAATTAATAAAAAAATTGAGGGAGGGGACAATGACCACCTAGACATAAGGTGGCTCTGTCCTGAATCTTATCGTGAATATTGATCGGTGATGGGTGGTATCTAGCTATCAATGATGGGCGAAAAGGTTTAGTGCCAAAAAAAATGAATTGTTTAAAAGTTTAATGATAAAACTAATATACTCATAAAGTTCAATGTCTAAAACTAATATACTCCTAATAATAAATTAATAATATAAATAATCATAATATAAAAAAATATTTTTACAAATTTTAAATCTAATTCTAATCTTATCTAAATAAGAGTGTAAGAAGACTTTAAGAGAAGAAATGAGAATATTTTTAATAAATTTAAAATTTATGATAACAAGAAAATATTAAAAAATTAAAAATAAATAGTTTGATTAACCGATTAAATATATTCTCTTTAATTTTTTTGACAGGTGCTAAGTTGTCTTGTATCGCACATTGAAAAGCGAGGACATGTAAGACCACCGTATTCAATGCCAGTTTCCCTCGGGTAGTTCTGCGGTGCGGCGCCTAAAAAACGGCTAATATACGGCGTGACCGGTTAAACAAGTGACCGGTTAAAATTTAGACCGGTTATGTTATATTATTTAACCGGAAATATTATAAAGTACAATAACATACTAGGTAGCGCTTATATAATGTAATAGGTAGCGCTTATATTTACCTATTTTATAAGTAAACTGGTATATTTATACCGATAGCATTGCAAATTTACCTATTACATTATAATATGTTGAAAGTGTCCATACTTTTTATAAAAAGGATCGATACTTTGTTTAAAGTTATGTAATTTATGTTTCAATTTTTTTTAATAGTGTTTCATGTTTTCCACCTACAATATTAATTTAATAATTTCATTTGCAGAAAAAATTATTTGATTGTTTTGATATTTTATAAAATAATATTTAGAATTTTTAATTTAATAATAATATATCGTAACGTAAAAATAAATCATTAGACGCCTATAATTACTAAATTAATATCTTAAAACTCACTCAAAAGATAACCTTAAATTAATGTTTTCCACAGTGAAAAAGTATAGACACTTTTATAAAAAGGATAGATACTTTACAATATAACCACTACCTATTACATTATATAAACGATACCTATTACATTATATAAGCGCTACCTATTACATCATATTTTTACCTATTATATTGAAATTGTTCATACTTTTTATAAAAAGGATCGATACTTCTTTTAAAGTTATGTAATTTATGTTTCAATTTTTTTTAATAGTGTTTCATGTTTTCCACCTACAATATTAATTTAATAATTTCATTTGCACAAAAAATTATTTGATTGTTTTGATATTTTATAAAATAATATTTAGAATTTTTAATTTAATAATAATATATATCGTAACGTAAAAAATAAATCATTAGACGCCTATAATTACTAAATTAATATCTTAAAACTCACTCAAAAGATAACCTTAAATTAATGTTTTCCACAGTGAAAAAAGTATAGACACTTTTATAAAAATGATAAATACTTTACAATATAACCACTACCTATTACATTATATAAACGATACCTATTACATTATATAAGCGCTACTTATTACATCATATTTTTACCTATTATATTGAAAGTGTCCATACTTTTTATAAAAAGGATCGATACTTTGTTTAAAGTTATGTAATTTATGTTTCAATTTTTTTTAATAGTGTTTCATGTTTTCCACCTACAATATTAATTTAATAATTTCATTTACACAAAAAATTATTTGATTGTTTTGATATTTTATAAAATAATATTTAGAATTTAAATTTAACAATAATATATATCGTAACGTAAAAAATAAATCATTAGACGCCTATAATTACTAAATTAATATCTTAAAACTCACTCAAAAGATAACCTTAAATTAATGTTTCCACAGTGAAAAAAGTATAGACACTTTTATAAAAAGGATAGATACTTTACAATATAACCACTACCTATTACATTATATAAACGATACCTATTACATTATATAAGCGCTACCTATTACATCATATTTTTACCTATTATATTGAAAGTGTCCATACTTTTTATAAAAATGATCGATACTTTGTTTAAAGTTATGTAATTTATGTTTCAATTTTTTTTAATAGTGTTTCATGTTTTCCACCTACAATATTAATTTAATAATTTCATTTACACAAAAAATTATTTGATTGTTTTGATATTTTATAAAATAATATTTAGAATTTAAATTTAACAACATTAACCAAAGATAATAATAAATATGTAATATATATGTGTATTGTTTTTAATTTAATAATAATATATACCGTAACGTAAAAAATAAATCATTAGACGCCTATAATTACTAAATTAATATCTTAAAACTCACTCAAAAGATGTATATACCTAAATATGTAGTTATTGTACATACCTAAATTTAATGATAATATATACTTGTAGTTATTGTACATACCTAAATATGTACTGCGAATTTAATGTTGTACCCACCCTTTAACTACCACTACCAATGTCACATCCTATTGAAAGCATCACGACTGAAACATGTTTTTGAATCTTTGCTTACATCTCCATCAACTCCTGGAGCACTGAACTTGCACAACAAAATTTTTGCCATGGATAATACTGATGTAGACAATGTTAAGCCAACCGAGGAATGCCATGAAATACATAATGTTGATGAATCTGACAGATTGGTTGGTCAGCTCTTCTGTTCACGTGATCAAGCTTGGTACTTTTACAAGGGATTCGCACGGGAACATGGGTTTAGTGCACGTAAGGGAACAACACGGCTTGACGTGGAAGGGAATGTGAAGACACAAGAATTTTGTTGTTCCAAAGAAGGGTTTCGAGTATCAAAAGTCAATATTGTTGATCGTCAACGTGCTCATACGCCAGTCACAAGAACAGGATGTAAGGCTAGAGTCGTAGTTACAGCAACAAATACAAACGATCAATGGGTTATAAGTAAGTCTGATCAGAAACATAATCATGCATTGTGCACACCTGCTATGACACCATTTATGCGTTCTAATAGAGCTGTAAGTAAGGCTGATATCGATGAGGCAACAACATTGAAAGAGGTCGGTGTTGGCACGTCACAAGTAATGAACTATTTAACGCAGCAGGTAGGGGGCTATCATAATGTTGGATTTACACATAAAGACCTCTACAATGCACTTCAAAGAGGTAAAGCAAAGGAAATCGTCGATGGGGATGTGAATGCGCTTATTGCCTACTTTGATTATAAGAAACATGATGATCCCGGGTTTTTTATGACATACTCGGTAGACGAATCGGGGGCATTGTATAATCTTATTTGGTCGGATTCTACATCGAGATCGGATTACACATGCTTCGGTGATGTAATTGCGTTCGACACAACGTACAAAGATAATTTGTATGGTCGACCAATTATGCCTATTGTTGGTGTCAATCATCACCATAACACAATTGTGTTTGCCACTGCCATAATCGCTGACGAGACGTCTCAATCTTTCGAGTGGGTGCTACAGAATATTTTAGAAGCCATGATGAATAAATCACCTATTTCCGTTATAACCGATGGGGATAGGGCAATGCAGAGGGTATCAAATCTGTTATCCCTTATGCTAAGCACAGATTATGTTCTTGGCATCTTTCTCGTAATGCACAAGCTAACATTTGTGACCCAAAGTTTACAGTAGCATTCTCAAAATGCATGGCTTCCTGGTGGACAACCAAGGAATTTGATATTCAATGGCGTTCGGTTGTTTCAGAATTCAACGTCCAAAAGCATCCATGGGTGATTGAGAAGGGAAATACACGACACTTATGGGCACAAGCATATCTAACCGGTCATTTCTTTGCCAATATTCGCTCAACACAAAGGTGCGAGTCTATGAATGCTTCACTAGCTATTGCACTGAAACACAAGAAGACATATTTAGATGTTGTTCGTGCAATTGAAGATGGAATTAGTAGAATGCGTATGAACGAGTTGAAACCGGATTACTTAAGTTCCCATACGAAGCCCTTCCAGATCACAAAACTGGTCGACCTTGAAAGCCATGCCGCTGCGATTTTTAACCGCGAATCTTTTCGTGTGTTCCAATATGAACTTACACGGGAGACATTGTACCAGATTGAGGCAGAGATTGAGTCCTTATCAGATGAATGTCAACATTATATTTTGTCAAAGTATGCAGAAAAAAATCGGAAATTTGAAATTAGTTTTTATTCTCGTACGAAAACTCTAATTTGCTCCTGCAAAAAATTCGAGACCGTTGGACTTCCGTGTCGCCATCAACTTCACATTTTGAAGCAATTGGACTACACATATTTGCCCGGGACTTTGATTCAAAGTAGGTGGACTAATGATGCGAAGGCTTCTGCACCCAGCTATGTTGATTTGAATGTGTCTCCAGAAGTGATGCAAATGGCAAGGTTCGCTGCTCTACGTTCAACGTCAAGTAGGTTATGCTACATTGCATCAAAGACAGACGAGTCTTTCAAAACCGCAAGAGATGAGATGAAAAAACTAATAGAAGAATTAGAAAACTCGTTTGGTTTGAATCATTCAGTCGACCAGAGCATTGTAGTAAACAATGTTCGTGACCCTCAACGAAAACAACGCAAGGGAAAAGAAGTGCCGAAGAACAAGGTCGAGAAGAAAATTAGGCGATGTGGGTACTGCAACGGTGAGGGACATAACAAACTAATATGTCCTCAAGTCAAGCTCAGTTTGAGTACAAGCACACAGCCTACATCAACTGATTTTTTCGAAGACGGAATGGAATGACAACGATCTCCATATATCGTAAGTATCAACATGACTCCTATTGTATGTACATATAAATATTTTGAATGAAGGAAGAAAAACCGCGTTACTTAAAATTACCGACACTTTTTTCAATGGTATCGACACATTTTTCTTCCAATCTGGACATAAAGTACCGACACAATATTAGAAAGTGTCGATATAGGTTGTAGACCTATTCGCTCATAAAACCGGTATATTTATACCGGTTATATTACAAAATTATCTATTACATTATAAATATGGGTTCCGATGTGAAAATGTCGACACTTTTTTAAATGGTATCGACACATTTTTCTTCCAATCTGGACATTAAGTACCGACACAATATTAGAAAGTGTCGATATAGGTTGTAGACCTATTCGCTCATAAAACCGGTATATTTATACCGGTTATATTACAAAATTATCTATTACATTATAATTTTGGGTTCCGATGTGTAACTGTCGACACGTTTTGACAATGTATCGACACATTTTTCTTCCAATCTGGACATAAAGTACCGACACAATATTAAAAAGTGTCGATATAGGTTGTAGACCTATTCGCTCATAAAACCGGTATATTTATACCGATAGCATTGCAAATTTACCTATTTTATTATAATATGTTGAAAGTGTCCATACTTTTTATAAAAAGAATCGATACTTTTTTTAAAGTTATGTAATTTATGTTTCAATTTTTTTTAACATATATATTACATATTTATTATTATCTTTGGTTAATATTGTTAAATTTAAATTCTAAATATTATTTTATAAAGTATCAAAACAATCAAATAATTTTTTGTGCAAATGAAATTATTAAATTAATATCTTAAAACTCACTCAAAAGATAACCTATTACATTATATAAGCGCTACCTATTACATCATATTTTTACCTATTATATTGAAAGTGTCCATACTTTTTATAAAAAGGATCGATACTTCTTTTAAAGTTATGTAATTTATGTTTCAATTTTTTTTAATAGTGTTTCATGTTTTCCACCTACAATATTAATTTAATAATTTCATTTACACAAAAAATTATTTGATTGTTTTGATATTTTATAAAATAATATTTAGAATTTAAATTTAACAATATTAACCAAAAATAATAATAAATATGTAATATATATGTTTATTGTTTTTAATTTAATAATATGTAAGTTATGTAATACGTAGCGCTTATATTTACCTATTTTATAAGTAAACCGGTATATTTATACCGGTTATATTACAAAATTATCTATTACATTATAATTCTGGGTTCCGATGTTTTTTCAATCGACACTTTTTTAAATGGTGTCGACACATTTTTCTTCCATTCTGGACATCAAGTACAGACACAATATTAAAAATTGTGAAAACTTTGTTGTGGATATCATCGAAAACAATGCTATAGTCATGTGTTTCGATACATTTGCAAGCAGATTTAAAATACATTAGTATTGATATTTCAACAGTCCTCAAATGTATATGTACACATAGAAGCAAATATGGAATAATTAATGAAAATATACACACAATATAATCACACCAAAATATAAATACACAAGAATGTTCAAATAATGTACCGACAAACAAAATTAATCCGATAAAAAAGGGTTATTTCTAACGAAGTCTGGAACATTAGAGGCCTTCAACAAATTTTCCAAATACTCTCGTATGTTTTCGCCTTTTTCTGAGGACATACATAAATAATGTCAATTATCAAACTAATGAGGTGCAATTTTACTAACAATAAACTAAATTCGCATAAGCATGAATAAATTTGTGTCATACCTAGAGCATTGTCGTTCGAATGGGAAGCATCGTCAAAGGTATGTGGACATATGTAATTGTATTTCTATATAAACACATAAGTTGTTAAAATAATCAATGTCTGAACACCTGTTCAACTGGAAAAACATATTGCATAAATGCAACTTACCGGATTATAAATCATTTTTTCCGCTGAATCATCGACCAAAAGTGTATTTAGCTCGTTAAACTCTGGACACGCGTTCCAAACATCATTGAGATCTTTACAGTAGGTAACAGAATCGTATGTTTTGCATTTTTTTTGATCCTGTTCAGAAACAGTCGAACATAAATATGTAGGAATCATAGACAACGAAAAGTCAGCAAACTGTAATGACATTCATCTTACCCACACGAATAGAAAATACTCGGAAAATACAGGTAGTTTCTCAAGTACACGGTCGACGTTATGCCTGAGATTGTAATCAAGTTTGAATGTTAACATTCAAATGTATATTAACGATTTTGACTACAGTAATTCAATTACTTCAAACATGTTCTAACCTCATCTTTGAAGACCAAAGGGCAACAACAAAATTGTCGACACAAAATTGCATAAATTCAAATAATCCTCTTCTGAGGACAACATCTACAACATGAAGAAAATGAGATTAAAGTTCTACGCTTATATGTTAAAATAATGATACCAAAGAATAGAATTAAAACCTGCAGGCAGTCTCGGGATGTAGGCAAGGACACCATTGAGATCAAAAATTAAAAGTTTTCTTGAAGGCGGCGTTGCAGACACGATATACTTGTTTGGATCATCATCATCATCATCATCATCATCATTATCGTCATCATCTTCATCGTCAGCTTCATCGTCATCATCATCGTCATCTTCATCGTTAGCTTCATCTTCATTGACCGCTTGGTTGTCCACATCTGTTAAAAGAAAATAAAATACAGTTCAGAACGTGTAAATGTTAAGAAACATAGATAATGAATTACCTAACTCGTTTGATGTCGTTGACGTAATTCGTTACGCAACATGGAGACTTCATGTTGCAATGATGAAATATCGGATCGCATTCCACTCACAAGGGAATCAATATGCTCCCGAAAATTGACCATGTATTCCATCACGGTCTTAATTGTGACATCCTCTGCAACTGGAGCTTCTTCCATCATTGCGTCTCCACTTGGTTGCTCTTCTTCATGGCCAACGGGGTCCATTTCCTCCCTCTCTTGATCTAATCCGACCTCATTGACACGCTTCCAACCGAGTTTTTCAACAAAATCATATCCCACTTTTTTAATAAATACCATGTCAATCTTGCGGGTTAATTGAATAGGGGCGTCATGCGAAAAATCAACTTCCTTCTTCTTCAACAGATGGGTGATGACACATCCATATGGTAGTGTAGTTGAAATTGTTGCTCCCTTTGTGACCATATATACAATTGTATTAAATATGAGTTTTGCAATGTTTGGAGCCGTTTTGGATTTATACTTTGCTATCCACCAATAATCGCTGTCTCGAAGCGTTGAATGTTTTCCCCCACTAGGCCGGATATACCATGTGAGCATTTTGTGAAACACTCTCGACTCTACATCGAGGTGAATTGGGCTATTTCTAGTAACCCGTTTAATTGTAGACCAATCTACACCATTTTCATCTGAATCCCCTGTATTCGCTACACCTAAACCCTCTGCAATAGTTTCTGGAGATCTATATATATCCTTCCCCATGACATGTGTATTAATTCCTATTATATTAGTCTTATTAGGCTCGTGCTGTAAGGAAGCATTGTTGTAGAAGACTCTAACTAGGTTGGGATAATATCTTGGTTCTACACCAAGGAATTCAAGCCAACCCCAAGATGTAAATGTGGATTTAAAACTAAATGCATATTTATCATCAAACAAGAAACCCAGGTCAATGACACGTTCGGGACGAATCTTCCTTACTTTAAAACTCGTCTGCCATCTTTGTTTCTCCATATCGGATCTAAAGTTCAGAGTTTCGAAGGACCTGATTTCCTCAGAAGAATCATTTGTTACAGAAGGAGGTTGTGGTTGAGAAGAACTGGGTTGAGAAGAGCTTTGAGAAAGACCGCGCTTCTGACGCTGACGTTTTGGAGCCATTTTGGTTGGATGCTATTACAATGGAACACAAACACATTCAAGAAAAAAACTCCAATATAGAAATCAATCAAACCCATAAAATATCGATAAATTTACCTGAATATCTAATCGTCACTTATGATAACGCTAGAAGAAAGAGGAAGAGTTATCTTCTGCCTACTTGCCTTTATGTTTAGGGTTTCTCGATTAAGAGTACTATATATAGTAAACGGTGGAAAAACACTTGATATTTAAATTAATATCGACACAAACTAAAAAAGTGTCGACATATTATTTAGACATAAAACCGGTATACTTGTACCGGTTAGATTGAAAAATTATATATTACATTATACTTTTGGGTTTCGATGTTTTTGGGATTGACACTTTTTATATATGGATCGACACTTTATGGTTGCACCCTGTTTTCCATTCATTCTGGACAAAAAATATCGACACAAACTAAAAAAGTGTCGACACATTATTTAGACATATTCTCTCATAAAACCGGTATACTTGTACCGATTAGATTGAAAAATTACATATTACATTATACTTTTTGGTTTCGATGTTTTTGGGATCGACACTTTTTATATATAGATCGACACTTTATGGTTGCACCCTGTTTTCCATTCATTCTGGACAAAAAATATCGACACAAACTAAAAAAGTGTCGACACATTATTTAGACATATTCTCTCATAAAACCGGTATACTTGTACCGGTTAGATTGAAAAATTACATATTACATTATACTTTTGGGTTTCGATGTTTTGGGATCGACACTTTTTATATGGATCGACACTTTATGGTTGCACCCTGTTTTCCATTCATTCTGGACAAAAACTATCGACACAAACTAAAAAAGTGTCGACACATTATTTAGACATATTCTCTCATAAAACCGGTATACTTGTACCGATTAGATTGAAAAATTACATATTACATTATACTTTGGGTTTCGATGTTTTTGGGATCGACACTTTTATATATGGATCGACACTTTATGGTTGCACCCTGTTTTCCATTCATTCTGGACCAAAAATATCGACACAAACTAAAAAAGTGTCGACACATTATTTAGACATATTCTCTCATAAAACCGGTATACTTGTACCGGTTAGATTGGAAAATTACATATTACATTATACTTTTGGGTTTCGATGTTTTTGGGATCGACACTTTTTATATATGGTTCGACACTTTATTGTTGCACCCTGTTGGCCATATTGTAAATTTGCCTTTTACTTCAAAGTATCAACATGACCCTTAATGTGTATAAGAAACATGTACAACAACATACTGCTAACTTTTCTCATCTCATTCATAATTATATTCACATACAAAAATATAAATCGTATACAAAATTATAAATCTTATACAAAATTAACCCTACATTTACATCATTGCATCCTTTTGTTATTCTTATGTAATATGGCAGCTTTTGTTATCTCCTGTCTTCGTTCATTTTGATTGTGGCTTACGAGATCGTTTAATATTCGCGATCGATCCCAGTCTCCAACAACCTATATTCAAATTGTCAGAACGTTAAGTATTGTCAACTACAGCATTCAATCTACGACTTTTAACAATGTTACCACAAACGAATTTTTCTATCCACTTACAAAATCACCAGTTGCCCCTGTAGAACCGATCGATTCCATCCACATCATCACATACATGCCGCAATCATGTATGTTACAAAATTTGAAAACCACACATGTCAATTATGATGAATACTGCATAAATTAAGCTTTCTATTTGTGATAACATCTCATACCCATTCAATTGCTTATTCTTCTTATGCTCCACAAATTTGAAATTTTTCAAGGGATACTTTCCTAGAGATCCACAGGATTCAACCCAAATGCGTTTCTTATTATAAGAATCTAATATTTTAATCTGCATTAAAATAGAAGAAGTTATGATCCAAAAAAATTATGCATTATAATTTACATAATGTCCTTTCATAAATACATACATACCAATCTCTTAGCATCCTTCACTCTCTGTCTAGTTACTTCAGTTGTAAACATACTATCATATATTGTTGCAACACGATCTACCATATCCAACACCAACAGATACCAATGTGAATTATGGTAGTTTATTGTGATCATGATCTGCAACAAATTTCACACCCAATTTGACTAAATTCAACATTCTATATCCGAAAACATCATTTGCAATTGGTATGGTGTCTTACCTTCTCACAGTCGGTGAATTTCACATAGTTATTCAGTATGGGACCCCAGAAGCTAGCAATACCCTCAACACTTTCTTTGTTGTTGGCATCCAACGCCTGCTGCTGCAATTACGCAACAAACATTATTAATTTACCGTCTATAACACTACTTATCTCCATTTATTAATTTAACTCACCGCTAAGTGGTATGGAAGGTAGCCAATCCTCCGGAGTGACTTCTGAGAATCGTAGCATACTGTCCAGGCGAGCAAATCAATAACCTAACAAAATTAATTACACAATCAGAACATATTAAATAAGTTTTAACATTTTCTACTTTCTACTTACCACACCGCCAACCCATTCCGTAGGCTTCAACGTTGCAACGTCGTATACACTAGCGAATTGATTTCCCATTGATATTACAGAATACCTGTATGAATCATTAGGATTAATATGTTGTCATGAAATATTTAAATATAACTCACAAAGCAATATATTTCACTTACTCCGATTCTAACTCGCTATTCCATAAATAATCACAAATTGCAGCTTCGATGTCATCAATTCCGCTTGGAATATCCGCTTTTTCAACCTACAATTTTGCATACAAATTTTTGTCACAACAACATAATAAAAATCAAATTAAGTTTTCTTTTATTCAACTTACCTTCTGCTTCTTCTTCTGGGGTGCAGGACATTCCGAATCCAAATCTGCTGCTATAACACTATCCGGTGTATAAATGACATCTACTTCCTTCCTCCTCATTTCTTCCATCTCTTCTTCTTCCTCCTCCCTCTTTTCTTCTTCATATTTTTTCAGTTCATCGTATTTTTTTCTACATAGCTCTTCATCTCTTTTATTTCACCCTTCAATTGATCTCCTTCATCCAAGTATTTATCAACCACCCCCTTCACCCCCGTAAGTTCACTCCTCAATTCCACAACCTCCTTCACCACTCCCTCAAATTTTTCACCCGTCACCATCTTAATATCACCCCCTTAACACCCCAACTTCTTTCACCACTTCACCCCTCAACACATCTACTTCTTTCACCACTCCATCTATTTTTCCTTCCACTACCCCCTTATGCCTCTCAAGTGTATCTTCGACTCTCTCAAGTTTCTATTCGACTCTATCAAGTTTCTCTTCGACTCTTGATTGTCTTTGCATGATTTCAAATTGGATTTTTTTGATATCAGCCAATTCAGACATCAAAATGTTGAAGTTACTCTGTTTTCCCTCACCGTCATCCCCCAATACAACCATCCCTCCTTTCTTCTCCTCTGCCTCCTCTACATCATTGCCAATAACCTTCAAAATTAAATTACAATATTAAGACATTGATTATATTCTTAATATTATTTAATTACATTTATTACCCTTTCTTGCTTCTTCTCTCTATCCAACTTCAACTTCACCATCACTCTAACCACCTCTTCTTTCCCCCATGCACGGATGCGTGCCACTCCGGTTCTTTCATAAGCCGGCACTGCCTCACAGCCCGACCAAAAATCGAACAGTGTAACCTGCATTTATAATAAAATTTATATTTTTATATAAAAACACAAAAAAGTTATTCAACTCATTTACCTCTAAGATTGCTATGCACCCTTTGAGGTATCTCTGGCTGCCCTTTTTAAAGGTGATTATTGATTCAATCAATCTCGAATGGATATATTCAGCCCAATTGAATTCACCCTTCAAGCCTTCATCACAAATGAGCTTCATATGTTCTTTGTTCGTTGACGTATTACCCGTTGGACAAAGAAAGATACCGACAAGGTATAATAGAACTCTGGCCTTCAGCTCATCCCCAACGTAAGATCCACTTTTTATTTCCTCTTCAATTTCAGCATATGTCACCTTATGCTTCAAACCATATTTGGAGGCAAGTGCTTTCCAGTCCTTACTCTTACAGACTTCTACAACACTTTTGCCTTCATTTTCTACCCCCAATACGGCTGCAGCACATGGGATCCCGAGAGGAAATGAAAAATCACCATATTTAGCAATACATTGACTGACATCAAATTGCGCCATCAAGGATCGACACAATTCCCTCCGAATAGGTCGATCCCTTACTCCTACCAATGATCCAAAACCTATTTCTCCCAGCACATTCAACTGACCCTTCTCCTTAAGGTGTTTAATTAATAAATTCACCCTTTTAATGCTGCATCTTGTCGACACTTCCTATATTTTTTAACAATATATAATGTTATAGTTCTTATATATTTTGTATCAACGTATTTACAAGTTTAATGAATACCTTATTTTCATGTGCTTTCCTCCGTTCTTTGTATTCTTTACTATCATTCCTTGACTGTGTGATGTAAGGTTCCTTTTCAGCATCACTCATTGAATTCCATTTGGACCTCACATCTTTTGTCACCTAATATAAAACATAAATGTTTCTTAATCAATACATTAACACTAAATACTACTCAATGTCAATTTCATTTTACATATCGAACCGCTCTGTGTGCCATCTTCCTTCATCCTTTTGCATTCGGCTATACTGTCAACATTTAAAATTTGTAATTAATTTAAAGTTTATCGATACTTTAATCCAATTACCATTTCAACAATAATAACAAAAAGACATTGATACTTACTAGAAGTACATATATCCACCCTTTGGTTGCTTTCGAGTCTCGGCCTCAATTTCAAAGTCATCTGCTCCACCAACAATTTTTCCAACCCATTGACTCCATTTTTCCTTCATATATCAGTTTACGCAAATCAAATTATTTTGTTACATACACTTTATTCAATATACAAATATAGATAACTACTCTTGTGGTAAAAAGGTTTTCTTCAAAAGAATTTGAATGGTCACACCAAAATGTGTCGGCACATTTATACAACCTATAATATCATTTTCTACCTATAATATTTAATAAAAGTATCGACATTTATATTTTTCCTTGAATATCACTTTCTACCTGCAATCGGTCCCAAATGTTTCTTTACTCCAAAACCCCAAACAACACATAAAAACCCTATCGCGATTACCGTAATAATAAAAAATTAGGGTTTCGACAACATACTTTTCGATTCGACTGCAGCAACAAACAAACAAACTTCGCTTTAGAAACGCCTTCTGAAATGCAGCAACAATTACGCTTCGATTTCAAAAACCCGTCCGTTCTATCTATTTTCAGAGGATATTTAGCTTATATTTTCATCGGATATGTTATTTATATTTAATCGATACAAATACAAAAGTGTCGATACTTTTATGTCAGGTGTCGATACTTTCGAAAGGATAATTACCTATTTCTTTGAAAGTGTCGATAATTTATTACACGTACTTACGAAAGTATCGACACTTTCAATATATCCGGTATAATTTTACCGGTTTTATCATTTTGATACCAGTTTTATCATATTTTTACCTGTTATATCGTTTTGGATCGATTTTTTTTTTAAAGTATCGACACATTATAGGCGCTAAAACTGCTTCTCTTTTAAATTCACAAAGTGTCGATCCTTATATAAAGTATCGACACTTTCAATATATCCGGTAACGTTTTACCGGTTTTATCATTTTGTTATCGGTTTTATCATATTTTTACCTGGTATATCGTTTTGGATCGATACATTTTTTTAAAGTATCGACACTTTATAGGATTTAAAACTGCTTCTCTTTTAAATTCACGAAGTGTCGATCCTTATATTAAAGTACCGACACTTTAAATGTATCCTGTAGCGCTTTACCGGTTTTATCATTTCTATACCGGTTTTGTCATAGTTTTACCTGTTATATCGTTTTGGATCGACACATTTTTTATTTGGATCGACACGAACCGGTAGCACAATTTTTTAATATTTCTTCATGACTTAGACCTACTTTTATAAGTATGGACACTTTTATAAAAATGATATATACTTTTTTAAAAGTTATGTAATTTATGTTTCAATTTTTTTTAATAGTGTTTCATGTTTTCCACCTACAATATTAATTTAATAATTTCATTTACACAAAAAATTATTTGATTGTTTTAATATTTTATAAAATATTATTTAGAATTTAAATTTAACAATATTAACCAAATATAATAATAAATATATTTTCACAGTGAAATAAGTATGGACACTTTTATAAAAAGGATAGATACTTTACAATATAACAGGTAAAAATATGACAAAACCAGATTCATTATGACAAAACCGGTAAAATTTACTTGATATGTTAAAAGTATGAACACTTTTATAAAAAGGATAGATACTTACCGATAACCAAAGTTTACCGGTTACCAAATTTTTTAATAGTTTTTCATATTTTCTACCTAAAACATTATTAGTTGTCAACATAATAGATACCGCTAAACCGAATTTATTAAATACATTTTAATGTATTTGGTAATATCGTATATTAACCGTATATTAACCCGTCTTTCCTGAGCCGTTTCCCTCACGCAAATCAGAAAGACATAAAATTTAGTCACTGACATGGACGCCACCATGGAAGTTTCCAACGAAGGGTTTTGGTCAGTCCCTTTTAAGAGAAGGCTGTAGACTAGGTTCCTTCCTCTCTCTCTTTTTTTCTTTTGGTTCTGTTTTCTGCGTTTATAATGCTTCTTTTTCAAAAACAACTGTTAAGAATAATGATGGTGTAAACTGTTTTTTTTTCATTTAACTTTTTTCATTTTTTTTGTTTCTATCACACAACTTTAAAATTTTTCTCCTTTCATCATTCGATTGTTAAGTCTTAAACGTTGTTTAATATTTTTTTTAGACAAGTTTATACAAAATACCTTTAAATTTTTTTCTCATACCTAGATTTTCAAATTCTCTTTGATTTCATCAAGATTTAATTTTTTCTTACAAATTCGAACGATGAAGAGATCAAAACGAAGGAGAAAAAGAATATATCTCAATTACATGCTAATCGAACAATGATGTCACAAATGATTATTGATAGCGGGAACCAAGTGACTTAGTGGTAAAGGAATTGTTGTTATTCTTTGAGATCTCGGGTTTGAGCACCAAAAATATCAGGGGTATAAACGTTCAATGTCATATAGTTGAGAAATTATCTTTAAATAGATATTGTCTTGTACCTACCCCATATTAATAAAAAGAGAGAATAAAAGGCCCTAAAATGCAACATTTTGGTACTAACGTTAAACACTTAACGACAAAAAAGGAGATTTAAAAGTTAATTGATAGAATTGTAATTTTTAAAAATTTAATGATCTACCAAGAACACGAATAAAATTAGATGACCTAAAAAGCAATTTACCCATAATAATATTATATATAGCATGCAACGATGTATTTGTGTGGAAGTCATTATAATGTGAGAATGAAGCATCAATTACATCTCTTTCTTACCATTCAATGTGTAGAAGAAAATTTGTGAGACTTTTCTTTGGTTGACAATATCTCTTCCGATCGACTCTGATTTGATTGGTAAACGAATGTTATGTTTTCTTCAACTCAAATAGGGAAAAGATACGTATTTTCTTTGGGTAGTTGTTCAATCAATATAAAAGTACCATCCGAGCAACTACGGATGATCAAAATACTCAAACTCAACAGGTTTCGACCCGAGTTCATATGATAGAAGTAAATTTTTATTTTATTGAATTGTTAGGGTTTGGGACGAGGCGAGTTATGTAGTAAAAAATTTCGGGTAGGGCCGAGCCAGTTTTGAGGTGAAAAATCATTGATCCGATTATATATATATATAATTAATATTTTAATAATTTTTATTTTTATATTTATATTATTAAAATATATTATTTAATTATTAAAAATATAAAAAAATATAAAATTATATTAATTATCAGTTTAAATATAATAAATATTTATAAATATATTATTATAAAATATACTATTTTAATTATTTTAATGATTTAATATATTCGGATCGGATCAAATCGAATCGAAGTTTTAATCTAAAAATCAGGGAGAGTTCGAGGTGGAAAAAAACTCAAAATTTCTCGTGACGAGGCAAGGTCAAATTTTAAATACATGTTTTTGAGTCGGGTAGGGCGGCCAAAAACCCGGTCACCCTGCTCCGTTCCCATCCCTATCCATACTAACTCCACCACAATGAAGTCTTACAATTAATTTAATTTGGCAATTCGTTGGAAAACATCCTTCCCATTGGTAAGCAATTTAACTTTATCTATGTTGTTATTTTATTATAATATTTTTTATAAAAATTCGTTAGTTTTATTAAAATAGAAAATATCTAGAATTATAATAAAGATTTACAAGCATAATCGTAAATATAAGCTAAATTATAATTATAAAATTTTCTTATAATAATCGACACAAAAATTGGCCACCTAGATCATAAAAGGATAAATAAAGGTTAAAAAATCTAACCAATGCTCGAAAAAAAATATACGAGCAAATCTAATTGGATCGAAAAATGAACCACAAAAGGAGATAAAATTACTGAAGATCACTAACAAATAGTAAATTATAGTTAACTGATTGAGAAAACGAGGTTGATATTGATACTAACTTCGTAAATTTTGGCAATATTGATGATTTCGTCTCTTCTTTTGTTTTGTATTGCAAGTGAACGCTTTATCGTGGCATTTAATAAAATTAGGTCTTTAAATTAATGTTGAACTTTTGTATGATTGATAATTGTCTAGTTTAGTTTAATTTCAATTCAAATTAAGTTCCAGTCATTCAATGCAATATTTCAATTTAATTTGCGACTAGACCAAGTTGAGTGGTACAGATAAACATAATAAATTTAGTTATATTTTTCATCGTTCTTAACTTTCATGATCTCATACAAATAAAAATAAAAAACATGCCCTTAAGAACAATTATGTGATCTTCCAAGCTCAAACCATTTTTCAAATAATGAGAACATAGTCGTTCTCTCATGAGCAATTTGTTAGTTATACTTTTCATTATGCATAATTGTTCTAATTTCAACCATAAAAATTAACTTCTTCTTCTTCTTCAACACATCCTACAATACTTGATTCTACTAACATAGATTAATTTGAGATATGACTTTTTGATCCATACGATATTTCTCCTTGAATGTTGAATGTCCAAGATAAAAGCATTTGATCAAATTGTAACACCCTAAACTCGTGAGGATCTAAAGTGTTACATTGGGCTACCAAGGCAACCCTTGATTTTCTAAACCTGATCTTTTTTCTTTTCAAACATGTTGAATGGTATCATAAATAAAACATAAGTAACTATTATAAAACATTTTTATAAATCAGAGCTTCATGACACATACTTTAAATTAAAATAATACAAACTCTTTCACATAAATCTAAATACACGAGTAAATTTCTATGAATACATATGCCCAATAATCTACAATACAATACTCTGAAGGAGATGCTGGAAGTCCTGATGTGACGGTGCTCCATGAACTGCTCAAGCTACTGACCTGCCAACGGAAAACATTCAAAGGCTGAGCTTACAAAGCCCAAAAGTATAATTGCTAATCTAGAGCAGAATTAAGAGTTTCATAAACACAAGCATGTTGAAGACACGGTACTAAGTAGTAGGTACATGCATGATCTACATCAAGTGTTACGTACTTAAGGCTTTATTGTTCTATCACTGAAATAGAAGTCTCACGCTTCCCTATATCCTCTGCTAAGGGCTTAGCCATGAGTACACCTCTAAAGGGTCTTTAACCCTAATGAATTTATATGTTGTGCATTATCTAAATATGATATTGACTCTCCTGTGCACTATCTGAATGCAACGCTAACTCTGTTGTGCATTATCTAAATGTAATATTGACTCTACTGCGCATTATCTGAATGCACTACTGACTATGTTATGCATTACTTGGATGCAACACACAATCATCAATAGACAAGCTGAAGTAGGCATCATGGTGTAATTGAGGGGTTGCATCTTGAAGCTCACACACCTCTCTAGCCTCCTAAGATACCCTTGGGATCCTGGGTTAAGACCCGAAACTTCATCAGAAATGTACACCTGGCCCCTTGGGTATCTGGGTTGAGATCCGGAGGTACATCGGAATGAACACCCCGCTAATTTACTCTACCGAGTTTTGGGGCATCTGCGCCCAGTTGGCATCTGAAGTGCCTTGGCACTGATTGGTGTATATCTGGACATTCTAACAAACAAGACAATCGTCCTACTGCTAAAGTAACTCGTGTGTTCTGATTGTTTCCCGAGTATCACACAAAGGCTAGTTTTATGACATCCTAGATGTTACTGTTTTTAGCTGTTTTGAGTTATTACTAATCTCGTTTACTGCTCTCCCTAGTTGCTCTCTCGCTCGTTCTCTCATCTAGAACATTATGCGAGAGTTTAATAGTCTGCTACTGTTGATAGTCTACTCTAATATGGTTGTTCTCTCTTATAGGTATTTTAGTCATTCTCTGAATCTAGAGAAGTCTCTACGTGTTTCGTGACTTCTCAACGTTTATTGTGTTTGCTATATACTGGCTGTGATATTGGCTAGCTCGATATCTGACTTGAGTTTATTTCTGGGTAGTGGTACTCTATTCGCTCTTACTACACTTTTCCTCAATTCACCTTCGAATTAAAGGAACATCAGTTTGTCCATCACTCTCTATTATCTTGCAGTACACAATTTTGTTGTTTAATAATCTGACAATTTGGTCATACAGCTTACTGGTACACTCTCCGCAACGATCCTCCATTCTTAGATATATGCTGTATAGTCAAATGGAGATACATGGATGCGTTATGCCTGCTATGGTTACTCTGGTCGTATCCCACTCCTACGAGTGTCTCTAGGCCCATTTGGCCATTTTCGTCCCTCACGGACTAAGTTCTATCCTTACGAACCATCCCTAGCTATTAAGAGCCTTGACATGGTTGAATATGATCATCCAATGTGGGTAGTATCGATACATTACTTGTAGTATCGATACCCTAGGTTCAAGTATCGATACCCCTATGAGTATCAATAACAAAAAATGTATTCTACTGCTGAAAATGGGGCTCGTTATAAATATTGTTAACCTGAGTATCAATATTGTTGGGGTAGTATCGATACTCTCCTAGTGGTATCAATACTCCTTGCATGAAATCTCTAATTTTTGCCCCAATTCATCCAGTATCGATACTGTACATTTAGTATCGATACTAGAACCCTAAAATGTTTTATATAGGCTTAAGAAAACACCTAAAATCACTCTAAAGACCATAGTTTGGTTCTTAATCATGTGTTAAAGCTGTAGGAAGTTATTTAGGGTCTTACAGTGTCATAGAAACACTTTCTTTACATCTAAAATATCACTAAATCATGAAATCATGTTAAAACACTAAAATATCCAAATACTCAAATCTCAACAAAACATCATGCTTATGAAATCTTTAACACTCCAAAGGATTAGAAATACACTACCTTGATATTTGAATCCCAAAATGAAGTTCCCTTAGCTAGCAGTCATCCTCCACCATGACTTGGATGATAAACCCCTCAAATTTTCTTGCAACCAAAGAACACAAGGCTTTGAAACATTAAAATGATGTTGCTAGAGGGACTAAGAACAAAAATAAATCTTGAAAATAAGTAAGAAATGGCTCAAAAGACTTACCTTTGATTTATAGAGCTTGGAGATAATGATGAAGAAAGTGGAAATGAAAGGAAGAAAATAAAATGAGAGATATAAAAGTTTTCATCCTCTTAAATAGGGTAACTATTCTTTTGCTCTTTTCTCACCTTTCTACTATTCAAAGATCTCCTTCTTATGAGTAGTGGAGCCTAATTTCAACCCAATTAAGCCCAATGACTTAAATTACAAAATCCACGGGGTCTACTTACCTCTCGGTAAACCCAAAACTACTAACCTAAAATTTGGGGTGTCATTCAAATCCTAACAGAGTATCATTCAAATCCTTCCCGACTTGAATTGCATATATATTCACTTGTCATAATGAAAATTTGGTATTGTAATCCAACAATGGAATAACAACTTAATAATGATTATTATCGTGATCAAATCAAATCAGATTTTGATACTAGTTTGTTCAAAATTTATAAGAAAAAAATAATCAAAGAAAAATTAATATGAAATTAAATATAAAAAATTTAATGTGGTTTAACTCTACCTACCTCAATAAAAGAGAAAATACACTATAAAATTTGATAACACATAACGTTTAAATACAATGAATTACCTTTGTCCCATAAATCCAATGTTTTACCTAACAACTCTTCTTATATCACAACAAATCCCTCGAGCAAAGTCCTCAAAAAAGATTAAATCTCTCTAATAAGTTTTTCTTTCATAATTTTAAGGTTAAGACTATTTTATATTAATATAGTTAAATAATTGGTCAACAAAAAACCTTGTTTCTTAAGAATTCTTATCGAAATAAATTGATCACCAAATAATCTTTAACCAATAGAACTACCCTAGATCTAACTTAATTATGAGTTAAAATATAAATAAATATATTAAAAATAATGGTTTTGAAAAGGTTGATGAGAAATTTTATAGAAGTTTAGTTGGTTGGTTGTTATACTAGACAACAACACGGCCATATTATGTTTTCAGTGAGTTTATTGCCCATCTTAAAACTGCAAAGTGGTTGCTAAGATGTGTAAGAGGAATTATGACTATTAAATTTAGTTTTTGAAAGACAAAGAAAGTAAGCTTGTAGGGTACAGTGATAGTGATTGGGTTGGTTCAATCAATGAGATCATCCTAGTTCATTAGTTCATAGGACCATCTTACTGATAAGGAAGCTAATTGGAGTTGGAAGCAAAGCAACCAAGGAGTAGTGTTGAAATGCATGCATATGTATCTATGCATGTATGCCTTTCTTAATTTATTGAATAATATAAGTTATCTCTATCTGTGTGGGGAAAAAACATAGGCAGTAACCATAACTTCACATATTAAAATTAGTGAATTCAGATTGTCACTATCAGTCTGAACTCCAAAATTATATCAACTTTAGAATGCATGAACGCTATCACAAACTACTGAACTGAGACATAAATTGCAATAACTTATAACATGCACTGTAGGACTTACAGATGACACTAAGGCTTTGAAAACATCAAAAAGCTCCCGAAGGCTTTTTGGAAACATCATGCACTGTAGGACTTACAGATGACCCTAAGGCTTTGAAAACATCAAAAAGCTCCCGAAGGCTTTTTTGGAAACATCATGCACTGTATGACTTACAGATGACCCTAAGGCTTTGAAAACATCAAAAAGCTCCCAAAGGCTTTTTGGAAACATCTGCACTGTAGGACTTACAGATGTGGGAAATAGTTTACTAAGGAAATCATTTTCTTACTTTTTAACAATTTCATTTTAGAAAAGATAAAATGAGAAACTATGCAAATCGTCAGCAGCCTTTGATATTTGAGCATCACATATAAAATCTGTCAACTCTGCAATTGATGAATTCAGAATCTGTCAACTCTGCAATTGATGAATTCAGACCACATCTCTTAATGGCTATTGAAGTCTCAGCTTCTGAGTACCCCATTTTCAACAAGTATAATAGTTTATTCTCCTCACCATAATCAGAATTCAGGATTTCCTCGGTATCAGAAAGAACTATCAATATTTGTGAAATCATCCTAAAAGATCGCTTCATAATCAGATGAGTTGTTATCAGAATTAACATGTTGTATGGGTGTGGATTTTTCAAGAGCATGTACCATTGTTTATGTAGTCTTGCCAGTGCATCAGATTAATGTTTGCATATATTGGTTTCTCTCCCACAGAAAAGTATATTTCAGAGATGGCCTTCACTGAAAGATGATAAGCCACTGTGTCAGCCTGGAACAGATTACCAAAGTAATTTATACTGCTCTGTCTGACTAAATCCCTCCAGATACAGAAAATGGTCACCTCATTCACAAGACACATATCTCAGACGTTTTTGTCAGAATGATTGAGTACTTCTTAAGTTTGTGACAATATGAAGAGAATTTCTCCAGTTACTTGACAATACTACTGTTTAGTGACACCAGAATGAGAGTATTCAAGATAAACAGATTTGGGGCACGAATAAAGCTACAAGTACCTACAACAGTTCATTGTCAAAATTGGACCTCGTGGGGATCATGACATTTCAGTTAAACAGACATTGAGAGTGAATCAGACTGACCTAGAGGGACATCTTGAGTCACATTTCAACCAGAAATAGAATATTGGGGCATTTTGAAGGCTCACAACAATATGAATATTTGGGCATTCTTGGAGGCTCATCTCAACAAGAAATAATGTGAACACACTTTTAACATCTATAGAAGCAAATTTTGGGGCATTTTTAAAGGTTCCTTCAGACAGATCCATGTGGGGCATTTTGAAGGCTCAGATTAACAAGAAGCAAATGTCGGGCATGCTGAAAGCCCCTTTCAATCAGAATCAGGACTGTTGATGCATTTTTGAACGTTCGTATCAGTAATGCTGGGACATGCTGAAGGCCCATATCATCATGTGTTAAAGATCATTGATTTGAGAAAATATTTCCAATGAGACAGAAAGATATGAAGAATGAAAATGATAAAACACTGACAGTCGAGCTGACTATACATAATTGCTTCGTTCATCAGGCAGTTGCATTAGAATCTTATTGTTGAACAAATATCTATTCAGCAAGTATGGTTAGCTGAGATCTTGAGGAACTGAACCCTGGATCGAGTAGTCTACCTGGGGATCATCTTTATTCATGTAATCATGATGTAGTTTATCAAAGAACACATTGTCATGTGACACATGGTTTAAGAAGATTGGGTATTTCAAACCATACTTGCTCAATAGATATTTGTTCAACAACAAGATTCTAATGCAACTGCCTGATGAACGAAGTAATTATGTATAGTTAGCTCGACTGTCACTGTTTTATCATTTTCATTCTTCATATCTTTCTGTCTCATTGGAAATATTTTCTCAAATCAATGATCTTTAACACATGATGATATGGGCCTTCAGCATGTCCCAGCATTACTGATACGAACGTTCAAAAATGCATCAACAGTCCTGATTCTGATTGAAAGGGCTTTCAGCATGCCCCGACATTTGCTTCTTGTTAATCTGAGCCTTCAAAATGCCCCACATGGATCTGTCTGAAGGAACCTTTAAAAATGCCCCAAAATTTGCTTCTATAGATGTTAAAAGTGTGTTCACATTATTTCTTGTTGAGATGAGCCTCCAAGAATGCCCAAATATTCATATTGTTGTGAGCCTTCAAAATGCCCCAATATTCTATTTCTGGTTGAAATGGGACTCAAGATGTCCCTCTAGGTCTGTCTGATTCACTCTCAATGTATGTTTAACTGAAATGTTATGATCCCCACGAGGTCCAATTTTGCCAATGAACTGTTGTAGGTACTTGTAGCTTTATTCGTGCCCCAAATCTGTTTATCTTGAATACTCTCATTCTGGTGTCACTAAACAGTAGTATTGTCAAGTAACTGGAGAAATTCTCTTCATATTGTCACAAACTTAAGAAGTACTCAATCATTCTGACAAAAACGTTTAAGATATGTGTCTTCTGAATGAGGTGACCATTTTCTGTATCTGGAGGGATTTAGTCAGACAGAGCAATATAAATTGCTTTGGTAATCTGTTCCAGGCTGACACAGTGGCTTATCATCTTTCAGTGAAGACCATCTCTGAAATATACTTTTCTGTGGGAGAGAAACCAATTTATGTAAACAGTAATATGATGCACTGGCAAGACTACATAAACAATGGTACATGCTCTTAAAAAATCCACATCCATGCAACATGTTGATTCTGATAACAACTCATCTGATTATGAAGCGATCTTTTAGGATGATTTCACAAATATTGATAGTTCTTTCTGATACCGAGGAAATCCTGAATTCTGATTTTGAAGAGGAGAATAAACTGTTATACTTGACGAAAATGGGGTACTCAGAAGCTGATACTTCAATAGCCATGAAGAGATGTGGTCTGAATTCATCAATTGCAGAGTTGACAGATTCTGAATTCATCAATTGCAGAGTTGACACATTTTATATGTGCTGCTCAAATATCAAAGGCTGCTGACGCACTTCTTCTGGTAGAAGATAGGAATCCATTATGCAATGATCCCAATTAAAAGAAAAGGCAAAACTCGGGTTATGATTTTTGAAAAGGAAGAAGCAGAGGAAGCTTGAAAAGAAGCTTCTTAATGAAGACGATCATGCAGTTCATCTTTCAATTCCAATGATTGGTTCTGGGGTTCCTACCGAACCAGATCAGATAACTCAAAGAATACTTCCAGAAGATGCTATTGGGCCTCCTTATTTCTACTATGAGAACGTGGCGCTTGCTCCAATTGGTGTTTGGACCAAAATGTCACGGTACTTATACGATGTAGAGCCAGAATTTGTAGATTCAAAGCATTTTTGTGCTGCTGCCCGGAAATGGGGCTATATTCATAATCTGCCAATTGAGAATAGATTTCCTCTTATTCTACTTTCTCATTGCACTATACATGATGCTTTTCCATTGACAACAAACTGGTGACCTTCTTGGGATAAAGTTGAACTATTTATAAACATGTACAGGAAGTGTCAAATTGACAGAAAGGATCCGTAAGGCTCTTGAAGCTTATGACGATGAGTCACCTTCGAGTGTCCAGAAGTATGTTCTTGATGAGTGCTGAAAATGGAATCTAGTATGGGTTGGAAGGAATAAAATTGTTCCACTTGAACCTGATGAGGTGGAAATGCTTCTAGGTTTCCCTAAAAACCATACATGAGGAGCTGCTAGAGACATGTTCTCCGGTGATATCAATGTCCTGTCTTTATTTTCTGGGATCAGTGATGCAGAGGTTGCCTTCTACTGTCTTGGCATACCTTTAAAGGTAGATGTGTAAGAACGAAAGAACTATCAATATTTGTGAAATCATCCTGAAAGATCGCTTCATAATCAGATGAGTTGTTATCAGAATCAATATGTTGCATGGGTGTGGATTTTTCAAGAGCATGTACCATTGTTTATGTAGTCTTGCCAGTGCATCAGATTACTGTTTACATAAATTGGTTTCTCTCCCACAGAAAAGTATATTTCAGAGATGGCCTTCACTGAAAGATGATAAGCTGCTGTGTCAGCCTGGAACAGATTACCAAAGTAATTTATACTGCTCTGTCTGACTAAATCCCTCCAGATACAGAAAATGGTCACCTCATTCAGAAGACACATATCTCAGACGTTTTTGTCAGAATGATTGAGTACTTCTTAAGTTTGTGACAATATGAAGAGAATTTCTCCAGTTACTTGACAATACTACTGTTTAGTGACACCAGAATGAGAGTATTCAAGATAAACAGATTTGGGGCACAAATAAAGCTACAAGTACCTACAACAGTTCATTGTCAAAATTGGACCTCGTGGGGATCATGACATTTCAGTTAAACAGACATTGAGAGTGAATCAGACAGACCTAGAGGGACATCTTGAGTTCCATTTCAACCAGAAATAGAATATTGGGGCATTTTGAATGCTCACAACAATATGAATATTTGGGCATTCTTGGAGGCTCATCTCAACAAGAAATAATGTGAACACACTTTTAACATCTGTAGAAGAAAATGTTGGGGCATTTTTAAAGGTTCCTTCAGACAGATCCATGTGGGCATTTTGAAGGCTCAGATTAACAAGAAGCAAATGTCAGGGCATGCTGAAAGCCCCTTTCAATCAGAATCAGGACTGTTGATGCATTTTTGAACGTTCGTATCAGCAATGCTGGGACATGCTGAAGGCCCATATCATCATGTATTAAAGATCATTGATTTGAGAAAATATTTCCAATGAGACAGAAAGATATGAAGAATGAAAATGATAAAACAGTGACAGTCGAGCTGACTATACATAATTGCTTCGTTCATCAGGCAGTTGCATTAGAATCTTGTTGTTGAATAAATATCTATTCAGCAAGTATGGTTTCAAATACCCAATCTTCTTAAACCATGTGTCACATGACAATGTGTTCTTTGATAAACTACATTATGATTGCATGAATAAAGATGATCCCCAGGTAGACTACTCGATCCAGGGTTTAGTTCCTCAAGCTCTCAGCTTTGAATTTTGTATTATATTTGTCGGTGATGATTGGAAATATTTCTTTGAGATTCCTGGCAGTTAGTTACAACCATACTGTTGGGATTACGAAGCTGTTTTTCACAATAGTTTTCACTTAATCGATGACATTGGAAAGGGAGACTCGACTCACTTACATTACTGTTATTCCCGCTGTTACTGGGGTTATCATTGCCAGCCAGGCTGAACTGAATTTTTATCTATTTTTGGGTTTTATCATGTGCGTTTCATCCCCAGCAGTAAGAATTCCACGGATATCTTTTTGTACATGGATCCTATAGCTGAAATGTTTCTACTTTCTACAATGCTCATTACAGAAGAAAACGTGATCAGTATTACACTTGCCTTTGCCCGAGATGATATAGAGATCAATTAATGTCTCCTATTCAATTCGACACCAGCACATTTTATGAATTTGACCAACGTTTTGGTCATACCAGTATTTCACTTGTATTCCCATTGAGTTTTGTTCTCAAGTGGTCTTTTGACATCATACAAAAACTTTGAACACCATGCAAAGAGTTTCATTGACCAACAATTCGAGCAGAAGCCACAGGAGATGAAGAATGTGTTGTCAAATGTTTTATGAACCAGTGATTATGGTGTTGAACCAATGTTATTATCATATGGTTTTCCTTTATTGATACAAGATGAAGTCTGTCTTCTTAAACCCCAAGATTAGAAATGAGATATGATGAAGATTTCTTTCCACGGAAGGAGAGCTGAAATTTTAACAACAAGAAACTAGCGGAGCCAACTAAGGTTGAACGACAGGTTGTTGTTAAGCATCTCGACATGATATGGTCCAAGTTGCCTTATTCAAGATCTGATTATATGTGGAGACATGAAAGGAATTGGAATAAATCTTCCTTGTGATGTGTTTCAAGAGTTAAATTAGAACAGACTCTACTCTCCTAATTAATCCCTGCTAAGTCAAGCATATCTACATCTACACTCTTCAAAGATGATAGATTCTCTTTTCAAAGATGAAAGCTTTATTGGATTTCTACACAAGTCTAGACAAAGAAATCCTGTGTTACCAAAGACAAAATGGGGCATCAAAGTCATAGTTCTGACTACGGCAAGAGTTCCACAAATGAAACATTTCTTCTAAGACTTAAATGAAGCAAAGAAGGCACCAAGATACAAGTTGATCAGATGATTCTGCAGAAATGCAAGCTTGATAGCATAAGTGTCTACACTGATATCCAGAGGTAACCCTGGCAATAAATGATGAAGTGAAGGAAGACCAAGTTCACCACTTTGAAGTCAAATAAAGATTGCATCAACATTCATGCATTCATAAGAATATCATTTACACAATAAATAATGCATTACATTGATACATCTGAGTGCATTCAAACATGAAGTTTTACAGATCTTCAGAAGAACAAGAAGATTCATGGAAAAAATACCTTACCAGAAGAAGATATTCAAAACTGCAAATACAGGAATCACGCCAACATCTGAAGAATAGATGGACGTAATCCACAAAAATAGCCTTATCTTAAGATTGGAGCATGTTACCCAATCAACATGTTATTTTGAAAAATAATGAGAAAACGATTTTCATAGTTTCTCATTTTATCTTTTCTAAAATGAAATTGTTAAAAAATAAGAAAACAATTTCCTTTGTTTTTTTACTTAGTAAAATATTTCCCACATCTGTAAGTCCTACAGTGCATGATGTTTCCAAAAAGCCTTCGGGAGCTTTTTGATGTTTTCAAAGCCTTAGGGTCATCTGTAAGTCCTACAGTGCATGATGTTTCCAAAAAGCCTTCGGGATCTTTTTGATGTTTTCAAAGCCTTAGGGTCATCTGTAAGTCCTACAGTGCATGATGTTTCCAAAAAGCCTTCGGGAGCTTTTTGATGTTTTCAAAGACTTAGTGTCATCTGTAAGTCCTACAGTGCATGATGTTTCCAAAAAGCCTTCGGGAGCTTTTTGATGTTATTATTTTGAAAAATAATGAGAAAACGATTTTCATAGTTTCTCATTTTATCTTTTCTAAAATGAAATTGTTAAAAAGTAAGAAAACGATTTCCTTAGTAAACTATTTCCCACATCTGTAAGTCCTACAGTGCATGATGTTTCCAAAAAGCCTTCGGGAGCTTTTTGATGTTTTCAAAGCCTTAGGGTCATCTGTAAGTCCTACAGTGCATGATGTTTCCAAAAAAGCCTTCGGGAGCTTTTTGATGTTTTCAAAGCCTTAAGGTCATCTGTAAGTCCTACAGTGCATGATGTTTCCAAAAAGCCTTCGGGAGCTTTTTGATGTTTTCAAAGCCTTAGTGTCATCTGTAAGTCCTACAGTGCATGATGTTTCCAAAAAGCCTTCGGGAGCTTTTTGATGTTGTTATTTTGAAAAATAATGAGAAAACGATTTCTATAGTTTCTCATTTTATCTTTTCTAAAATGAAATTGTTAAAAAGTAAGAAAACGATTTCCTTAGTTTTTTTACTTAGTAAACTATTTCTCACATCTGTAAGTCCTACAGTGCATGATGTTTCCAAAAAGCCTTCGGGAGCTTTTTGATGTTTTCAAAGCCTTAGGGTCATCTGTAAGTCCTACAGTGCATGATGTTTCCAAAAAGCCTTCGGGAGCTTTTTGAACAAATATAGATCGTCATCTCATACACAGAAGCCTTTGTAAAAAGCATTATCCCCAGAGGGATGAATATTCAAGATTAATCTTTATTTACATGAAAATTTAATTAATGCATGACATATTTATTCGAATCAATCCATCTTTTTCTTTTTCTTTTATTTGAGTATACCCCAATCACTCGAAATTATATTCGATAAGTTGATCCATAATGTCTCATCTCGTCTCTTTTTTTACAGGAAGATTCCCAGATAATTGAAAGTTTGGTTCTTTTGAGGTTTTTTTTTGTATGGTTTTGTATTTGGAAGGTCAAATGTGTGACTTTTGAGGTTATATATATCATAAACCAGTAAACGTCTGGAGTTGGTGTCTCAAAAACAGGTAGAGACATTTCTTCAGAATCTCAGCTAAATGTAGTGTCGGGATT